>NC_141598.1:28423897-28748897 GCF_047967505.1 Dipteris shenzhenensis | reverse complement strand
AAATTTAGTGGTCATATGCTATGCAACCAAATATGTGATGCCCGCTGTGTGGCTTATGTCCAGTGAATGCTTCATAAGGAGTCATACCCTGTATCGGTTCGGTAGGAAGTCGATTAAGTAAGTAGTTTGCAGTGGCTATTGCTTGTGCCCAATACTGATTCGAAAGATGCTTCTCACTAAGCATTGCTCTAGCACCATTTGCTAAAGTCCCATTCTTCCTTTCAGCTCTTGCATTCTACTGAGGAGTATCTACACATGTGAATTATCTTCGAATGCCATCACTGTTGCAAAAGTTCATGAATGCTGAAGACATGTATTCACCTTCTCTATCTGATCTTATGACTTTGATCTATCTTCTTGTCTGGTTTTCTACCATGGCTTTGAATTCTTGAAATCTGAAAAACACTTCAGATTTCTCTTTCAAAAAGTAGACCCAACAAGATCTGATGTAGTCGTCGATGAAAGTCAAGTAGTACAGTGAACCATTGATGCTGTGGGTCTGGGCATAACCCCATACATCTGTATGTATCAAATCAAGAATACCTCGTGCATAAGAGGTACTTTTGCCGAATTGGTTCGCTTTTGTTTGTCGAAGCGACATGCTTCGCAAACTTTTCCAAGAAACTATAGCTTCAGAATCCCGATTGCCATATTCTGATTCCTGAGATCTAATAAGTACTTGAAATTGACATGACCATATCTCTTGTGCCATTTTGTAGATAGTGGCATTTGTTGTGGTTGACCTGACATGGCATGCTTCTTTGGTACTGTAGCTAGCATTCTGTACAAGCATCCTTCCTTGACACCTTTTGCTACTAGCTGACATCTTTTGGATTTATCTCTGATAGTGCATTCATCTCCATCGAAGATGACTCAATAGTTGTGTTCCGTCATTTGACCTACTAAAAAGAGGTTCTTGCTGAGCTTCAAGACATAAAGTACATCTTTCACCAATCCTTTTGTACCAGTGAAATTGTTCATAGGGATAACATCTATCCCTTGAACTGGATTCGATGTATTATCTGTTACTGTGTAGATGACACTCTTTTGACCTTCTAATGGTTTCATCTCTGTGAACCATTCCTGATGATTTGTCATGTGAGATGATGCACCGCTGTCGATATACCAAGGATCCTATTCTACTTGGTCGACTTGATAGCTGAAATCCTCTTTTGGATTGTAATCAGTGTCTAGGTACACTGTATTAGTTTGCTACATTTCCTCGCTTGCAAGAAACATATTCCCATGTTCATTTGCAAAATGACTATGACTAGCTTATGATTGTGAATTTTAAATTCTTATTAGCTTTAAGTTAAATTAATTTGAATTAAAAAAGAGTCTGGGGGTTTGGGTTTAAGGTATGGGGATTGGGGGTTTAGGGTTTGGGAGTTAGGGCTTAGGGTTTGGGGTTACGGGTTTACGGTTTCGGGTTTGGGTTTGGGGTTAGTGTTTAGGGCGTTAGTATTTGGGGGTTAGGGTTTAGGGTTTAGGTTTTGGGGTTCAGGGTTTAGGGATTAGGGTTTAGGGTTTGGGGGTTAGGGTTTAGGGTTTGTGGGATAGGGTTTAGGGTTTAGGATTTAGGGTTTGGGGGTTTGGGTTTAGGGTTTAGGGTTTACGGTTTTAAGGGGGTTTAAGGTTTAGGATTTGGGGGTTAGGTTTTAGGGCTTTAGGGTTTGGGGGTGTTATGGATAAAATTGTCTAAGGAAAAAGTCATTAATATGTGTGTGTGTTTGTATATGTGGCAATAGTATAATAAAATATGGTGTGCATAGGGCCCAAGGTTGAGGTGGCAGGGCATGACCATGTGCCACCCTTCCACGTAATAGGACCCATAAGGTGTGTTGTACATAATCCATGATAGTAATATTATAAAATGTAAGGTGGCATGGCTTCTCCATGTGCCACCCCTCCACCTAGGCTGCATTTAGTGAGATATGGCTCAAAGTCCATGGGAGAAGTAATATAAAATAGGTGGAGATGAATATTATATTGAGTTATTGCCTCCATATGGGATAGGCCCATGTGGGGGAGGTATAGAAGGTCCAAGAGAGCAAATTAAATAATGGGGAAAGTAGGATGAGGTGGCAAGATTCCTTGTGCCAACCCTCCACTTGTCCTCCTAGAGGTTTGAACATATTATAAAATTGGGAAGAGACCAAGGGAGTATCATAGACTTGAGATATGGGGCTTGATTTATGTGGAAAATTGAGGCAAAGGGTTGTCGCACACAATTGAGAGTGCGTAACCGCCTAGCCCACATGGGAGACTTTTCCACACACACCATGCATGTGGGAGGATACATTAATTGGGAGAGACCCCCCCTTTTGGCTATAAAAGGAGGGGGCTATTCCTTGATGAGACACACTCATTCTTGTAAAGCCACCTAGCTAGTACTTTGATATTTCCCTCTCATCCTTTCTTTCAAATAAAGTATGGTCCTCTTCCCTTGATGTCTCCATCTTTACATTCCTCCTCTTATCATGTACATGCTTCTCTTCCCCCTCTCCCTTTCCCCTTGTGTCATAGTCTCCCTCTTCATTCCCTCCCCTTCTAATTCCTTTTTCCCTCCCATGATAACGGTTTGCCCTCACGATCTCCTTTCCCCTATGGCCCTCGAGCGTCGCTATACTTAGCCTCTAGCCTCTAGTCTTGATTTCTTTTCCGGCTAATAGGGGTTAGGGTTTAGGGTTTGGGAGTTTAGGGTTTAGAGTTTAGGGTTTTGGGATTCAAGTTTAGGGTTTAGGGTTTGGGGGTTTGGGTTTAGGGTTCAGGTTTGGGTTTAGGGTTCAGGGTTTGGGGTTAGGTTTTAAGATTTGAGGGTTTGGGTTTTGGGTTTGGGGTTTAGGGTCTAGGGTTTAGGGTTTAGGGTTTGGAGTCAATTTAAATTTGTAGTTTTTATTATTTAAATTTATTAAGATTTTAACTTCTTATTAATGTGAATGTTAAATTCTTATGAGTTGTAAGTAAATTAGTTTTTGTAAATAAAAATTTTATCTTTTTTAAACTCGCAACTTGAGTATATTAAAAAGAACAATGGAAAATAGATTATTTCTTGCTTTTAATTCGCAACCTAAGCATTTAAAAAGAATAATGGAAAATAAATTATTTCTTACTTTTCTTCGCTTTGACAGCTGGTGTAGTCTAGATTAGCATAGATTAGTTTGTCCTTAGAGGAGAGAACTCCAAAAAACCCAATCAAAGCCATGCTCAAAATTTCCCGACTAGTTCCTAATCGGGGTCAGTCCATTCGTTTACATTGAGTTTCACACTCACAACAACCCTACCATTTAAGCAACGATCAAGGTTTTAAAACCTTCAAGATGATTGGAAGTTGTATCAGTGGACAAGATAGATTATAGTTGAATCAGTTAAGGGACTGGATAGAGCAGATTATATTTGTACCAGTTGTGGGAGTTGACAGAGCATTTTGCACTTATATTTGACAGACTTCAAATTTGTATTCGATTGTACTTTATTTCATTTTACACTATCCATGAGTTCGTTGTAAATCTTATTTTTTTTCACATTTATGCATGTATCTAAGCCTTGTAAAGCCTTTTAGGCTATTCCCAAAGCATGAAATTGACACTTATATGATTGGAAAGAATGAAAACTTGAGGTGTATCAATGGGACTCATTGTACTTTTGATTTATCAAAGTAATTGTAGTTTGTCAAAGTACCTAAAATTTTTGTTGTGCTTTAATATAGGATGGATCTTGAGGCTACAGCATTTGTCAATGGTATGATACTGAAATACAATGGAAGAATTTATGCCCCAAAGGACTTCACAAACTAGACCATTTTTGACACAACAAAGAAAGCATGGTTCTTGGTATTGAGTAAAGGAAATCTCATTCTAGTGATGACAAAGAGAGAGTTGGAGAAAGATGAGTGGGCATCAGATGTATCTTTCTTCAGTGAATGATCCAGAATGACATATAAAGGATGCCAAGAGAAATTTCTCAGCTCATTGCACATTTGAGGCAATAGATGGTCAACACTATGCCTATGCTTGTAATGAGCGTTCTAGAGAGGCATACAACAAAGAAGAAATTACTTATCAAACCTTTGCGAGTGTGCCTCAATTTCACTACTATTCTGCATGCATTCGTATTTTCAAGAACGAGAAAAAATATTTGATTGAGTCCGAAAGACTTTATCATGACATTCATGCACTACGAAAGATCGCCTCCACTTCAGAAATGTTGCTCAAAGCTAGGACCATATGGAGAACTTTTCATTCTCCTGTGACCACTCTCAAAAGAACTACAACTAAAGTGGAAGCGGATAATCTTGTTGACTTCTACACATGCTTGAGTGCCATTGTACCAAGGGGAAAGTAGGAAAGAACAGACGTGATTACAAGCTTTAAGATAGTAAGGGACAAGGATCAAGACTACATAAGCATACTTTTCTGTAGTGATGAAGTTTTTCATCATATCAAAGACGTGTCTCTTGCATGTGAGAAGGGAGATGTCACATATGAGGCTCCATCATTGATTAAAGACAAGGCAAAGATGATTGAGAAAAAAGAGATGACGGCTCGGATGTGGAGGCCTCTAAGAAACTTGCCAGACAAATACGCAAGTCTTGCTGCAGAGAAATTAATGTCCAAAGAATGGTTTTTTGGCAAAAAGGATAAAGATCATTGCATGGAAGATTGCATCATCCAACGGGTCAAGCGTGATGTATTAAAGAGTGCAATTGAATATTTGCTAGCAGAAAAAAATATTCCAATCAGCCAATGTAAAATTGATCATAGCATTGTGAGGCAGATGGCATCAGCTTTACCATCGCCTAAACAGAAGGCTTGGGCGCATAAATGGGTGAAGGTAGAAGATGATGGATCTGAAATTACTCCTTCTATGGCAAGTGACATTCCGAAAAATGTGTATGCATATGCACAAAAAGTCATCAATAAGCACACTCTCAAAAAAGCAAAAACTTTGAACAAGGGCTTTTTTTCATACATGAAATCATTTTAGAGTCTGGAAAGAGTGTTGAGTGCAAGGGAGTTTCATTGAATGATTTTTTGTCTGATGACACTACTTGGGAGAGGCCTCAGCTTTTCTTTGTCTATGAAATATCACCGGATGACATTTGTCAACTCCTTGACAGAATATTACATACCACCATTGGTAGAGTGGGACTATGTAACATAGCTGATAAAGATGACAAGGAAAAAATGTCTACTACCCTAGAAAAAAAATATGGCAATGAGCTTAAGATTTACAATGGTATATACTCAAGAAAGAGAGATGAGAAAATGCAGTCTCAAGATACAGAGTCTTGAAACCTTTTTCTTATGCATGAAGAGCCCGTACAATGATCACTCCTTACATAATAACATAAGAGGGAATACAAAGAGATTGCAACTATTGTTGGAAGAGCATGAAGCTCCAAGTCCCCTCCAACGCAATGCAAATCACTATGAAAGGCCAGCAAAAAGTGATGATCTTTTAATTAGTATGATGGAATTTTTGCTGCTGTCCGAATGGGAAGTCACATTGTGTCGAATGGGACATTCGTTTGAAGCTCTTATCAAAAAAGGACACCATGTAAATATTATTGAGAGCCCTGCTTGCTTGGAATACCTTTATACTGTGGCTTCTCTCACAATAAAGTATGATAAGAAAGGTCTGATCTCACATGAACAGGATGCTGACATAGAGATGGCCATATATGATGAGAGCAAGAAAGATGATGAAAATGCTGAAAGCTATGGATATGATAGTGAGGACACCAGCGATAGTAAGAAAGCTGAAGGAGATGGATATGACACTCACCTTGCCTCAGAAGGTTACATAAAAAGACCACGAAGATATGAGGAAGATATCTAGAGGTATGAAAACTTATCTTTAATTTTCTTTATTCATTTAAAAGCCTTTTTAAAATTATAATTAATTTAAAATTTTGAATCTCATAATTATTTAGTGAGGACACCAGCGATAGTAAGAAAGCTGAAGGAGATGGATATGACACTCATCTTGCCTCAGAAGGTTACATAAAAAGACCACGAAGATATCTAGAGGTATGAAAACTTATCTTTAATTTTCTTTATTCATTTAAAAGCCTTTTTAAAATTATAATTAATTTAAAATTTTGAATCTCATAATTATTTTATCCTTTTATAGGAGGAGGAAAAGGAGGAGGATGAGGAGAACATAGCTGGAGTAGAGAATATAGGAAGCTCATCTCAAGAAAGCAAAGCTATCCATCAAATGACTTTAGAAGATAATCATACCTTGCAGCAAATGGAGAAGTCATTTCAAGTTAGGCTTCAAGTTCGAGAACAACCTCTTACTTTTCTATTCGATGAAGAGGACATTTCAATCCTTTTAAACTTCAAGAAAGAGGTTAATAACAAGGTCATAATAGCCCATCCTCAGGTTTGACACAAACTTTTTCTTGACTTTATGCTTTTGTATTTCCATTGGATCAAATGAACTAATATTCTTTTCTTTTTATTGCAGTATGGTTTTAGAAGAGCTTCCCCTATATATACAAAGATGTGCATATATGGTTGATCCTCTTGTTTCTAATGTACTTAGCAATAAGCAGAAGACCATACATGATGTTTTTAAGTGGTTGCAACCTGTTGATTTGACACTTATTTCATTAATTTTGGACTTGTCAATGTACAAATTCATTTTTACATATACTTTTGGACTAGTTTTCAGATAAAATTAAAGAAAAACCCAATCTTCAAAGCACATATAAAAACATAAAAACAAGCATTTTTTTATATATTTTTAAAGGAGATGAAACTAAAATTATAAAATTTAACGCAGCCTAGATAAGTTACATGAAAAAATAAGATTCAGCAATTGTAAACTCTCTTAATATTTAATGGTGTTAATAAACACCTTCAAAAGTTACAATATTAAGGAAACTCTCACCATATTTATAAAGGTGTTGACAAACACCAAAAGTTACAATAACCCCGAGATAAGTTACACAAAAAAATAAGATTCAGTAATTGTAAACTCTCTTAATATTTATAATAGTGTTTAGGAAACACATTCAAAAGTTACACTCTCACAATATTTATAAAGGTGTTGAAAAACACCAAAAGCTACAATAAGCCTCTCACTAGAAGGCAAATCTTTTTTCTCTAGCCTAAATTCAACCCATTCAAGAGCTGAGCTCATCTCATCCTCATCGATGTAGTTAAAATTATAGAAGAGAAGTAAGGATTGATGAATTTTCTCCTATATAACACTTTGTTTATTCTGAATGGCTTGCGCTTCCTGGGGTGGAAATCTTCCATAACGAGACACATGTGAAGATATCTCACTTTGAAAGTCTGTCAGCTCTCTCCTATATGTCTGCAATTTATCTATTTCACTAGTCGCCATACTTATTTTTCTTTTCTCTTCCTTCTCTAAGCCCTTCTGACAAGCAAAGTCATCCTTCTCGTACTAGGTTAATGGAGCTGGATTTCACTTTCTCTCCTCTCTCTTTTCCTGGTTCTCAACAGTCCATAGTTTCCATGCTTGGAAGATGGAAAAGAGAGAGGTCAAATGAGGCTTATCTATTGGCAAACAATGGAAAGAGGTAGATTGAACTGAAAATCAGGTGAAGATACATCTAGAAAGCACACATAGGCAGGGTAGGTTGTGACTGGTGTATTGTGAAATATTGTACGGGAAGAATCGTCAGCATATATAGCTCATAGACAATCTTAAAAGGACCAACCCTCATGATTTTGCATCCATCTTTACAAGCAAGGGTTAGAGACATCGCACTGCATGAGGTTGTTCATCAAGGCAAACAAGAATGCCATGACAAATGTCAACAATTGGAGAGCTTGCACATCACCTTCAGCTTCTTCTAGTTCTTGTAGTTGCCATGCTATTTCTTCAAGGGGTGTGCGATCTGGCATCCTTCTTTTGAGCAATGTTCTTAAGGACATTTCTGATGATGTTCTGAAGTCAGTAAACTCGTATCAAATATGCCCAACACTTAGTTTCATGATGACCACAACCTTTGCATTCCTTACAAATGATCACCCTCATTCATGGCTTGCAGCTTTGTTGGGGCGGTGCTTCCACTCGCTTCATGCGTGATTGAAGTACAAGCTTCTCGTGCCAAGAAATCAGCAACTAAATTTTGAGCTTGAGGGATATGCTAAATTTTTACCTCTTCAAATTGTTGGCAAAGTTTTAATGCTTGTTGATGTCATGGAACCAAGCCTTCTCTCCGCACCTTCCACCTTCCACTAACTTGTTCACACACGAGTTGAGAATCCCCTTGTACCTCAAGTTGATTGATGTGATGTTCTTGCACCTTTTGTAGCCCAAAAATGAGTGTCGAGTACTCAACTTGGTTGCAAGTACTTGTTGGTGTAGACTTGCTATAACAATACACCTCACCCCCTGGTGAAGTGAGCTTCACACCCACACCAGCAGCCTTGGTCAAAGGTTTGTATGTGCCATCAAATTGGAGGAGCCAAGATGTCATCACACCAAGACTAGAATCCGGACATCCCAAGTTTCTCAATAGTCCAAGATAGGTAGAAGGAGAGGGTGGGGAGAATTCAATACTTAAGCAAGACATTCGGCACCAAATAAACTTGCAATCCTTTGTTGATAGTTTATCTTTAGACCACAGGAATTAATAAGCAGATGCGCTAAATCTCCCCCCAAGCTTGGGGAGCATCCCACCCTTCGAAGAATGTCACCCTTTTAATTACCTCCGATGCAGCAAGTAGTTTGATCACCGCACAATGAGTAGAATTGAAATCAAAGTCCTCCTAGTGTATCACTAGTTCTTCACCTTGAATCATCCACGATGTATCATCCCACCCATCATCTCCTTGAACAATGCATTGTACAATCAGTTGTTGAAGATTGACATGAAGATCAAGAAAGAGATCTCGCCAATTTGTAGCCATAATGAACAGAGGACCAAGCACCAAATCCTTGAACTCATCAACAAGTGACATAAATATCCACCCTCCTCGTGTGGTGCGTCCAAGGAGTGAATTTGAAAAAGTTCAGAATCTACGATCTAGTATGAGATATGAATAGAGCACATGAAATGAAGTACTTTTGCTTTTTACAACAAGAGGAAACTCCCTACGGTTAGAGAGTTACAGTTCATGAGATTTCACCATATAAGCAATATCATTACACTTTCATCACTTCCTATTTGCTGGCCCATTGGTAAGTCTTCCTTTTGTGAATGGGGAGGTCTTTGGCTCGATTCCCACTCCTTAATAAAAAGAGAGGAGAGGAGAGGAGAAGAGAAGAGAAAGAGAAGAAGAGGAAGATAGAGGGGGGGGAGGGGGCACGAGGTCTGTTGCAGATGCGTAGGAGCAGTTTTGCATGGCGTCGCATAGAAGATGTGCAGAAGTGGTTTTGCAAGCGCGGTCAACCAAAAGACGCGTAGCGTCGCACAGAAGATGTGCAGGAACCTAGAAGATGCACAGGAACTACAAGCTGAAGGTGCAAAAACTGAGAAGTTTAGCAACCGCAGAAACGGAGAACTGCAAGCAGAAGACACGCAGATTGGAGGCATAGAAGCAGAGAACCATACACGAAAGGTGCTGCAGAACTACACCTAGCTGTAAGAGTAATAAATTTTATGCCACTAGCCGTGGAGATTTCGATCCCAGCAGCCACACCAATTCTATTAACTAGAAAAGAATTCGAGGCATGATGCTAGATGCAAGGCATGGCGACGCTCAAGGGCCATAGAGGAAAAGGGAACATGAGGGAAGAAGCATTAACATAGGTGGGGAAAGAGGATTAAGAGGGGTGGGAATAAAGAGAGGGACTATCCACAATGGGGAAGGGAGAGGGGGAAGAGAAGCATGTACATGATGGGAGGTGGAATGTAGAGATGGAGACATCAAGGGAAGAGAGTCATGCTTTATTTGAAAGGAAGGATGGGAGGGGGAATTCAAAGTACTAGCTAGGTGGCTTTACAAGAATTAGCGTGTTACATCAAGGAATAGCCCCCTCCTTTTATAGCCAAGAGAGAGGGTCTCTCCCAATAAATGCATCCTCCCACATGCATGGTGTGTGTGGAAAAGTCTCCCATGTGGGCTAGGTGGGTATGCACTCTCAATTGTGTGCGACAACCCTTTGCCTCATTTTTCCACATAAATCAAACCCCATATCCCAATTCTGAGATACTCCCTTGGTCTCTTCCCAATTTTATAATACGTTCAAACATCTAGGAGGACAAGTGGAGGGTTGGCACAAGGAGTCTTCCCACCTCATCCTACTTTTCCCATTATTTAACTTGCATACTTTGACTATCTACACCCCCCCCACATGGGCCTATCCTACATGAAGGGAATAATCCAATATAATATCCATCTCCACCTATTTTATATTACTTCTCCCATGGTCCTTGGTCCATGTCTCACTAAATGCAGGCATGGGACCACCTAGGTGGAGTGGTGGCACATGGAGGAACCATGCCACCTTAACATTTTATAATATAACTACCATGGATTATGTACAACACACCTTATGGGTCCTCTTACATGGAAGGGTGGCACATGGTCATGCCCTGCCACCTCAACCCTAGGCCCTAACCCTAGGCCCTATGCACACCATATTTTATTATACTATTGCCACACATACAAGCACACACATATATTTATGCCGTTTACATTGGTCAAATTTATCCATAACAGTGTACATTGTGAACTTTGTGCACCTTTCTGCTCTTTGGGCGTGTTGGATTGCTGTCAAATGAGGTTACAGCGTGTGTTTGTGACCTTTATCATATTGATAGTACTGATATCTGGATAAATATTAGAATAGCCTTGGATACATACTAGATTAGTCTTGGTTTCTGATGGATCAACACCCACATATGGTTTGAGTCGAAATCCATTGACCGGCTTGTCAAAAACATTTCCATGAAGATGAACTAGGTTGAAAGTGCCTTGCTCAAAGACTTCCATGACCCTGAAAGGCCCATCATATCTTAGCTTGAACTTTCTTGGTCTCTTCCCTAGCTTTGTGTTAAACATCAAAACTAGATCACCTCTCCGGAACAATTTGAATTTGATATTTATATTGATCCAAGCAGCTCTTCTCTTTTGAATGATGTTTGCAATGCATGAGCTCTAAAGTCTATCTTCATCTAATTGCAATAATTGCTGGTCTGAAATTAACTGATTCTTCTAGTGAAAGCCTGTGCTCTATAGCCACTCTTAGGCTTCCTGCAACAAACTCCATTAGAACTATAGCATCACAACCATAGACCAGTCTGAATGGTGTCATACCTTGTAGGTTGTTCTTAATGCCCATAGAACTGAATCCAGTTTTGGATCCCAATCAGTGGGATTTTTTGACACACTATCCTCCTGAATATCTTCTTCATAATTTTGTTGGTACTTTCATCCTGACCATTACATTGAGAGTAATAAGCTGTTGAATTTTTGTGTAGCATCATGTGGAGCTTTGTCATCTTCTTGATTGTTGTGTTGATGAAGTGTGTCCCTTTGTATTATACTTTTTCAATAGGCACACCAAACCTTGTAATGATGTTATGATATAAGAAGTATGCAATAGTTCTTGCCTTGTTATCCTTGAGGGCTACTGCTTCCACCCATTTTGTGCAATAATCAGTTGCACCATGTACTGGTTGCCTGTATATTTTTATGTTGGTTTGATAGGGCCTACAAAGTCTAGCCCCAACTTTTGAAAATGTTACAATTCTAGGATGGGCTGACGTGGCATCCTATCAGCATCCAGGGGCCAATCATCTCTTTGGTAGGGTAAGCAGGATTTTGCATAGTTATGAGTATCTTTTAGGATTGTGGGCCACCACAAGCCTGCTTGCAACATTTTATATACCTGTGATTTCCCCTGAAAAGAGTCCTTCTACTGATCCTCCATGTGCCTCTACCAAAACAGCATTTTTCTCACAAGTTTGGACACATCTTCTGATAACTTGATCCATCCCTCTTCCGTATAGAACTCTAGCAGCTACTAGGAAGGGCTTGCTTTAGGACAAGCTTCTTTCTCTGATCTTTAGTCAAGGACTCAGGGACGAGACCAGCAGCTAAAAGGAATAGCATTTTTTCATACCAACTTAAAGGATCTTCTATTTTGATCATAAATATGCCAGCATCAGGTTGATCATCTGGAACACCAATCGGTTCTTCTCTGGATGTCAGTCTGCTGAGATAATCTGCAATGGCATGCTATTTCCCAGGTCTATGTACAATTGTATAGTCAAATTCTTGGAGCAGGAGCATCCATATAGCTAGTTTTCCTGTGAGTTGTGGGTTATTCACCAAATATATGAGTGCTTGGTGGTCCACATGAAAATTAATTTTGTATCCTAAAAGGTAGTGTCTGAATTTATGCATTGCATATACGATCCCAAGTGCCTCTCTTTCTATGACAGCATAGTTCCTTTCATGCTGTGTGAGGATCCTGCTTGCCTAGTACACTGCCTGAACCACTTTTTTCTCCTTTTCTACATTAGTACTACACCAACATTTGTGTCTGATGCATCTACAAGACTTCAAATGGTAAACTCCAATCAGGAGGTTGCAATATGGGTGCTATGATCATCATATTTTTAAGGATAGTGAAAGCATCATCTTGTGCTTTTCCCCATGCATATGGCTCTGTTTCTCTAGTGAGCTTTGTAAGTGGATAGCATATCTTAGCAAAGTATCTCAAAAATCTATAATGCCATTTGACTTTCCCAACAAACCTTTGTAATTGTTTTACATTCTTTGGTGGATTTGCTTTCTGAATAGCACATTTTGTAGGGTTAAGGTTGAGCCTAGCCAACCTACATTTTTGAAAGCATAGTCTTAAGTGATGAAGGTGTTCATTCCTCTTTCCAAATACTAAAAAGTCATCCAAAAATACTTGCATAAAAGATGTTAAGTATTCTGCAAATACATTGTGGATGTATTTCTAGAAAGTAGGTGGTGCATTTTTTATTGCAAATGTAATCACATTTGATGCAAATACTCCCCATTCAATTACAAACGTTGTTTTGTCTTTGTCCTTAGGATCCATTTTTATATGATTGTAGCCACTAAATCCATCAAGGAAACTGTAAAGTTCATGGCGTACAACAGCATCTAGAAATGAGTCACAAAATGGGAGTGGAAATGGATCAGTGATTGTGGAAGCATTCAATTTCCTATAGTCCACACATATTCTGAGTTTCCCATTCTTTTTGGGTACAATGAGAATTGGGAATAACCATGTAACATGGTCCAAGGGATATATGAATCTAACTTTGAGTAGCTTGTCTAGTTCCTCCTTCACTTGTCTGGCATAGTTAGGGTTCATCCTGTATCTATGCTGGATTATAGGTGTTGCATCTTTTTTAGGTTGATTTTGTGTTGGCCAAATCTTGGGTCTACACCCTTCATGTCTGTATAGTGTCATGCAAAGACATCTTTGTATTCAACCAGCAATTTCCTGAGTCGTTCTTTGAATGAACTATTGAGGCCAGTGCTTATAAGCACTGTTTTGGGGTTGTCATAATCACCAAGATTAATTTCTTCTGGATCATCTTCTTTGACTCTAGCACTCTTTTCATATGCTCTTTAAACTGTGCTTCTACTTCAATGATGGCTTGCATATTTGTTCTGAGTTCTCCTCTGGATATACCATCCTGATTGTTTGCCATGTTTTGCTATGTTGGCATTTTTGTTGTCTGATTCCGTCTTCTGTCCGATTCTTTTTTACTGTGTTTTGTATGTAGTTGGTTCAGTAGCTTGTGATTTTTTCTTTGGGGTAATGTATTGTTTGATTATCTTGGCCACATCTAGCTCAAATATAGATATTACAAATGGGTTTCTTCTTAGGAAGCTTTCTTCCTCATCCTCCTCAAGTTCAACCACCATGTTTACACCTTCTGCTTCCAATGGCTGCATATACTAAGGGAAACTTCGTTTAGATGTTAGGAAAATTTTGAACTTTTTCTTACCTTTTTTTATTGTGATTCTCTCAGCTCCCCAATCTTGTTTCACTCTTGTAGCTCTCAGCCAAGGTCTGCCTAGTAACATGGAGTAGGAACTATCTTTTTCTTCCATCCTGAGTACAACAAATGTAACAATGAAACTCGATCCCCAAATGCTAATTTCCTGGCCTCTGAGGATAACAAGGGGTTGGATTCTTCTTTGATCAACCATTCTCACTTGGAATGGTGTTGGAGCTAACTTATTATAGCAGAATTTCTTGAATAACTCCTCAAATAATATGTTAACACCTGATCTCCATCAATCAGGACATCTGGTATTCTTTGCCTTTTGTATTCAACATTAATTGTGGGAACTCTGTAATCCACCTCTTCATTGGTTGATGTATACATATCTAGAGACTCCTCTTCATCTTCCTCTATCATAGTCACGGGTGCCTTGGGTTGGTTGTTTGCTTCCAAACCTTGAAACAATTGTTCCTTGAATGCTAGTACAAGATTTAATAGATCATCATGCAACTAACATATCAGTAATTCTTGCTCAGATATATGTGTTTTATGATGATATTAATCAAAGCACGATGATCGATACACATCAAAGCTATCATCTTTCTCTTTGTTTAATATCATACCCCTTAGCATATTTCATAAATCTTAGCCTATAACAAGGCTAATTATAGGTTCTACCTTGGGAACAAGTTCAATTTTATGTTGAAAATTTGTTTCTATATATAACCCCTAGGGTAGCTCATTTCTAAAACAATAGAAAAACTCTTTGAGCATCTAATCAATTAAGAAGGCCATCACCCCATCGTTGGGGAGATGGAGAGATATATTACATGTCTCAATAGATATATTACAAATGAATAAAAATTCACCTTAAGTCCTTCAAACTTCAATAGTCAAGATTAAAGGACGTTGACATTGATCCTTTTCTTCCCAAAGAGAACATGCGACATACCATTCACTTTAAACTAATAGATGTGTTTTTCCTAATCCACCACAAGAATGATACATCCTCCCAAGAGGTATATCTACATGAGTAATTCTTGGTAATTTCAAAATCCAATTTCTCTACATAGTATTGGATGTGTAATCTTAACTCTGAGACCTTTGGTCCCACAATTTTGCTGGACTTCAATATGCTATCCTAACTGTATAAGCATAGTCAAATGGATTGTTTGTAAGTTTTAGTCTTTTCATCAATAACATTATGTAATGACATTGAGTCAAAACAATACAATCACATTCTGATGGCCACTTGTCCCTTCAGATTAATTAATTCCATTGCAATGCAATTTGGATATGCCATTATTGTAGGTCTTGATAAGATATTTTTAGGTGCATTATGTAGCCTTTTCTTAATTAAACAACACAATAAAGCAGTTTTTTGACCTATGAGAGGATCCCATTAGATAGAGAAGACACCCAGCTCTATGACTCTCTCCCTTTTTTGCAATGTATCTCAAGATAACCATGTTAGCCACGGAACAACCTTTGCATTCTGAGATAACCATTTGACTATCTTAGCCATGTATCGAGAGAGTCATAGAAGATTGATGAAGCTCACGTTGCCATAGGAGACACTTTTCCGTTCATCCCTTAGCTTGGAGCCATCGCTTGCTAATTAAGCGTATTGGTTACTGTACTAGATAGTTGAGTGATTCCTTGCTTCACAATCTCCTTCACATATATAGGTTTCTTTGGATACTCATACTAAGTCCTTAGATGCCCAAAACCACTCATTAAGATTCTTACATCTTCATAGTTAAATATGATTGCTATTGCATCATCTAGACTATTTGCATATTTTCCTCTCACCTCCATCTTTATGTGATCATTCAAGCCTAAGATATAATGATTAACCTGAAAAAACTACAATAATGAAACAATACAATGTCTCTAAGCTTATCAGTATATTTTGCTATCAACAATTTTTTTTCTCTCAAATACGTATATTCAGCCCACGCTCTTGATTATTTATCACAAGATAAGAGATGCTTTCTAAATTCCATCTCAAAGTTCTTTCAAGTAGCGTGAGTGACACCATCCTTCTATTGCTTGATCCACCATCTATCCACTACCTCAATAAAAATGAATTTTCATAATTTCATTATGCACTTCACAAATAGACAAATGCTCATCCCATTCATGAAGACAACTCTCAATTACTAGGCCAATTTGGTTTGGTTTTCTTTAATATTTTGAATGCAAGACTCATGTTCCATTAACCTTTTCTCTTTTTACTCCATAGTATGCCTATGAATACGTGCCTAAATAATTTCACAAAACTCTAAATAACTTTACAAAAATCTTCTTAACCTGTGTCAGCCTCTAATTGTTGAGTTAACATTTTTGTAATGCATCCTCTAGATTACCAATTCTAGTGTTTAATAATCGATCTCCATGTGCCATGGGACACAAAACACACTACATTGACCAAATTATCGATCCTATAGAATTAACATGAAAAGCTTCTCCTTAAACTTCCACTTCTTGATGGAAATCATGGTGGGAAATGGCAACAGAGGAATTTCAAAGGGGTTTGCAATGAAGGCATTGTTGAGAGGAAAAGAGAGAGAAAGAGAGAGAGAAAGAGAGAGAGAGAGAGAGAGAGAGAGAGAGAGAGAGAGAGAGCATAAGAGTTTACATCAAACAACATACACTCGCATCTTTATTCATGAAAAAGGCTACATATATACCCTCTTATTGCAATCATCGCGTCACTCCCAATAATCCTACAATCACTCCCTAAACTACCCAAATCATAACAACTCACACACACACATCATAGCTTGCATCACTCACAATCACTCCTACATCAACTCTTAATCACTCCCTAAGCTATCCAAACCACAACTTACACTCGCACTTGCATCATAGATTGCATCACTTAGGTACACTCACTCATAAGCACTTTTAGGATAGTCTTATCATTCACCCTTAAAGCATGAATTTTCCCAACTTACCCCCTTTAAATTGATGACCTCAACCCTAGCAATAGTGCATGGGAGACTTCATGGTTCGCCACCTCTAGTGACAACACTCATGATCCCAACCTAGTACTCACTCTAGTCTCATTAGCAACAAACTCATTTTGATGCTCTATCTCCATCATGATCTCACTCTAAATATGGTCTATTGGGTTTAAACATAAAGTTGATGGATGACAAGGTCAATAGGAGGTCTTTGAACCTAGAAAGCCCATCCAAATTCAACAAAGTTGACCATGTCATTGGCCTCAACAACATTAGGTTCTTCTCGATCTTCATTGGCTTTAATAAGGTTTGAAGAGATCCTTTTCCTTGTGTAGCAATCTTTCTTGTAGTCGCCTGGTTTCCCACAAAAGTGACAGTTCATGTTGCTTTATCTTTAAAGTAGACTTCGAAGTAGATCCTTCATCTAGTAAAATAAGCTTCATCATGGTTATAGCAGTACCCTTTTGGTTGCTTAATCTTCTTCTCTTCTTCCATAAGATATCCAATGATGTTTGCTAGCTTCAGTGAAAGAAGAGCGATCAATTTAGTAACAATGTTCCCATAACCTTCTTGAGGTAGATGCTTTAGCAGTATTGCTATACATGCATCCTCATCCATATTCATCTTCAGAGCCCGAGAGTGAAGTGGTTAGACTTTTCATTTAATTCAGATGGGGAGCATCCCCCTTTTAGATTTAGCTCAAAGAATCACATAAGGAGTCTTATCTTTGGAAACTCTTGGCTTGAATAGCAAAAAGATTTAACTCTTCTCGTGCTTTAAAAGATGTCTCCTTTCCATTAATGTGATGGATGAACTCATCACATACCCCCAAAGAAATAATGGCAAGAGCCTTGTTATTCCTTATGAGTCTCTAGTTGTTGGTGGCTTCTCCTTGCCTTTTGCAATATTCCACAATCCCTTTATCATGAGGTTAAGCTTGACGTTTGTGTGCCATGTATAGAATGGATTGCCATCAAACAAATTTACCTTTATTGAAGTAGCCATGATAGCAAGGTGTACCTTGGAGAGTATGTTCTCAAGGATTGTCTAATCCCTTGCAACAAGAATGCTTCAAAAAGCACCATCACCATCATGCACGTGGAAACTATTAATTAAAAACTTTGAGAGACCAAAACCTTTAGCATGGTAATAACAATGAAGCCTAGTGGTTTTGTTTTTTCCTTTTCTTCCTTTAAGGTATTTTTTGTTTTTGATTTCAAAACAAAGGACAGTGTCTAGAATTCGTTGTGACCATACAATTTAAAGTTTTACTCAAGAAGGAGGACACAAATAGCATTTCTCTAACATAAAAAATGCCTCACATTTAATGGCGATAAATATAAATCAAGAAATAACATTTGGCCTAGTAGTATAATCCCTTTTGTGAATCTAATGGGACATGTGCAAGGTTCAAATCCCAGCACAGAAAAAGAGATATCCTCTCTTGTCTCTTTCCCAAAAAACTCTATGGGCTACCAGCTTCAAATGGCTGGAACACAAAACAACTTCGTTCAGGCCCCTTATAGATATTTGCAAAGTTGTACTATCTCAAGCTACCTAGCTAAATTGTAGAATCAAAAGACTCAGCAAAAAAACACACTAACATTTAATGTTCTCTAAGATATCCTATTCATGACTACTCGCATGCAACCTCAAATTTTCATGATTTCTTGTAGGTGACATCTTTTGACATGGACCTCAGATTCAGACAAAATAAAATGAAAAAAAAAATCTGAATGTCATGTACAACATTCCTTCTATCTCAGGTCAAGATTCTACTTGTAGCTCACCACGATCTAGAATTGGGATCTGCCCATGGCTAGATTGGGCAACACGGGATCAATTAGATTCCATGATTTCATGTTTCAAACCATGGAATTGGTGCAGATGCTTCAAGATACCGGGTTTACCACAAGACAGGCCACAGGAGTACGGATGGCTAGCCTAATTGGAACGGGAATTAGCGAGAGTTGGTGATGCTTGCTAGGCAAAAGCAAACAAAGAAAAAGCAAAAAACAGAGACAGAGACATCTAAAAGGGCTAACATTCTTAAACTACAAAGCTTGGTACAGAGCTTCCTAGACTCCCCTCTCACGTACACTCACTTATAAGCACTCATAGAGCACTCACTTATAGAGCACTTATAACCAAAATGCTTTTCCCTTGGATCTTTCATGCATACCATTAATATACGTAGTTGAACTCACTTTAATAGATAATCAATAACAACCAACTTTGATTGAACCAATTATCTGCTTAACGACGTTTTACCACTTGAATTACCACCTTGTCATGATTACCAATTACCAAAGTTCCACAATTGATATAGGCTATTCCTCAAGTGCTCACAAACAAACAAAGCAACGATCGGAAGGAGGGAATAGGGAATATTACTTTGAGGATGAAATAAGAAGAGCATTGTTACATGAGAACGGAACTTGCAAAATCAATAATTTAATTCCAATAGTCATAGACCACCAATCTACAAGTGAATTGGTTGCAATAAGCAGCTTCACAAATTTCTAGTACGATAAAAATTCATTCACCCACAAAACTATGCGTGACAATGTGACACTAAAATAGTCCACTCCATTTCGTTGTTTTTCAGTTCATTGTTGGTGAATAAATTTATCACTTGCAGCATCTACCAAACCACTACTAAATTGATACAAATCATGGGCAATGACACATAGTTGTCCCACCCAACCAATCTCTATGATCATAGCAAGCTCGTATGATTCTCACGTATGCTCTTCCTGCATGTTAACACAAAGCCCACAATTCCCTAGATTCTACATACCACATGTCACAATCCTAGGGTTATTCCTTGGAGTACCATTTACCCCTCCCTGGGAGTACCATTTAGTTCCATCTTCCCCTTGGCAATTACACATTTTTGTGTCCCTAGACCCCTGACCTTTGGAACCATCTAATCAGCGCCAATTCGTCCCAACAAGGACCTTGACATTGATTCCTTTAATCATATGCTTGAAGCGCAATGAAATATAATACAAAATTTGGTCCTCTGAAGGAAAATGTCCACCAACCCTTGCGAGGTCATGTTATCTCAACTTGAGCATAACATTCCTTCCCTCTGTAGGCATCAATGTCTTCAATGATAAACACTAGGAATGCTCTCCACATCTGGTACACGGATTCCCAAGTAGCCTCAGATAGAGGTAGACCATTCCATGCAACCAATACCATGGGGCATTGGGTATCTTCTAATTGCGTACTTGCATTGTTCCTCGGTCCAGGATTCTTGTTGGTTTGCGCCTTGCATTATCCTCTATCTCCTGAAACAAGACAATGCCGTCGATTAGTGAGTCACCTGGGTTTAAAAACTTCTTTAAACGAGAAACATGAAACACTGGGTGCATCTTACAACCCTGTAGTCATTCCAACTTATAGGCTACCTTCTGTATTCTTTAAGAATCAACCACGACCCACAATATCGGGGTGATAAGTTAGCACACTCTCCTGTAGTCAAAGACTTAGAGTGTGAAGGAATTCTGAGAAAAACTTTTTTCTCCTTCCTTAGATTCTCTAACAGATCTATTTTCATCCGCATACGCCTTTGCTATATCCATAGCTTGGGCGGATGTTAGCTCTCACAAGTGTTAGCATCTCCCGCATCTGAACAACATAGTTCACGATGCTATAGGCACTTTCTAAGGTATTCCAATCATAGTTGGATCTGCTGGTCTATAACCAATAGTTCAACTCAAACGTTTTCTATCATTGTCTAATAGTGGCAACCACTTGTCCCATGTATGTTGCATCAGTGAAACATATGCTCTAAGCATAGCCTCTAAAGTCTAGTTCACTATTTCCATCTAACCATCCATTTCAGGTGATCCCCATTACTCATCCCCAACTCAGTCCTTAGTTCCTCAAACATTGCATTCCAAAAATGACTGGTAAATTTAACGTCTATGTCTCACACTATGGATCTAGGTAGTCAATGCAAAAGAAATACATGTTTAATAAACAAATGCACCACTTGTGGGACACTAATAGACTCCCCAATCAAAATGAAGTGAGCCATCTTGGTAAGATAATCAATACCCACAAGGACAAAATCATATCCACCTTGTGTTCCTAGGCAAACCAGCTACCTATAAAGTTCATGGAAATGCTCTCCCACCTACCTAGTTGTATCTCCAAGGGCGGTAAAAGGCCAGGTGGTTCACCCTCTAGCCTTACTCACTTGACATGACAAATAACATCACATATTCATAAATAGTTATTTTTATTTTTGGCCAAAAGAAATCTCATTTCTCGAGATCATATGTCTTCTCGACACCGAGATGTCCCGCACATGGGCTATCATGAATGACCCTATGCTTGAGATCATTCTGATTAGATACTACCACCTTGCCATTTTGTTTCAGCATACCATCCGCTATGATATATATTACATAGGTTTGGCCTTTTTGGGATGCCAAGGCATCTCTTTCTCCAAGTTTAAGCACATAAGCCTTAGGCCAAAGGCTGTAGATGAGCTCGTCCTCTTTTTGAGTTTCTCTAATCTAGGCCATTAGAGCACTCTCTAATACCATGAAGCTTATATTATGCATCAGCAACTTTATTTTCCTTCCCTCTTCGTTGTTGAATCGTCATGTGAAACTCCTGTGTGAGTTCTACCCACCTAGCGTGGCGACCTCTTTAAGTCAAGTTGTTTACAGAAATGTTTCAGAGTATCATGATCTACACCTACATAGAGCTCTAAACCATACAAATAATCTCTCCATGTTTTCAAAGCATGGACAACAGCATACAACTCTAATTCATGAGTTGGCCGATTTCAATGAGAGCACTCTCTAATACCGTGAAGCTCATATTATGCATCGGCAACTTTATTTTCCTTCCCTCTTCGTTGTTGAATCGTCATGTGAAACTCCTGTGTGAGTTCTACCCACCTAGCGTGGCGACCTCTTTAAGTCAAGTTGTTTACAGAAATGTTTCAGAGTATCATGATCTACACCTACATAGAGCTCTAAACCATACAAATAATCTCTCCATGTTTTCAAAGCATGGACAACAGCATACAACTCTAATTCATGAGTTGGCCGATTTCAATGAGAGAGAGAAAGCTTCTTGCTTTCAAAGGCTACTGGCCTTCCCTCTTGGAGGAGAATGGCTCCTGCCGCAATGCCACTTGCATTGGTTTCTATGAAAAATGATTTCTAGGGATCAGCAATTTTTAACACTGGTACCGAGACCACATCTTATGTTATGGCGTTAAAACTTTCTTGTTGATTCTGTCCCATGTAAAAGGTACTTTACCTAAGGTCAAATCAATCAATGGCAATACTATCTCAGAATATCCTTTGATATGCCTTTAATAAAATTAGACAATTCCCAAGAATGATCACAAAACGGTCAAACTCTGAGAGATAGGCCAAGTCAGTATCGCAGCCACTTTATTTGGATCCATTTCCATCCCCTCACGAGTAATAATGAATCCTAAATATTCAAGTCTTACCACGCACATCATAGTTTTCTTTTTATTTACGTACAGACTGACTTTCCTCAAAGTACTAAACACTATTCTTAAGTGTTGACGATGCTCAACAATTGCCAATGGGCTTTCATACCAAAGGAGATGTTCGATCATGAGATTGTGCCATCCATCACCAACAAACCCATGCTCCCTCCTCCGCCACGAACTTCCCAAGTGTTACAACACAATCACTATACTAAAGCTCAACACGCAATAATTACGAACCACCATCAGCTCGTCACATTCTTAAACCACACAACGATCGTCAATACCCTACTGCTCTAATACCAATTGAAATAAACCACTGCTAAACTGATGCAAAGCACGAGCGATGACACAGTTGTGTTTCACCTAGCCAATCTTTGTGATAGCTCTCATGTATGCTCTTCTTGCATGCTAACACAAAGGCCACAATTCCCTAGATAATTCTACATGCCACATGTCACAATCCTATGATCATTCATTGGTGCACCATTTACCCCTCTCTTAGAGTACCATTTAATTCCATTTGCCTCGTGGCAATTACACATTTTGATGCCCCTGACCGTTAGAACCATCTAGTCAATACCATTCACCCTCACTGAGGACCTTGACATTGATTCCTTTAACCATATGCTTGAAGCGCAATGAAATATAATACGAAATTTGGTTAAAGGAAAATGTCCAACGACCCTTGGGAGGTCATGTTACCTTAACTTGAGCATAGCATACCACTACGACCATATGTCGCTCCCCACAAGTCAATTGCCTCACCAAATGTAACAAAGCAAATGCACAACTATTGAATGACAAAAGTCAAACTATATAAGCTTCACAAAAGAGATCTCTACCTAGTCAAACACGCTTCACCCAACCAAAAATATTCACACATAGATACCCCTCACGCATAGATACCCCTCACGCTTGGAACCTTGCTAAGTGTCCCCTCCCCACATAAAATTGCCCTAGAAACCCACATAATTAACATGGGATCTTGTTACCCCTAGGTGTTTGACCCAAATAAAATAACTACGAACACCAACATGCATAGGGTAAATTCTAGGGATATCACTCTAAGCACCTTCACAGAACCTTGTCCTTTACCATTAGTTTGACCCTATAACCCGCAAACCAACATAAAGCACACCATCGTTTCATGCATGAACTAAACAAATATGTACAACAATTTACGCACCATGCTATGGGAAGCACTAAACTCCATGGTCAAGTTGAGAGATTTCTTCGACACTCCATGAACAAATTGCACATCATTTTTCCGTAGTAAACTGCAAAATTAAAATAACACACCCCACATGTACCCGTCCATATTATCCACACCTTTTTCCCATTTAAACCAAAGATGTGATCACATGCTAGCATCCAAGAGCTTGAATTAAGAAGGGCAAGATTTATTTATCCATCTGTTCACCATTCTCTAGCATAAACCTCAACACATATACGGACAAGACACTATATCATGGCCAATTTTAGAAAATCAAGACCCATAACATTGCTATTTAGGATAGATGTTTTACGAGGAAATCAAATTGAGACAAAATATAGAAGAATGGATTTATATCCAAAATCTTTTATGCATACATATTTGTAAGTAGTAGTAGTATCTACACTATCGACACAATCACCCTATGATAGGATGGGAAGATGATGCTGTTAGATCCTCACCACATAGAAGCCAAGACTTCAAATAACGATGCCATAAACTCGATTTGCTTCTCCCCCTCGATTTTGGTGAAGGGAGGAACATGCACAAATACACATTTTGTCCCATGAGATTCAGCATGGCAGAGTGAGTGGTAATACACATAGTTGCAAACAAATCTACCAGCATCATCTGAAACAGTCACATTGTAGCCCTTTTTCACCAAGGCGTCGACAAGCTCCGGTACAGCAATATTAGTCTGAACAATATGGAAGACATCAGTGAATATAACCCAGAACTTTTGATTGTCTAAAATTTATGTTAGCCAGACATAGATCATCAAACCATTGTCTTATTGCGTAAGCAGGACGGCATGGTAAAAGGGGAACTTTTTCCCTTCCTGGAAGGGGAAGGGGGGACCTTGAATTACAACAAAAGTTTCATAAAGAGGAAACATTAAGTCATAGCTATGAGAACGCCAACATTTCATAAGACAGAGAAGGTTCAGAGTATCAATTTAAAACTTTTGAAATATCAGTATGACACTATAAGAGAGATCATCTGTACGTAACACGAAATTGGATGGAATGTAGTAGTAGTACAAATAATTTTTTCTATGATCGAAAAGAAAGCACACATCTAGACTCTGGTTTGAAAATGCTGACGACAAAAGAAGCAGTGGCATTTTACATCGATGAGCTTTACATTGGACCCGATTTATTCATTTAGTTAAGGTGTTTGTGGGCCCCAAGGAACACAAGAGACATCATAAACAGCTTCCAATTTTCTAGAATTTTGTAAAGCGTAACAGGCATGCCCTTGCTGGTCATTAGGTCTACAAGTACTCCTGCAGATGCTAAGTGGGTTTGATCGCGTCTTAGCTAGGTTAGCTGAGATTACTCAACTGGGTGCCATGTGAATTTACAGGCTGATGACACATGACAAGCCCACCTGATGACACGTGGCAGGGTGCCATGTGGCAAAAGGGGTACCCCCCTTCAGCCGCAATTACCCGTACAAATTAGTTCTGCTTAGTAGATTTACTACAGAATTCAGTGAAGGTGTATAATGTAAACTTTAGAATCATTTGAGAGTGTGTTTTGCTACGACTACATAGATAATTCACACCAGCAAATGGAAGAAATGCTTTTAGGCAGCAAAAAGACATCTTCTTTCAACACCTACATTCTCTCATCTAATGTGTTAGAAGAGTATCACAAAGTCCTAAGTAGATATTTCATTGTATGCAGACATTCACAGCACCAGAGTCCAGACTATGTCAAAGATTTTCACGATTCAATGGCATATGCCTGAACTGCTTTTGTTGGCATGAAAAGATTCAAATTTCAAATTTACCTCTCTTGCATGTGAAAGCCCACCATTCTCCTGGATTATTGGGATTCTCTGCAATAGAAGCACAATTTTCCCTCATTATTCAAAAATCTGTGTGAAAACGGAACATGCTAGAGGTATTGTCCAGATGTCAACTTTTTGTACTCAACAGAAAAAACTTCAATCTACCACAATTTGGGGGGGTTGATGCACCTGAGGTTGCCAGCCCATTTCATCAGGACAACGGAATGTAGCTTCGTTAACTGCTTGTCTTTCGACAGCAAACTTACTTGCCCCGCTATTGACCCCCATGTGCACCTGCATTGATATGTAGCAAAGCACACTTGATGCTAGTGGAGAGAATCATACATGATATTTTTATCACAGAAATATGAGGGAAAGCTGTTCTCAAAGGATATGCAGATACAGAGAACAAAACAGATCGTCAAGCGTAGTCAGCTTTAACTCTGTATCTTGAATATGCAAGTGGTGTGTGTTCTAAAAAACAATTATCAAACAATAAAATGGGCTGTTTCGAGACCCGATCTTAAATGTGCAAGTGGTGCTTGTTCTAAAAAATTCTTAAAATCGAGATCAAACAATAAAATGGGACATACTGTCATATTAGACACTTACAATTCTTTGCCAAGTGAGTGCACTGCTGGAATTTAGTTGGTTCAGTACATGGACAGAAACCATATATGATTGCAAGAATTTACCCTCTCGCTTCTCACATATGGAGATGATCATTCAACGAGAATGACCGACCAAATGACATTTTTTATCCTCAAGCTGCATGAGATCAATCAACAGTCTCTTATTTGTAACCAGGCCAAATGATGATCTCATTTTTGGGGAATGCCTGGATGACAGACAGTATGGCAGTGCTTTCTGTTGAACATTATCACACATGTTTGCCTTGAATTCAGCCCATTCAATGGATGCCATCACCAACAACTCATCTCACGACGACGACGAGAATATGGAACCCTTGTCAGGTGATACAGCCAAACAGAGGAAATGCACCTTTATTCTGTAAAGAAAGCCCAGTCAGCCAGCAAAAGGGATATGGACAGAATCCATGTTAGGATTGGTAATCTCTGAAAAATGCAATAGCAGCATATTATTTCCAAGATAATGAATTATGGGACCCCTTAGACTTTAAATAAATCTAAACTAAGATAAAAGCACAACAATTCATACAAGATCAAACATTTGACACACGTCATCCCAATGTAGAATTACAACATGTATGTGGCATAGTGCCACCTACAATGTACTGTACAAAATGGCCTATATCAAAGTCTTTAATGCTACAGAACATAAATGAGCAAACTAAAACTATCTACTCAACTAACCCTAGCAATCTATGCATAGAGAAAAGGTACTACTATTACACACATTGGGATTGATATCTTGGTAGGAAGAAAATTTCCCTTGTTCTACGAGAGCATGTGCTGCAAACTCCTTTATTGGAGTTCTGTCAAGATTTCCTGGGCAAGGAGAGCTCAGGCGGTTGGTGCGGAACTTTTTGTGGGCAGGATCAGATGGTACTCAGGACACCCAAAGGCCACAACTACTTGGAAAACAATGATCTCACCTCAAGAAGAGGGTGGCGTAGGTATCATTGATGTGCCACCCTTTACATGAATCAGAGGAGTGACTACAAGTACTGTCACACATGAGAGGGCACCTCATTGGATTATGGAGATCTGCACAACCGACCTAGTAGAAGGGGGTTAGACAAGGAATCACGAGACCCAATGAATATGCCAAATCCCCCCTCAAGGTCCTCTTCACAGCCTATCACTTCAAACTGTGAGAGGATGGGGTCTTTTAAGACATGCCCTATCTAGTCATCTTCAACATGGGTCCCACTGTCCACAGAGCTACTGCATTTTGAGTCAAAGGTTGTTGACAACAACCCTGTGGATGAAAAGATTTTGGAGGATTAGAGGTGAAGATGTTTGGGGAAGAGTCAGGCCATCAACCCTAGATAGGGCAGGGAGGAGTGCACCCAATAGAAACTTTGCCTCTAGGAGGGAAGGACCTTGAGGAGCTACAATGGGTTCTGGAATAGTGGTTTCTTGGGTTAGGACCTACATAGTCAGAGAGGACAAACAAGAAACCCCCCTTCTCTTACACCATCTCCAATGGGAGACATTGTAGCAACTCGCTCCACTAGAGCCCCTCACAAGAGAAGCGATGGTTGGAGCAACAGGTACCTACGAGATCCTTTTTCTAGTAGTGTTTGACCAACCTCTAGCAGAGGAAGATCTCCTATGACCAGCTATACATCTGTAGTTGAAGTATATGGTACATGCCACTGTTGCACAGCAGGAGATCTAAAGACAACTTTGCATTGCCTATGGAGTTGCCCCATGGCACAAAGAATTTGGCAATGGTGTGGGAGGTGGTGGCCTTCACCCCTCAATTGGTTATGGAGCATGTTCATTTTAAGGGGGGACCTTGAATATAAAGAGCCTCCCAAAAATCCATGGGAGGGAATAACTCTGGAGAGCTGAAAGGCTCTTTATATTCAAGGGTCACACAAGTCCACATATGCTTATGGGATTAATTCCATTCCAAGTACACGTGTCACAAGCGTGCACTCCCACTTCAAATGACCATGCTCCATAACCAATTGAGGCGTGAAGGCCACCTCCAACACCCCCCCGTGGACAAACCTAGAGTAACCAAGGAGCCATACATTCCACAGTTGTATGGGATTACTATCCCCCTTATTCCACGTGTCATGAGCGCGCCAAGGGCCTTTTTCACCATGCAATTCCACACTATTCCAAGGTACCACAAGGGGGGTTAGGACCACACCAAAGCCCCAGCCCATATTTCCAACAAATGGTCCCTTAAGATTGTCACAAGAATGCGGCGAACTCATTGCGTACTTACATTGGATATGGCTACATGCATTGCATCTTGGCTAACAGAGGGGCAACACACCTTCACCATAGAGATGATATCCCCACCTACTTGGTGGGTGGGAAGCGTGTCATGAGCCAATAGATATAATATTCATTGCCTTCCTCCCAACAACCCCTCGAGCTCTCATTGGAGGGCAGTGTTTGGGAGACTGTGGCCAGCATCATTGTCTGAAATGTTCGGGTTGAACATTGCAGCCTAGTCATGGGGGAGATCCAAGTTCGTCCAGCTGCCGCCCGCGTCAATATTCATCTACATATCATTTACACCTTGTGCACCAGTGGGAGCAAGGTATAGAGGACTCTAGGAAGACTGCCAATAGGTGGGAGCATTTCCGCAAGGCAACAGGTGGGAGCAAGGTACAGAGGCTCTAGGAAGACCGCCAACAAGTGGGAGCATTCCCGCAAGGCTTGGCCAAACTAGCATCTACTTCTTTCACCACTGATGGAGGAATCCATTGGTTGTATAGCCCACCACAATACTTGCTGACACCTACTTTTAGGATACCCTAGACAGTGACTTGAGACCTTCTGAAGCAAGCTGCAGGGCAGCTAGCTTTCTCCCAGTGACTCACACACCACTAACTCTTTGCTTTGTCTTCCCGCTTTAATAGATGTTACTCTTCTTTATAAAACAAAGGTGCTACTGTTATAAGGCATCCCTGCCTAAATAGAGTTTTAACTCAAAATTGGAAAGCGATTTAAAAAAACAGCAGCTGAATAACTGGAATGTAAACATATGTGTGTTGGGAAATCATCTCCAAGTAGTGGCTGCTTGGGTGTGCTGCAAAGCGGCTCAATGTCAACCAAAGAATGGACAATAGATGGGGTTCAAGGGTATTGATCCACGATTGAAGAGGGCTCCCAAAAGGCCTTAGCCCTGCCAATTAAACTTAATTCAGTGACTTTTTCCTCTCTTCAGATATGGTCTCCAAAGCAAAGGCTTTCACAGGTATATATCGTTACTCATAAGAGTGGCTGCCCCTAACACGGGCACATCTTTTTCGTGAGAAGAGAGACATGAAATTCTACATGTTGGAGGTAATTCCAGCTCCTAAGCTACCAAACCTGCCTGGGGAAAATAATGTCTCTGGTGACTTCGGTTGGAGGAGTCGCATTAGACTCAACATGACCTATGAAAGAGTAGACATAATACTCAAAATGGCCTAGGTTAAGTGGCTATGTTTGGCAAAACTTTGTTACAACACTACAAAGTAAGGATGAGTACGTATGAGTTGTTGCATGGCCGCAAACCTAAGGTAGCCATCAACACTAGCAACTAGGACATCATGACTGAAATGCACGCATTGCTTCAGCAAGCAAAGCAAAACATGGCTAGAGCAGAATAGAGGATGAAGGAAAATACTAATGATAGGACGCAACAAGTGGAGTTTGAACACGGGGCCATCTTAAGCTACACAAGCACGTGCACGCGCGCACACACACATATATGTGCATTCCTAGGCAGCACTAATCCCAAGATAATTCAAGTTATATGGACCCTATAAGGTGATTAGAAACTTGGACGAAACAAAGTGGCAAATCATCTTTGCCTAGGTATCAAACGACGTGTTATGTCCATGCTTGGACATAACGTGGCTGGTGTTACGAAGGTTACGTTAACCTAGGGTCATGTAACCTGAAGTTGGAAAAATTAGGACATGACGTACCCTTGGTATAGTTAGGGTGGTCTTAGGGTCCATCCAAGCCTATGTCTCCCTAACGATATCTATGTGCAGACGGGGCTGTGTGTGTTTTAGTCAAGTTAGAACATAGCCTAATCTTGGATGGCTCTGTGTCAGAAGTCCTTAGAGAGACCAATGGTAATATATATAAACATAAATAATGAATTGTTATATTGTTATGAGAAATTGGTAAAGGATTGTTATCTTGTTATGAAGAATTAGTCAAGGATGTAGCTATGAAGGCCTTTGATGAAAGGGGTTCGAGACGACTAGAGGGCTTTAAGGCTCCCATGCACATCTGACGGGTTGATTCTTTAACCATGCTCCTAGGGATAAGTGCCTAGAGGCAAGGGCACGGTTATTGAATTAATATAGAAAGCGTAAGGGACTTCAATGATTGAATGCATGGGAAGGGGCTTATATCGTAGCAAGCTACTAAATATAGCAATGAGCCTTCTAGGATGGGGGTATGAGTCTCACACTATAGTTGAAATGTATGTTTTATGAATGAAATGTTGTAGCTGGATGGTTTTGAAGCAACAGGGGTGTTTTGAGGTTCATGGATTTGACTGATGGAGATAGTAGTTGTCACAACCATGAATGTTTCAAGTAGATACTGAACTTGATAGTAATAATTTGGTATCAGAGCGTATGAATAATAGTGGAGTCATGGATACCTGAAGGACATTTGGACGAGATAGGTGACACACACATAACAACAGGGGTGATGGACATAATACATTGTAGGAATTAAGCATGGAATATTGTTTTTGGCCAGTGGTAGTTGATGGGCTGGCTTACAATTGAGGAATGTTGTTGAGCGAACCGTACTTAGAAGTGGCACATTGGATTGCCAAAGCGATCAATTGATCGTGTACGCAAATGATGGCTTTAAAGGCAATTGCTGAATTTGTCAATGGTCACGTGGACCTTGGCCCAACGTAGGATAATTGATGGTTGATGAAGCAAATCTACGCTAAGGTTTGTGGATTGCAGGAATCAGGTGGTCGAAGGGTTTCAATGAGGCTTTGCCTGTTTAATAGCTTTTGATTGCACAAAATGTACAGCGTGTCAATTACTGGCGTGAAGATTTGCAACTTCATTGTTGCTTGACAATCAACCATCAAAATACAGTGAAAAAAAATACAAATAGGTTTTAATTCATCCTAAAAAGGATCGACGGTGTGGATGGACGATTAAGAAAGAGCTCACATCTTGAAAAGGAGGGTGGACGATAGGGAGCATAGAAAGAAACACAAACAAACTGCACATACGATGTTTTGTGCACCAGAGCCTTTTTCTAAAATTCTTTAGTTATAGCAGAGGTGTTTCTCATAAGTTGTGTGGGGAGACTCAGTTCGCAGACAGCATGTCTTTGGTGTCCTACGATTCGGAACAGCTAAATCTGAATTACACGACATGCCCTTGTTTCCTTCTGCGAGATTTGATTATTCATATCTCGGGGTTTGGCAATTGAAGCTGCTCAAGAGACATTGACCAAGAAGCTTCTCCTCTTTTCCTTAGCAATTTTGATATATGTTTTGAGCCTTAGTTTTTGCTTGGGAACTTGGAGCACAAGTTTCTTTTGGATTGCAGGTATTTCCCTAGTATAGAAAAAGGGCACTAGTTCTTGGTCCATTGGGAATTTACAGAATTAATAGAGAATTTACAAAAGGAGAGAGTTTTTCTCGAGGGAGCCACTATCTGAGATGCTACAGAATAGTCCACGAAACTGTGCTCGGAGATGGAAGACTCTTGAGTAGATAAAGAACCGATGAAGAATTGTCTGTGAAGGTGGAAGCCCCCAAGTGGATGACAGACCTACAATAGTAGCTATGGATGAGGAGAGGAATTGTCAGCTCACCGTTAGAAACTGTTGATGTTGTAAAAGCACATGCTTTTCGGTCTCGCCTACGCTGGACCTCATATGCTACCATGTCGGCACGACCTCTGGATCAATGTGCAAGCAAAACAAGTTTGCCACTTGTGAAGAACTTACTGACTCTCTGATCAGAAAGACATGAGCCATCTCAGTAAGATGACCAACCACCACCTAGGGAAGATCAACAATAAAGTCCATGAAAATGCTCTCCCAGCCTGATGGTGATTCCAATGGTTGTAAAAGGCCAGGTGCTTTCACCCGTTTTGCCTTACTAACTTGACACAAAAAACATTGTGTGACATATTCATGAATATGCTTTTCATCTTTGGCCAAAAGAAATCACACTTTACGAGCTCGTATGTCCGTTTCTACATACCATCTTCTATGGTATACCTTGCATATGGGTGGCCTTTCCTAGATGCCCACTCATCTATAACCCCATGTTTTATCATAATAGCCTTAGGCCAAAGGCTCTCCACATACTCGTCCAGTTTCTGACTTCAATCAATTAGAACACTATAAAACTCATATTATGCATAAAGGCATGATAATGCATCAGCAACATTATTATCCTTTCCTCTTTGATACCGAATCTCCATATGGAATTCGTACATGAGTTCTGCCCACCTCGCTCGGCTGCCACACGAATCAAGTTGCTTAGGAAAGTACTTCAAGCTATCATGGTCAACATCGTCATAAAACTATGCACCATATAGATAATGTCTCCATGCTTTCAAAGCATGGATCATGGCGTACAACTCTTGCTCATGAGTTGGCCAATTTTTCTGAGACGGCAAAAGCTTCTTACTTTCAAAGGAAGACTCTTTTCCCACATGTAAGGTACTTTGTCTAAGGTCAACTCGGTCAATGAAGAGACAATGTCAACATAAGCTCTAATATGTCTTCTATAGAAGTGTACATATTCTAAGAATGACCTGCAACGCTGTCACGTTTCTTACTAAAAATTACCACACCATGCAATGCATCAAGCAGATCATCTATTCTTGCCATCCGAATACACTCAAACTTGCAAATATGCTGTAACATGCAACGGTAATCTGATCGTGTAATTCACAGCAAGACCTTCTTTAAACCTTTAGCGAGGAATTAGCGTTGTTTACCATAGAGAGAGAAAGGAGATGAGGGTAGAGAGAGAGTAGAGTCAACAACCAAGTGGGTCCATGTACCCACTGAGGGCCCCCTCCCCCAACCAGGGGAGAATTTGCTTTATACTTGGAGGACTGAGAAATACAAAGAACACTCTTCGAGAGAGCACAGAAATGCACTTGTGAAGAGCTCATTGTGCACACGTATAGCAGACCCAAAGACCTGAGAGGCAACGCCGACCAATACCAAGACCTTGATGCTGTCCACACTGACGATGTAGGACGCTTCTGCAAGGCAAGGGAGAGGCTTGTGCTGTCCACCCGAATGCAGGGTTACTGCATGAGTGAGAGAGCGAAAGCTGATCCCATAAGAGAGCTGAGAGATGACTGAAATAAAGAGCTGAGAATGAGCTGTGTAAACTGTAAAAGATAACTGAAAAGAGCAGCTGAAACAGACCCCAAACCTTACTCCGTTCGCTGTCCCGACTCCCCGTTTGATGCACTGCGTGAACACCTTCCCAGAGGGCTGAACTGATGCCAAAAGGCTGAGGCTGGTCAAAGGGCCACTAGGGGTGAGTGTCGAGCTGTTCAGAGGGGACTGAGGAGGAGCTGTAGGAGGCTGAAGTGCTGGGAGAACTGAATGAGGAAAGAAGGCCTGGAGGCCCCCTATTTATAGGGCTTTTGGGGCTGGTTGGGGCCCCATAAATGGCAGCCCTAGACTCCATAAATACAGCCCTAGGCCCCATAAAGGCAGCACTAGACCCCATAAAGGCAAGCAGGGTAGCCTATGAAGGCAACCCTTCCCCTGCCATTCTCTTCACTTGTTCCAGCCCTGAGGGGGCCCTAAAGGGCTCCTATCCTAGACTGGTGGACCTGTGAGAAAAACAGGAAGCAAGAGCAAGAGTGAGCAAAATGGAGAGAGTGAGCTGAACGTAGTTCCCTCCCCAAAGTGTACTGAACTAAAGTCAAGTACAATGAAAGAGATGAGGGTTTTGTCTAAGTGACAAAACCCTATCTAATCACTAATCGTAGTTAGAGATTAGACCGTGGTTAGGGAGAAAAACCTCTAAGAGGGAAAAGTACCCCTAACCCACTTATTACATTACATTGGGGCCACTGCCTAGAATATAATAATAATTCTAACACCCCCCTGCAGTGCCAATGTGGTGTACGAGGTAGTGAACAATCACCAAAAGGAGATAAGTTTAGGGCACTGTGAAATGCCTCAAACTTCTCACGTGGAAGTGCTTTGGTGAAGATGTCTGCAACATTGTCATGTATTGACACATAGATCATACTGATCTCCCCTACATGTAACTTCTCTTTGACATGATGATAATGAACCTCAATGTGCTTCGTGCGAGCATGAAACACAGGATTCTTTGCTACTGCTATAGCACTCTGACTATCAGTGAGAATTGGAGAAGGACCCTCCAATAAGAGACGAAGATCAGCGAACAAACGTTGCAGCCAAGCACACTCAACTGTCACTGTGAAAGCTGCCCTGTACTCAACTTCACATGAGGAAGTAGCCACTGTAGATTGCTTCTTGCTCAGCCAAGAAATGCAAGCTTTGCCCAAAACTCCAGCCCAATCTGAATCACTGTAAGCATGCATCTGCAAGTCACCCCCCCTGGGAAACATCAAGCCAAAAGACTTTGTGCCTTGCAAATAACGGAAGATGTATTTTACAGCCTGCCAATGTGTTGTCTTCGGGCTATGCATATATCTGCTCACCTGAGATACTACATACTGAATATCGGTCCATGTTTTGCACAAGTAGATGAGGCATCCAACAACCTGGCTGTAAAGTGTGACATCCGCTAATTCACCTGCATCATACATAGTAAGCTTCAGCCCCCATGGGAATGGCAATAGGCTTACAATCATGCATGTTGAACCTATCCACGAGCTTCTGCACATACTTGGATTGAGACATAACGATGCCACGCTTGTCTTGTATAAACTGGATCCCCAAATAAAAATTTAACATGCCCAAATTTGTCATGTCAAATTCAGCTTTCAACTTAGCTTTGAAATTTGCAATTATATCCTCATTTGATCTTTTAAGCAGCATGTCATCTACATAAAGAATGATGACCAAAATATCCCCCCCATCCTTCTTGATGTAGAGGGTGCTTTCCATGGGACTATTGTGTAATCCCTTACTTGCCATGAATGCATCGATCTTGGCATACCATGCACATGGGGCTTGTTTCAGCCCATATAAAGCTTTGTTAAGCTTGCAAACCTGAAGTGCATTGCCAGAAAGTTCAAAACCAGGAGGTTGTTTGACATAAACCTCTTCCTGCAAGTCCCCATTAGGAAAGCTATTTTTATGTCCAACTGATGGACATTCCAAACAAAATTTACAGTCATTGCAATAACTGACCGTATGGTGGTCATCCGGGATGTAGGAGCAAAAGTCTCCTCATAATCTATGCCCTTCTTCTGTGCATAGCCTTTGGCAACCAGCCTTGCCTTGTACCTGTCAATAGACCCATCTGGCTTCCTTTTTATCTTGAAAACCCACTTGGTACCAATGGCATGTTTACCTAGTGGCAAATCCACAACATCCCAAGTCTAATTTTTCTCTATGGACTACAACTCATTGTGCATGGCATGCATCCAATGCACATTATCCTTTGCTTCTTCAAAAAAGTCAGGCTCCTCTTCATCAAGAAGAGTCCCTGCATAAGCTGTCTCAACTGAGAGAGCCCCCCCTGCGTGCCTTACTACACTACGAGTCCTGCCAGGCAATGGGGCCTCAAGCCTACTCTCCCTGAGAGTCTGTAGCAACTAATTTGGGACTGTTTTGGCTGCGTGTATTTCTTGAATCTCTTGCCTGACAACTTCATCCACACCTTGTGGAGGTACAAAATCAGCTTGTGGCTGAATCGGGACATGTGGATCAGGAGGAGGTTGCTGTAAATTCTGATTTTCAGCATGAACCTCAGTAGGGAAACCAAATGCTATAGGAAGCATCCCCTCAAAACATCATCTGAAGATGCTGGAATCTGAAATTCAGCATGTGTATGTGCTGAATTTTCAGAGAATATAACATCTCTACTCATACAAATCTTGCGTGAAGCAGGATTGTAGAGACGATAGCCTTTGCTTTGTGAACTATACCCCACAAAAATGCATTTAAGTGCCTTATCTGACAACTTGTGTCTAAACTCCACAGGCACGTGGGCATATGCAACATAACCAAAAACTCTGAAATGGTCCACTGAAGGCTTTCTCCCATGCCATGCCTCATAGGGAGTGATTGTCTTCAAAGCCTTTGTGGGAGCCCGATTCAAAATATAGTTGGCACACATGAGGCCTTCAAGCCAAAACCTGTAAGGCAACTTTTTACTTGTAAGCATGCATCTATCCATCTCCATAAGAGTGCGATTATTCCCCTCATCTTTGCCATTCTGTTGAGGTGTAAGCCTCACTGTAAGCTGATGTGTGATGCCTTTCTCCTTCAAGAATGTGTTAGAATTATTGTTATAATTTAGCAGTGACCAATGTAATGTAATAAGGTTAGGGGCACTTTTCCCTCATTTTAGAGGTTTTTCCCCCTAACCACAGTTAGTTCACTAACTACGGTTAGTGAAGGATAAGGTTTTGTCACTTAGACAAAACCTATCCCACTCTTCAGTTGTAACACACTCTTCTATTGCAACTATTGCAACTATTGCTTTCAGCTCTCACTCTCCTACTCTCTTGCTCCCCTACTCACATTTGATATCAGAGCAGGTTGACCCTGCTCCCTGCTTCCTTGCTCGCAAGCTCCCTGCTCCAAGCTCAACAGCTCGTTGCTCGTACGACCTGCACGTACCATCACTGCCCGTCCATACAAGCCCGTCGTCCGTATAATCCTCCATACAATCTGTACGGACTGTACTTTCTGCATCGCCGTGCTCAGCTCCTGCGCCGTACCAGCTCCTGCATCGTACAGCTCCTACCGTCAGGTCCGTCTGTACATCGCCGTACAGCCCGTCGCCCGTACAACCGTACAACCGTACAACCGTCGCACCAGCCCATACAACGTGCCGTCAATACTCGTACGGACTTCGTCGTACAGCCGTACCTTCGCCATTGTACATCCGCCGTACCTGTTTCGTACAACCGCCGTACAGATCTGCGTCGACTGTTCCGTACAGGAATCTGTACAGTCCGTACATTGTACGAATTTCGTATTGACAGTTCCGTACTGTCAATTCCGTACAATCTGAAGAGGCTGTACTTTCTGCATATTGTTTCTTTGCAGGTGGACTCTGGAAGGTGTTTCGTGATAGGCATTTGCGCAGAGAGCCATTTTTGGCTAATTTCTTACAGAAAATTTGGGCTTTTGCAATTACACTGCAATTTTGCAGTGAAATTTGGGGATTTTGTTTCTTTGCAGGTGGACTCTGGAAGGTGTTTCGTGATAGGCATTTGCGCAGAGAGCCATTGTTTGGCTAATTTCTTACAGAAAATTTGGGCTTTTGCAATTACACTGCAATTTTGCAGTGAAATTTGGGGATTTTGTTGGCAGAGAGCAATTTGTGCAACATTTGGGGCTTTTAGACCATTTGTCCCTTTCTGGTTGCAATTTCAAGCCACAAATTGGGGCTTTTGTGTTGGGAGAGCAATTTTGCAGGTTTCAGTTCACACTGCCTTTCTGTAAGTGTTTTGAAGCACTTTTGGCAGGTTTTGGGAGAGATTGGATGCTCTGGCAGATTTCTGACAGAGACATTACAGAGATTTGAGTTGCATTTTCAGCCAGTGTTTGGCTGTACTTTTTTGGGAATTGTGCACTCCATTCCCAGCAAGCGAATTCAGATTTGCATTTGCTGTATTTTCTTTCTCAGACATGGCCCAGCAAAATCAAAATGATTTCCAGTTCAGTGGTCTCTCACAAGAGGATAAGCTGGATGGTACCAACTACTCCCTCTGGAGTTTTATGGTACGCAACATTCTGATTTCCTGTAATTTGTGAGACTATGTAAATGGGGATGAGATCCGGCCAGCAAATGTGGCACCTAATACCCCTCCCCAGCAAGGAGGCGGCAGAGGTCGTGCACAAGGTACAGCTGTAGGACAAGTTATTGGTGCAGCTATACCTACCACTCCAGACCAAAAGAGATGGGATTCACGTGATGCTTTAGCTTTGTCGTGTATTTCTCTTTCAGTAAAAAGATTCATCATTCCGCATATCTGGTCGTGTAAGACCTCAAAGGCAGCATGGGATATTTTGGAGAGCATGTATGCAGCTCGGAATGATGCCAGGGTGTCTTTTTTGAAAAGAGAATTGTCTCATACACATATGGAAGAGGGTGACTCCATGTCAGTGCACCTCACAAAGCTATAGGATTTACGAGAGCAATTGCTGAATATTGATGAGATCATTCCTGATTCAGAGATCATTACCACTACTCTGAATTCTCTTCCTGAGTCTTATCTCAACTTTCATACCTCGCTAAATTTGTCATTGAGGGGGGGTGCAAATCCTCTCAATTTTCACGAGTTGATAGGACTTCTGTTGCAGGAAGAGCAGACCAGGAAAAACATGGCTTCACGAGCAGGTGAGCATGCCATGCTTTCAAAATTCAAGCCTAAAACAAAGGGACAAACAAAGACATCACCAAATCATCCTTCCAATGGTTCAGGACAGCCTTCTCAAAAGGCTAAGGATGATGCAGGTAAGCCCAAGAAGAAGGGAATATGTCATTACTGCAAAAAGCCAGGTCACTACATTGGAGAATGCAAGAAGAGGCTTGCAAAAGAAAAGAAAAACAGCTCCGGTATGGCTGTTTCAGATTCAGCTCCTCATGCATCTGACAATGAGCAAGCTACAGTCAACTTTGTGGAGCACGACTATGCCTTCTTGTCTTGCATTTCAGACTCTCAGTTGGCTGCTCCGGATATTACAGCCACTTGTAATGATGACTCTTATGCTTTTCTGACATGCAGTTATGATTCTTCCAAGGATGCATCAGCTTTCAGTGTCAATGAGACACAAAATACATGGTATTTTGATAGCGGTGCCTCAAAGCATATCACTTCCAGGAAGTGTCTTTTCACATCTCTGCATCCACCTCCCGTTGGTAAAAAGGTCACATGTGCCAACAACGCCTCCTATTCAGTTCGTGGTACAGGAGAAGTTGAACTTACAGCCATTGATGGCTCAACATTCAAAATTTCTGATGTCTTGTATGTGCCTGGTATCACAAAAAATCTACTTTCAGTGTCCACTCTTAACAGAGCTGGATTTCAGGTCATTTTTGAAGATGACAAGTGTTCAGTCCATGACAGAGAGAATGACTATGCCTTGAGATTGTCTCGCACTTTGTTACGTGGTCTTTTTCAGCTTGACATGTATGAGAAAAGACCAGCACATGCTCTTGCAGTTTCCACTCCTACTGTTGCTATGCAGAATGCGGAGTTATGGCATGCCAGATATGGACACATGCATTATGGCAACTTGATGACACTTTAAAAACATGCTATGGTTGATGCATTGCCTCCTCTTGAAACACCTCCTCCACATGTCTGTGAAGGGTGCATTCTTGGTAAAATGCACAGATTTCCTTTCAAGAAGGATGGATCAGTAAAAGCTGTTCGAAAATTACAGCTTATTCATAGTGATGTCTGTGGTCCCATGAGGACTCCATCATTGGGTGGTCATCTTTACTTTGTCACTTTTATAGATGACTACTCCAACTACACTTGGGTTTATGGGCTCAAACGCAAATTAGAAGTGTTTATGGTTTTCAAATGTTACGCTCTAGCTGAGGTGGCATGACCTCGGAAGAATCAGTCGACATTTCCCTTAAGGATCTACGTTTGTAATATATTTGTTTGCGCTTTATGTAAATGATCGGGAGGGAATTAATGTCAAGGTCCTAGGTGAGGGCTGATAGCACCAGACTAGGTGGATTTAAGGCTAAGGGCCTAATGCAAGAAATGTGCCTAGGGGCAAAGGATTTCAAAGTATCCCAAGAGAGAGGTTTAAAAAAAAGATGCATTAGGAAAGGCCCTATAATGATGGCATGTGGCATCTAGATCCATCTAGGGAGATGGGGCTTGTTGGAGTTAGTGAGAGAATGAGAAGGGACCTTCACGTATGTTTCAGATTTTGATTTTCTCTGTGTGTACTCTCACGCTCCAGCAAGGTTGGCTGGGTGGAAAGTTATGGTGCTAGCTCCCGTGATTATCAGTAGTTAGTTGAGAGTCTGTAACATTTGGTATCAGAACTCGGGGAGGCGAGCTTGGTGATAGCGTGAGGCTTCACGGTAGCCAGCGTGACGGGTTGTGAGCATGGACATACGAACTGAGTCACAGGATGGTTAACAAGAGTCGAGCAATAGCCAGCAGCATCGTGATCTCGGTATCAATGAGCAGAGCATCTGACGTGACGTGAAGCTCGTGGACGATGTGACGACGTGACTGCATGCAATTGACGCACATCTGTGCGGGAGGCCCGTATCCAAGGCGTATGTAGAGCGCAGGCTGCTAGTTGATGGCAGCGTAATCTGAAGCGATCGTGTCATTTGGTGACGAATCGATATTCGGTGGTCCTCCCGCGCTGGTGATCAGATCTCGGTGACGGTTGACGCAGCAAAATCCTAATAGCCAGTGCGAGCTGGGTGCAGAGGCGAATCAACCAAGGAGCTTTCTTTGGCATTCGTCAATTCTGTGTTTTTTTTTCCCGACCTTAGTCTTTGTTGATGCTCCGCTTGCATGAAGAGGTTCTCGTGGAATATTTAGTCTGCATGAAGGTTGGATGCCATAGCAGGGTACATAGCAGACTTGGGATTCTTTTGACTTATTCAAATTCCTGTGGGCAATCTGGGAGATTATGCTTGTGCATATGCCTTTGTGATAAAGCCAGTTTGTTTGCAGGAATTTCCCTAGTATAGGGAAAGGCGGTATTTGGATATATGCCTGTGTCAATTACCTAGTCAGTATAGTTGTCAAATTGCAGGTATTCCCTAGTATAGGGAATTGTGTCAGTTTGTAAATACAGTGTTCTAGCGGTGTTTATTTATTTATAATTTAAAAAAAAAGCAAAACACCCATTGACCTGAATGGAAGCAGAAGGAGCTTCCAGGATGGACCCTGTAGGGTCAAGAGTCCTACCGACCCAGCAGGTGTCGCGCTCAGTAGTTCACACCTTATCTGGCAGGATTGCATTACTTGAGGATGCCTTGTAGCTGATATTAGCGCAACAGTTACAGGCAAATGTAGGGCATTCTGAACTTAGAAGAGTGATACACAGTATGTCTGCCAGAACTTCACGAGATGAGAAAGGAAGGGCTCCGATGGAACCGGAGTCTAGTGTTCATACGGTCGAGCCTAGGAGGACTAAAGTACCTAATATTGCCAATTATAGGCCGGAAAAGTATTCTGGTCGGATGAATGACCGTAGTTCTGATGTCATTGAGACCTGGTTACACAAATGGGACGAGGCATTCACCATTTGTGAAATCAGAAATGACATCAAGAAAATCCGCGAGGCCACCCACATGTTTAGTGAGGCAGCGGATCGGTGGTGGATTAAACAACAGAAAGATGGTATTACATCCACTACCTGGGAGGGGTTTAAAAGGGAATTTAGAAAACACTTCTTACCTCCTGACGAAGCATCCCGAGCTTGGGATCAGTATAGAAACCTTCGTCAGAGAAATTTGTCAGTGGCAGAATACACTGATAAGTTTCGAGAGAGCGTAATGAAGGTTGATGAACCCCTACCAATCCAAGTGAAAGATTTCATATTTGGATTGAATGATCGGATTAAAATGGAAGTTCGGGCTAAGTATGCGAACACGTTGGATGATGCAATAGCCATAACCCTGAACTATGAAGATGCCAAGGGCAGCAGGCCAAGTGGGTTTGCGCAGGTCGGAACCCAGTATGGATACCAGAAGAAATATGGGTTTAAGAAGAAGTGGATTAGTAAAGGGAGTGGTTCTCACCCGAGTGGTCAAGCCAAGCAGGCGAAACCAACTGAAACTCCTAAATCAAGTGCCACCATTGGAGTGAAGAGGAAAGTAACACCAATGCCAGCCCAGGCTTGGTCAAAGTCTCCCTTAAACCCAGAGCAAAGAGAAAAAGCGAGGAGAGAAGGCTTGTGTTTGTGTTGCCTTCAGCCTCATCAGTGGAAAGATTGTCCACGAAATAAGGATCGTCGGATGGCTGAGATGGTAATCTCAGAATGCGACATGGAAATGGAGGGAAGTCCCAGAGCGGAACGGATGCAGATTCAGCTAGCAGGATCTTCTCAGAGGTCGGTACCTGTTTGTTATGTGTGTCTGTTGCTAAGCTAGTAACGAGTGCACCTGATAACATCCTATCTAAGCCCGCAGCAACGAGGTATACAGCCTTTAATGATACGGAGTTAATTAAGATGAAAGGACAAGTGGCCAATCATGATGTCATTGTGTTGTTTGACTCGGCGTCAACTCACAATGTAATTAACTCCAAGCTCGTGAAGAGGCTGAAGTTAAAGACTAGCCCATCTGCCTATGCGTATACAGTCAGGATGGCAGATGGAAGTTCAACTGAAGTATGGGACCAAAGGGTTACCCAGTTGGAGCTTCGTATTCAGGACTATGCTGAGAAGCTTGATTTTGAAATGACTAAGCTTGCTCATGCAGATATAGCCCTGGGTAAGGCGTGGTATTCTAGGAAGAATCCAGCCATTGATTGGAAAAAGCACGTATATCAATTCAAGATGAATGATGTGTTGTATGTCTTACGAGGTGAGAAATATGTACCTCAGGGACCGTTGGTTTCCGTGATGGAAATCCGAAAAGCTCAAGAAGAGTTTTTATTCCTTTGTACAGTATCGGTAGAGCCGGTTGATGATTCTTCGGCTAGCACTGATGTTGCGCAAAGTGGTGAAATGGCCAAGCTGGCTGATCTTACAACAGAGGAGTTCTCTGACTGTTTTAGGGATGAGCTACCTTATGGGTTACCTCCAGAGCGGAATGTTCAACATAAAATTGAGCTTATCGCGGGGGCAGAACCTGTAAATAGACCTCCCTATAGATTAAGCTTTACAGAAGAAGCTGAGGTGCGAAGACAACTGGAAGAATACCTCAAGTTGGGGCAGATTCAACCCAGTTTTTCACCTTTTGCTTCCCCAGTGATATTAAAGAGGAAGAAAGATGATACTTTTCGCCTCTGTATAGATTACAGAGCATTAAATAATATCATTGTTAAGCACAGGTATCCGATGGCTCGGATCGATGATTTGCTAGATGCATTGAATGGGGCCGTAATTTTCAGCAAGATAGATCTTAAGTGTGGCTACCATCAGATCCGTATTAGAGCCGAGGATGTGCATAAAACCGCTTTTAGAAGCAGGTTTGGTCATTATGAGTTTTTGGTAATGCCCTTTGGACTTACCAATGCTCCAGCTACATTCGTCATGCTTATGAACGATTTACTACGTCCGTATATCGAAAAGTTTATAGTACATTTTATTGACAATATTCTGGTATTCAGTAAAAGTATTACTGAGCATCGCGAACACTTAAGAATAGTGTTCAGTACTTTGAGGAAAGCCAGTCTTTATGTAAATAAAAAGAAAACTATACTGTGTATGGTTAGACTTGAATATTTAGGATTCATAATTACTCCAGGGGGTAGAAATGGATCCAAAGAAAGTGGCTGCGATACTAACTTGGCCAATCCCTCAGAGTCTGACCGCTTTGCGATCATTCTTGGGATTTGTCCAATTTTATAGAAGGCATATCAAAGGATATTCCGAAATAGTATTGCCATTGACTGATCTGACCTCAGATAAAGTATCTTTTATATGGAGACAGAATCAACAAGAAAGTTTTAACACCATAAAACAAGCTGTGGTCACAGGACCGGTGTTAAAAATAGTTGATCCCCAGAAACTGTTGTTCTCGGAAACCGATGCAAGTGGCATTGCGGTAGGAGCAACAGGAAAGGTCAGTAGCCTTTGAAAGCAAGAAGCTTTCTCCCTCTCAAAGGAATTGGCCAACTCATGAATTAGAGTTGTATGATGTTGTACATGCTTGGAAAACATGGCGACATTATTTGTATGGATCAGAGTTTTATGTGGATGTTGATCATGATACTCTGAAACATTTTTGTAAACAACCTGACTTGAGAGGCCGCCAAGCTAGGTGGGCAGAGCTCATGCAAGAGTTTAATTTAACGATTCGGTACCGAAGAGGAAAAGATAATAAAGTTGCTGATGCGTTGTCACACATTATGCATAACATGAGTTTCACGGTATTAGAGAGTGCTCTAATGACCGAGATTAGAGAAACTCAAAAGGTGGACGAGTTTGTCCAAAGCCTTTGGCCTAAGGCTCATGTGTTAAAACCCGGGGAAAACGAAAAGGATGACCTGGCATCCAGAAAAGGCCAAACTTATGCAAGATATACCATAAGGGATGGTATGCTGAAAAGAAATGGCAAGGTAGTAGTACCTAATCAGAATGATCTCAGGCAGAGAGTCATTCAACAGTGCCATGATAGCCCATGTGCAGGACATCCACGAGTCCAGAAGACATATGATCTCGTGAAGCGAGATTTCTTTTGGCCAAAGATGACAAAGCATATTCATGAATATGTGACACGTTGTTTTTCGTGTCAGGTAAGTAAGGCCGAGCGGGTGAAGCCACCCGGACTTTTACAGCCCTTGGAGATACCACTAAGTAAGTGGGAGAGCATTTCCATGGACTTTATTGTAGGTCTGCCTATGACACAAGGTGGATATGATTCTATCCTTGTGGTGGTTGATCGTCTTACCAAGATGGCTCACTTCATTCCAACTAGGGAGTCAGTTAGTGCCCCGCAAGTGGCGGATTTGTTTATTAGACATATATTTCGTCTGCATGGATTACCCAGATTCATAGTGTCAGACAGAGATGTCAAATTTACCGGTCATTTTTGGACTGCGGTATTTGAGACACTAAGAACTGAGTTGAGAATGAGTAGTGGGGATCATCCAGAAACGGATAGTCAGACAGAAAGAATCAACCAAATTTTAGAGGATATGCTTAGAGCATATGTGTCATTGAGGCAACATACATAGGACAAGTGGTTGCCATTGTTGGAGTTTGCCTACAATGATAGAAAACATTCCTTTACAGGGTTCAGTCCGTTTAAACTGAACTATGGTTATAGACCAGCGAATCCAACTATAGTTGGAGTACCTCAGAAGGTGCCTAGTGCCGCGAACTTTGTGGTTCAGACGCGGGAGATGCTAGCACTTGCGAGAGCTAATATCCGCCAGGCTATGAATAGAGCCAAGGCGTATGCGGATGAAAACCGGTCTATAAGAGAATTTAAGGAAGGAAAAAAAGTTTTTCTCAGAGTTCCTTCGCACTCGAAGTCGTTAACTTCAGGAGAGTGTGCTAAGTTATCACCTCGATATTGTGGGCCATGGTTAATTCTAAAGAGAATAGGCAAGGTAGCCTATAAATTAGAATTGCCACAGGGTTGCAAGGTGCACCCAGTGTTTCATGTTTCTTGTTTAAAGAAATTTTTGCATACTGGTGACTCACTAAACGAAGGTGTGGTTTTGTTTTAGGAGATAGAGGATAATGCAAGACGCAAACCAACAAGAATCCTGGACCGAGGAACCATGCAAGTGCGAAATCGGAAGATTCCCACGGTGTTGGTTGCATGGCATGGTCAGCCTCTATCAGAAGCTACCTGGGAATCCGTATACCAGTTGCGGAGAGTGTTCCCAGACTTTATCATCGAGGACGCTGATGTCTGAAGAGGGAAGGAATGTTACGCTCTAGCTGAGGTGGCATGACCTCGGAAGAATCAGTCGACATTTCCCTTAAGGATCTACGTTTGTAATATATTTGTTTGCGCTTCATGTAAATGATCGGGAGGGAATTAATGTCAAGGTCCTAGGTGAGGGCTGATAGCACCAGACTAGGTGGATTTAAGGCTAAGGGCCTAATGCAAGAAATGTGCCTAGGGGCAAAGGATTTCAAAGTATCCCAAGAGAGGGGTTAAAAAAAAAGATGCATTAGGAAAGGCCCTATAATGATGGCATGTGGCATCTAGATCCATCTAGGGAGATGGGGCTTGTTGGAGCTAGTGAGAGAATGAGAAGGGACCTTCACGTATGTTTCAGATTTTGATTTTCTCTGTGTGTACTCTCACGCTCCAGCAAGGTTGGCTGGGTGGAAAGTTATGGTGCTAGCTCCCGTGATTATCAGTAGTTAGTTGAGAGTATGTTATATCAAACACTTTACAGCCATGGTTGAGAATGAATCAGGACTCAAGATACAGAGATTACGCACAGATAGAGGAGGGGAGTATTTGTCTGCAGATTTTGATGCATTTTTGAAAGACAAGGGCATTGCACATCAGCTTACAATGAGGCTAACCCCTCAGCAAAATGGCAAACCTGAGAGGAAAAATCGTACTCTTATGGAGATGGATAGATGCATGCTAAAAAGTAAAAAATTGCCCCACAAATTTTGGCTTGAAGGTCTCATGTGTGCCAATTATGTTTTGAATCGGGCTCCCACAAAAGCTTTGAAGACCAAGACTCCCTATGAAGTTTGGCAAGGGAGAAAGCCTTCTGTGGATCATTTTCGTGTTTTTGGATGCCTTGCATATGCTCATGTGCCCGTTGAGTTTCGGCATAAGTTGTCTGATAAGGCAATCAAATGCATTTTTGTTGGGTACATATACCTAGATGAATCTAGGAACATTCCCAAACTCATCCTCTAAAAACACAACATAGTGCAGTTTCAATCTCATGATAGTCACTCACAAGGTTGAAAACCATAAACTCCATCATGCATAGCAGGGACTAGCTACTATGACATCCCCACTAACGTCATCAGTGCCCAACAGTGGGTGTAGACCATAGTATAAAAATATGCTCTCACACATACAAATCCACACACCCACACATACTTGAGCATCCATTTATACAAAGTCTTCGTACTGAGTTTCTGTCGGCACTCCGGAGGTGAAGGGCAGACTCAGCCATGATGAAGGCTAGCACTAAAGGAGAAGGCTAATCAACAGACTCAGCCATGATGAAGGCTAGCACTAAAGGAGAAGGCTAATCAAAAGGTAGTCCAAAATCTCTTCATTCAAGCTACAACTGCTTGTGAAGTCTAAACATTTTCATTTTAGTCTCTCCCCAACGAGCATCTAAATCTAAATCTAGTTGATAGGGCAACGCACCATTTAAGATAGAAAGAATTATCACAATACCAGCAGGCCGCAACTTGGACGAAAACTTCACAAGGTGAAATTTGCATGTCCGCTAATACGGCAGAAGCATTTTTGTTGGGTACAGTGCAGAGAGCAAGGGCTACCGTCTCTACAATCCTGTCACACGCAAGATTATTGTCAGTAATGATGTTATATTTTCAGAAAATTCAGCTCACACTCAAGCTGCTTCCGATGATGTCTTTGAGGGATTACTACCCATTGCCTTGGGTTCCCCTGCTGATATATCTGATGCAAATCACAATTTACAGATACCTCCACATGCTCCGATTCAGCCACAGGATGTCTTACCACCTCCACAATTGCAGATATACATGCAGCAAAAACAGTTCCAAATTGGCTGTTACAAACTCTCCAGGGAGAGTAAAATTAATGCTCCATTACCTGGCAGAACTCGTAGTGCAGTAAGGCATGGGGGGGAAGCTCTTTCAGTTGAATCAGCTTATGCAGGTACTCTTCTTGATGAGGAGGAGCCTGAGACATTTGAAGAAGCACAGGATAATGTGCATTGGATGAATGCCATGCACGATAAATTGCAGTCCATTCAGAAAAATCAGACATGGGAAGTTGTCGATTTGCCACCAGGTAAACATGCCATAGGTACACAGTGGGTTTTCAAAGTCAAAAGAAAACCAGATGGGTCCATTGATCGGTACAAGGCAAGGCTGGTTGCAAAAGGATATGCTCAGAAAAAGGGCATAGACTATGAGGAGACTTTTGTTCCTACATCCAGAATGACAACTATCCGGTCAGTTATAGCCATGGCTGCAAATTTTGAATGGAATGTTCATCAGTTGGACATTAAAACAGCCTTCCTTAACGGAGACTTGTTGGAAGAGGTTTATGTCAAACACCCTCCGGGCTTTGAAATTTCAAGAAATGCACATCAAGTATGCAAGCTGAATAAAGCTTTGTATGGGTTGAAACAAGCCCCACGTGCATGGTATGCCAAAATTCATGCCTTTCTGACCAGCAAGGGGCTGCACAATAGTCCAACTGAGAGCACCCTCTACATCAAGAAGGATGGGGGGGGATATTTTAGTCATCATTCTTTATGTAGATGACTTACCACTCACAGGGTCAAATGAGGATAATATTGCAGATTTTAAAGCTGAATTGCAGACCACTTTTGACATGTCAGATTTGGGGCTGCTACACTTTTATTTGGGGATCCAGTTTACTCAAGAGAAAAGTGGCATCGTTATGTCTCAATCCAAGTATGTGCAGAAACTCTTGGACAGATTCAACATGCAGGATTGTAAGCCCATAGCTACTCCCATGGAGCCGGGGCTGAAGCTTACAATGCATGATGCAGGTGAATCAATTGATGTCACACTCTACAGTCAGGCTGTTGGATGCCTCATTTATCTCTGCAATACACGACCTGATATTCAGTTTGCAGTTTCTCAGGTGAGCAGATATATGCACAGCCCAAAGACTATGCATTGGCAGGCTGTAAAACGCATCTTCCGTTACTTGCAAGGTACAAAGTCTTTTGGCTTGATGTTTTCAGGGGGGGGACTTGCAGATGCATGCCTACAGTGACTCAGATTGGGCTGGAGACTATAACACTAGGCAATCCACAAGTGGCAATTGTTTCTTTTTGGGCAAAGCTTGTATTTCTTGGTTAAGCAAGAAACAGTCTACAGTGGCTACCTCCTCATGTGAAGCTGAGTACAGGGCAGCTTTCACAGCGACAATTGAATGTGTTTGGCTGCATCGTTTATTTGCTGATCTTCATCTTTCATTGGAGGGTCCTTCTCCAATTCTCACTGATAGTCAGAGTGCTATTGCAGTGGCAAAGAATCCTGTGTTTCATGCTCGCACGAAGCACATTGAGGTTCACTATCACTACGTCAGAGAGAAGTTGCATGCACGAGAGATCAGTATGATCTATGTGTCAACACATGACAATGTTGCAGACATTTTCACCAAAGCACTTCCACGTGAAAAGTTTGAGGCATTTCACAGTGCCCTGAACTTCTCCTTTTGGTGATTGATCATTTCCTTGTACATGACATTGGCACTGCAGGGGGGTGTTAGAATTATTGTTATAATTTAGCAGTGACCAATGTAATGTAATAAGTATGTTAGGGGCACTTTTCCCTCATTTTAGAGGTTTTTTTCCCTAACCACAGTTAGTTCACTAACTACGGTTAGTGAAGGATAAGGTTTTGTCACTTAGACAGAACCTATCCCACTCTTCAGTTGTAACACACTCTTCTATTGCAACTATTGCTTTCAGCTCTTACTCTCCTACTCTCTTGCTCCCCTACTCACAGAATGCCTCAAACTCATGAGACATATACTCCCCCCCTCGATCTGTGCGAAGTGTCTGCACCTTGAGTTCTCTCTCATTCTCAACCATAGCCACAAAGTGTTTGAAATGCATAAACACTTCCGATTTTGCCTTGAGACCATAGACCCAAATGTAGTTGGTGAAGTCATCTATGAATGTAGCATAATAAAGATAACCCCCAAAAGCAGGTGTCCTCATGGGACCGCAAACATCACTCTGGAGTCTGAATAAGGTCTGAATAAGCTGTAATTTGCGTGTAGCTTTCACTGCACCATCCTTCTTGAAAGGAAGTCTATGTATCTTGCCAAGGATGCAACCCTCACATGCATGAGGAGGAGGTGACTCTAAAGAAGGCAATGCATCAACCATATCATGCCTCTGAAGTGTCATTAAGCTGCCATAGCTCATGTGCCCATACCTGGCATGCCATAACTCCGCATTCTGCATCGCAACAGTGGAAGTGCTCACTAATAATGCAAGATCGGATCTTTTTTCATATAAATCAAGCTGAAAAAGACACAAAGTGCCAAACAACATCAAAGCATAGTCATTCTCTTTGTCTCTTATTGCGCACTTACCATCGTCAAATACAACCTGAAATCCTCCTCTATTAAGAGAGGACACTGAAAAAAAATTCTTCTTTATGCCTGGCACATAGAGTACATCTGAAATTCTAAAATATGTGCCATCAATAGATGTGAGAATAATCTCTCCCACTCCACACACTGAATAAGAAGAATTATTTGCACAAGTCACCTTCTTTTTGGTAGGTGGAGGATGTAGAGATGCAAAAAGACTCTTCTTGGAAGTGATGTGCTTTATTGACACTGAGAGAGCATGCATCCTTTGAAGAATCATAACTACAAGTCAAGAAAGCATAGGGATCATCATCATTAGTGGTTGTAGCATCTGAACTACCCACTGAAAAATCTGAAGTGCAAGTCAAAAAGGCATAATGCTCTTCCACAAAGTTGGCTGCAACATCTCCCCCATCATGAGAATGAGGAGCTGATGCATCTGACACAGCCATACCTGAATCCCTTTTCTTCTCTTTAGCCATGCGCTTCTTGCATTCTCCAATATAATGACCTGGCTTCTTGCAATAGTGACAAATGCCCTTCTTTTTCTGCTTATCTGCATCACCCTTAGCCTTATAAGAGGGCTGTCCTGAATCAGCTTTATTCTGATGTGAGGGCTGATTGGCATGTTGCTTTTGTTGCCCTTTTCCCTTGGGCTTGAACTTGGAAAGCATGGCATTCTCGCCAGCCCGGATTGCCATATTTCTTCGTGTCTGCTCCTCCTGCAACAGAAGTCCTACCAACTCGTGAAAGGAGAGAGGATTGCTGCCCCCCTTCAATGACAAATTCAGCGAGGTGTGGAAACCAAGATAGGACTCAGGAAGAGAATTCAGAGTGGTGGTAATCATCTCTGAATCCAGAATGACTCCATCAATATTCAGCAATTGTTCTCTCAAATCCTGAAGCTTTGTGAGGTGAGAATTTATGGAATCTCCCTCATCCATATGCGTATGAGAAAGGAAACTCTGGCATCATTTCTTGCTGTAAACATACTCTCTAGTATCTCACAAGCTGCCTTTGATGTCTTGCATGACCGAATGTGAGGTATAATGAGCCTCTTGACAGAGAGAGAAATTACTGAAAGAGCTTGTGCATCTCTAGAGTCCCATCTTTTCTGCGCTGCTGTGGGAGCTCCTGGAGCCACAGCTCCAACTACTTGTGCTGCATTTTGACCTCTACCCCTGCCTCCAGTTGTAGGAGTGACAGGTGTGGCCACTGTATCTGGTCTTGCTTCATCTCCATTGACATAATCCCAAAGATGTCTACCAACCAAGATATTGCGAACCATGAAACTCCACAAGGAGTTGTTGGTGCCATCCAACTTATCCTCCTGTGTGAGAACTCCGAACACCTCATTGGGGTTGTTCTTAGCCATTTTTGCCAGATAAACTCAAAAAACACAGCAAACTCACCAAGTTAAATCCCTTTCTGGGATGCAAAATGCACAATGCACAAGTAAAATCTGCCAAAGAAAATCTGCTCACAATGACAAATACTGTCAGCCTATCCAAGGCTCAGAATGCACCTCAATGCTCTGCTAAATGCCCAAAAATCTGCAAATAGAATCTGCAAAATGTGGCGAAAGTCTGCAAATTGACTCGAACTGAGTCCAAAACTGCTTGCAAACTTCCAAAATGCTCTTTTACCTGCAAAATTGCAACCTAATTGCAAAAGCCCCAATTTCTTGTGGGAAATTGCATACAAAAGAGGGCAAATGATCTAAAAGCACCAAATGTTGCACAAATTGCACTCAAAAGCCCCAAATTTTTAGGACAACCTGCAAACCAACTGCAATGTCTGCCCACAGATACAGAATGCCCCAAATGCTCTGCAAGATCTAAGCCAAACAATGGCTATCTGCATATAATGCCTGCCAAAAAACCAACTGCTGGTGTACCTACAGGAATAAAACCTGCACAGAAGGCCCTACAACAAAAGTGTACGGACACTATCATCCTACACCGAGCTAACAGTACAAAACTGTCAATGTACGGAATACATACAGTGTATGAATGATTGTGCGACGAAATCCGTACGGTGTACGGATGGCTGTACGGCGGAACTGGCAGTGTGTTGACAACAGATGTACGAAGTAGTGTACTGAACAATACGGTCAGCCATACTCTTATACGAACGAGCTAACGATGACTGTGCACGGCGCGTTTGGTACAGCATATAGCGCTTGTACGGTGATCTTGGCGGTGGAGCAAGTACAGGCGTTGTACGCCGAAACCGTACGGACTAAGCTGACATGCGGGATCTGTACGGACGAGAGTTGGGAGCAGGAAGAGGAGAGCAAATGTGGAAGCAAGGAGTAGGTCCGAGAAGGGAGAGCTGATCTGATACCAAATGTGAGAAAAACAGGAAGCAAGAGCAAGAGTGAGCAAAATGGAGAAAGTGAGCTGAACATAGTTCACTCCCCAAAGTGTACTGAACTGAAGTCAAGTACAATAAAAGAGATGAGGGTTTTGTCTAAGTGACAAAACCCTATCTAATCACTAACCATAGTTAGAGATTAGACCATGGTTAGGGGGAAAAACCTCTAAGAGGAAAAAGTGCCCCTAACCCACTTATTACATTACATTGGCCACTGCCTAGAATATAATAATAATTGTAACAGGACCTAAACCTATCCCTAAACCTAAGACGAAAACACTACCCTACGGTTCTCCAGTGGGTACTAGTAAACAAGGACTGATCTTCCGACTTGACCTAAGGCTGAGACACTGACTTACGTATCTTGTGCATGACTATCCCTAGACAAGGGCTCACAAAGGGGTCACATCATACGACAAAATCTCCTATTAGGAAACTATTATGCACTTGTCGATATAGCCAGTGTGTCACTTTGCACCCAAGTGCAGGGGTGCATGTGGCATTCCCTCCTTCTTAACTTGGCGGTAGGTTCATTGCTTCCAAGTAGTTTGCCAATATCTGAGGGAACTCCTGGAAAAAATCTTCATCCAGCCACACTACTTCATGGGTACCTCGATCACGGAACTTGGTGTAAAACTCCTGGATCCTGCGTCCTAACCCATGCTTGAAGGATTTGTTCTAGCTGCAAAACTTCGGCTTCATCAAGAACTTCAGGTTGTTGCTCATCGAAAATCTCTGAAAGAGAAGGTCCAAAATATGGCTTCTACATGAAACACATTGTGCATAGTCCAACTGTCTAGAAGGCGTAACTTCATTGGGACGTCGTTGATCTTTTGAATAATAGGGAATGGTCCGAAGCTCCTGAAGGACAGCTTAGGGCATCGCTTGCCCACTTGCTTCAATCTTTGCTTGATAATGCGTAAATACACCCATTGCCCCTCTTTATACTGGACATATCGTCTGGATTTGTTAGCCTGGCATGTATACGATGCTTAAGCTTTGGCGATGCAGTTTTTCACAGACTTCGTAATCTCTGCCATTGATTCAGTGGTTTTGTTGGCTTCAAGAGATGGAGATACCATCCGGGTGAGGAGTGATGTAAACCGCCATCAAAACGCCGCTTCATAAGGTGTTCGACCAATACTCGAAGAATAGGTATCGTTCAGAATGGCCTGCACAAGTGAAAGAAACTACTTCCACTTTCCCTCAGCATCATGACAATATGCTTTCAAAATATCAAACGCCATACCAATATACTTTTTCATCTCGCTGTTCGATTACGGATGGAAAGTGCTGGACATCTGCAGCTTAGTATCAAAAGTATCAAACAAGGCTCGCCAAAAGTTAGACGTAAACTTAGAGTCCATGTCGCAACCCTCCAATGGGATACCAATACTTGATAAACAAATGAGCTACATCTTTAGCGGTGGTTGTTTGTTTGCAGAGAATAAGCATACAATATTTACTAAAGCAACTAACAATAGTAAGACATTGAGTATTACGCGTACCTACGGATGCTGGAAGTGGCCCCACAAAATCCATACCTATGTCCTAAAAAGAACCGTCGGGGTTTGGCAATGGCATAAGTAAGCATGCTGCTTTCTTGTGGGAAGCTTTGATCTTTTAGCATATCTGACAATTCTGAACATAGCCATATACGTCCTTCCGCATCTTTGGCCAATAGAAATAGCGCTCTAACTTCTCCAAAGTCCCCGTTGATACCTCTGTGACCACCGATAAGGGCGTCATGGGCATCATGAACAAGCAAATGCCGTTTGTCTTTGAGTACACATAATCTTTTCTTATAGAAAAGCCAACCGTCCTCTAATGAGTAATAGCCTGGAGCAAGCGTCGTGGCTAACTGGAACTGTGTGCCAAACTCTACTGACTCCACGTACTGTACCTTCATGCTATCAAGATCCTTTCCTTTGATTTCAAGCACAGTGGCCTGCTCAATGGTCTGGATAAAACCTTTCCGACTGAGAGCTTCGGCATTGTCTGAAGCCACTTTAGGGCTTGGTGATCTGTCTTAACCGTATAAGTCCGTCCGTGTAGGAATGGCTTTCAATGTTTTAATGTCTGGATGACACCAAGAAGCTCTCTATCATAAACTGAATAGTTCTTTTCGGCATCATTAAGCTTTTTGCTATAATATGCCAGGCGCCTATCTTCTTGCTGTAAAATTGCCCCGATGGTGACATTGCTAGCGTCTGTGATTACCAAAAATGGATCCTCCCAAGAGGCGGCGATCTTCGTAACTGGTGCTATCGTGGCCAGTCGTTCAAGTTATGGAAGGCCTGCAAAGCTTTGCCTATGACTTGAACTTTTTGTCTGCGTGTCTTTACCCCCTTGAGTAAATCTTTAAGAGGGGCTGTGTGTGTCGAGAAACCATCCATGTGTGAGCTGTATGCTTGACACAAACCCACAAAGGATCGGATCTCCTGAGCCGTTGTGGGGACAGTCCAACTTATGATAGCTTGAATCTTCTCTCGGTCCAATCGAATCCCTTGAGTACTAATAACGTAGCCCAAATACTGAATTTCCAGCAAGCCGAATTCACTTTTCTTTGCGTGAGGTATAGCTGGTTATCACATAATAACTCTAGGGCACATCACACATCCTTAATATGCTACTCGGCTGTAGCGGAAAAGATAAGGATATCATCGAGAAAGATGAGCATGCACTTTCTAATATACTCTGCAAATACCCGTGACATCATCTTGTTGAATGTTGGTGGTGCATTCTTCACACCAAAGGGCATGATGACGAACTCGTAATGAGCTCGCTCTATTCGAAAAGCTGTCTTTGGGATGTCAGCTTCAAAACTCCGGACTTGATGGTAGCCACTCTTGAGATCAATCTTTGAGAAAAAATTTGCACCATTGAGTCGTTCCAAGATGTACTCGATGCAAGGCATAGGAAACTTGTCGGAGCATGATGTCTTGGAAATCTTGGAGTAGATCCAACATTGCTTGCCCCATCGGAGGAGCAACTTGAACTGCAGTGATTTGGCACTAGACGTAGACAAGTGTACACATGGCACCCTTGCAGGCAGCGCGACCTGCTTGAATATGAGAGATTAACGGAATCCCTGGTATGCTCCGATTGCCACGTATCACGGCACTAGTATGCTCCGATCGCCACGTATCACTTACCATCATACTTAAACAAAATTTAGAGTGGACCGAGTGAGTGGTGTTACCTTTGTCGATGACGAAGCTGTGGCGATGACAGCTGCTGCACTCAAACTTGCCTGCATAGCGGCTAACATATGTTTGTGTTGGAGAAGCATCGCCTCTCGATCTAGCTTTTGTTGCCTCTCTGCCTGGGCGAGCTCTGTGCGTCGCAGTTCCTCCTCATTTTTGCCTTCCTCACACATCAACAAGAGCAGTTTTTCAAAATCTGTGGTTCCTCTTTCTTCCAGCGGCTTTTCTACTTCTTTTTCCTCCAAACGTTGTTTTGTCTGGTCCAGCTGTCTTTTTCTTTCTTCTAGCTGGGATAAATTTTCCTAAAGTTGCTACAGGAGGACCCGATTTTGCTTTAGAAGGTTCGCCATCACTTCTTGAGCACTTGGCAGAAGCGTATCTTGTTGGTAGTCTTTCTCCTCTTCAAAGTCTTCAAGGTTGAAATCTTTTCCTAACCCTTCCATGGCACTTGATTGTGTGTCCTTTCCGGATCTCAAACAAAAAGTCAACTCTGCGTTCTTTGACCTGCGATGACGTGGTGTTGACTGCATGTTGACTATGTGCTGATTGCTGATTGCACAGGGCTGCCTAAATGCCTGTACGGACGTCTATGTGGCCGTTGACTTGGTTGCCTGCGCTGGCACTAGCTAGCATGGCCACGGGCGTGTGGATGCTCGTGACATCCCCTTCTGTTGAAACTCGAACTAGGGTACGAAAGAGGCTTCCCATCATGCTGAAGGAGGTGACTATCTGTGGTATACCTGGATGATAAATCCTGATCCGAATGCCTGGTTCTTGAATCCGAAAATGGTTGCTGAACTCATGAATCCTGATCTGCAAGTACTGAATGCCTAGATTTGGTGCTAACTTCTAGTATGGATATTTGTTGTGGGTTAATATTCCAGTATGATGCTCCCTGTGGTTTTCCTCGGTGCATATAGGTGATAGGGACGGAGGAATACTAGGTTTGAGAGAGGCATCCTAGTCTTGGTGTAACCATGTTGCCTCCTGTAATACTATATCCTGCTGTAACACTGTATCCTGCTGTAATATAGTGTCTTGTTGGCGCCAGCCTCGAACCCCTTGAATGACTCATATCAAAGGTCGAGGTGGAACACCCTTGCTCCAATAGATGAACTTGGACCCATGGCCTGGGATTTTAACATCCAAGCCTTGGTGCTGATAATCTGGTCGGACTTCGAACTGGTGCCACCATCGTCTCCCAAGATGTCATCCACTGCCTGAGTAGGTGTGACCCTGAGTGGTCGACGGTGTACCCACCCTGAGATCTTCAGAGTGGCTGAAGCTACCTACATCTGCTGCCTTGGAAATGCGCCATTCAAGGTCATTGGTTCCGTTGGCATAAGAGGCAACTGAGCCTTTTGAGCAGCTTGGTCGAAACTGCCTGAGTCTGCTAGGATAAGGACCTTCTGACCACCGACCTGTCCATAAAACTGGAACATATTGGAAAACTGACGAGGCTCCTCTTGCTGCTGAGCTTCAAGCTTCTGGATGACTACTGAGGTTGTCCCTGTAGTCTGTTGTTCATCAAGCTCCTAAATGACTATTGAGGTTGTTGAAACTGTTGTTGAACCACTTGACGTGGCTCATGCTGTTCTGAGTCTGCTAGGATAAGGACCTTCTGACCACCGACCTGTCCATAAAACTGGAACATATTGGGAAACCGACGAGGCTCCTCTTGCTGCTGAGCTTCAAGCTTCTGGATGACTACTGAGGTTGTCCCTGTAGTCTGTTGTTCATCAAGCTCCTAAATGACTATTGAGGTTGTTGAAACTGTTGTTGAACCACTTGACGTGGCTCATGCTGTTAGAAGCTTCTGGAAATGCGGGCAATCTTTCTTATTATGGCCCAGCACATGACAATAAGAGCATTAGTTCTCCTTGGCATAGAGTGCTCGTGTCGCTGTATCCAAGTACCCGCCATAGCCATTGCTATCCTTCGCCACCCAGATGCCCATTCCCACCATCACCTGGTGTGAAATCATGGGACTTTTTACTGTTGACCTACTTGGATCCTTGACCCTTGTGCATGAGCTCAAAATTCTGAGCAAGCTCATATGCACACTCATAATTCTGTGGCTTGAAAGTTCTGACATACCACTGGATGTCTATACGCAGCCATGGAGAAATCTGCTCAGCTTTTGACTGTCCTCCAACTGCAACTGTATAAACACCTGAGTGAACTTATTGGCATAATGATTCACCGTCTCAGTGTCTCCCTGGCGTAGCTCGTAGAACTAACTCTGGAGCCTGTCCAAGTACTGCAGTGGCAGAAACCGTGATCAAAGATCTTTCACAAATTCCATCCAGCTGTAGAGAGGTGTCTCCTCGTCTACATCATAGTGGTCCTTTTGCCACTTGAGCCACCAGGTGACCGCCTCACCTGTGAGGTGCATGGATGCTAGGATTCACCGCTCGTTGTCCTTCGTAGGCATCACTGAAAAATAACTTTCGAACTGATTGAGCCATGAAGTCAACACTAAGGGTTTGTGCTTACCACCGTACTGTGTGAAGTTGAGCTTCCCCAGAAAAGAAGGCTTGGCTGGAGATGGAAGTCTCTCCTTTTCTCCCCCCTCTGGTCGAAGTAGAGAAATGAGAAGCTGCCGATCCCGTTCTTCCTTCTCTTCTCGAGCAGTACGTTCTCGGAGCTCCTTGGCCTCCTAAGCCTCGCGGTCCCAGAGTTCCTTGACTTCTCAAGGCTGTCGATCGCGTTCGTCTTTTGTTTCCCGAGCTCCCCTTTCGGCTTCCCGATCGCGTTCTTCTTTTGCCTCCCGATCATGTTCTTCTTTGGCCTCCCGAGCTAGCCTTTCACGCTCTCTGGTGGCCTACTCACGATCTTCCCACATCTTCTGAAGCTGGGTCATGCGGATAAAGAGAGCCTCGGACTGTTGCTGCTGCATCTGCATCATAGCCTGCAACATGGTTGTCATGGCAGACATGGAAGTGTTCGCAGGATTCTGTGGTGGGGGTGGTGGGGGTGGTGGCAGTTGAGGCACTGAACCCTCACCCCCCCCGGTGTTGGACTGCTCACTAGTGCTCATGGTATCCTTGCCGGATCTTGTTTGGACCATAAACGAATAGAGCTGCCCCTAAACTGACGCTCAGGAAAGAAAACTGAAGCTCTGACACCAATGTAGCGCGAGATAGACTATCCTCGCTCTCTCTCCTGCTCAATACTAACTGCAACTGCAAAATGATGCACTCAATACACAAAGTGAGCTGTTGATGTGAGTGAGAGAATCAGAGGGAGAGAATGTAGTGGACCTCCAAAGAGGAAATAGATACAACTGAATAATGAATGCCCAAAGGGCTGAATACAACTGTATGGAGGGATTGAAACCCTCACTGCAAAACTAGAAGACTAGACTACCTAGAGGAGGTGAATCCTCACTAGATCCCTGAAAAGGCTGAGGCTACCCTACTAGTCTGCTGCGGGGAGGCCTGACTCTGCTGCTCTGAAGGCTTGAAGACCCGAGGAGTGGATGAAGAATGAGGGCCAAAGGCTTCCCTTTTATAGGCTGATAGGTCAGCCTGGCCGACTTGGTCAATGCCGACCGTTGACCTGGTCAGCTGGTCAACGCCTACCGTTGACAAGGTCGATCAAAAAAGTCAACGTAGACTAAAAAAGTCAGCGCGTTGACTTTTGACCAAAAACTCAACTCTGTGTTCTTTGACCTGCGATGATGTGGTGTTGACTGCCTGTTGACTGTGTGTTGATTGCTGATTGCGCAAGGCTGCCTGAATGGCTGTACGGACGTCTACGTGGCCGTTGACTTGGTTGCCTGCGCTGGCACTAGCTAGCATGGCCACACGCGTGTGGATGCTCGTGACAGTGAAGGTAAGTCGTCAGCCCTAGGATGCTCCTCCATCTTCGTATTACACTTTGAGATCACCATCTCAGCCACGCGAGGACTCTTATTTTCTTCCAAAGATGTGGCTCAAGGCATCCAAAGCACCTTGGTAATTGTTGATTGTGTATTGGCCAAAATAGATAAAGTGAGGTTCACCTTGCAATTTTTCATGCTAGATCTTCCTAAAGCATCCATGACATACCAAGTACTATTGGAATTTGGGAAGACCATCATGACAAGCAAGGAAGGGGAGGGGAATAGGGGGTGAGACAATGAAGAAAACACAAAAACCATGAGGTGAACCAAGATAAAATACTCGTGGGGGTACCTAAGAAGCATCAGCTTCATATCACACACACAAACCATTGTTAAGGTAAGAAAGAGAGAGAGAAAGAAAAAGAAAAAAAGAAATTTTATTAGTCTTCAGAAGACCGATGGGTCTATGAGACTGAAAGAAAACCTGATTCAAATCACAGTAAGGGTGGAGCTACTAAACGAGCATCATCACCCGTGCTAAGTCCTAAGTCTGATCATACATAATCAAATACATCTGAGTGTGACAATCAAAAGAAAAAAGACTGGAGCGGGAGCGGAATCCTCCATATGTCATGTCGCCCTAGCTGGTGCATAGCCGGTGATGGGACGCTGGCGTCTGTCAAGAGGGGTCGTGCGTCTCGATCTCCTGGAGGAGGCTCGACGCAAGACCAGAGCCACCGTGACTCCCATGGGGCGTGCCCCAGGTCTAAACAATGACGGGAGGTCCCCTAGAGTAATCGGTGTCTCCTCAATGCCTCGTGTGTCATGCTACGACATAGTTACGCTGAAACGCCGAAACGGTGCAACAAAGACCCGAAACGCCGTTTCAGCCGTGCCAGACCCCCCGAAACGCGAAACGGCCCCGAAACCCGAAACGCAGGCTGAAACGACGAATCAGAAACGTCGAAACGACATCTGAAACGCCGTTTCGGGTGCCATTTCGGGCGTGACCTAAAAAGAGGGCAAAACCAAAAAAAAACACCGCCCGCGCCGTCGCGTGTTTTTTCCCTTTTGCCTACTGCTCTCCCCCCCGATTTCTTGCCCGCCTGGTTCTCTCCCGAGTCCCGAGTCCCAGCCCTACGAGTGGCTGCTCTTTTGGACACCCGGCTTTGGTCACTGGTGACTGGTGAGCACATTTCCTTTCTCTATGCTTCTCTTGCCTCAAACATCTTGCTGTTTTTTGGCTGCAACCATTGATTCTTGGCTTTTCCCTTTCAAATTTGATCTATTGCAGCTTGTACAAGTGCTCTTTTTGCTCATGGATATGGCTTCACAAAGCGTTGTCCCTCAGCAAGAGAAGGAGTTCACCCAATCGGATTATTGGTGGAGCCAAGTTGATTTGGTAGGCAAGTATGACTCCAAGAAAGGAGGAGCTCGCAAGTTTAGATGCAGATGGTGTGGATTGGAGCGAGGAGGGAACCCTGATAGGGTCAAATGTCATCTTCTTGGCATTAAGGATGGGGGGATTGGGCTATGCTCCGTAATCTCACCACAAGAGAAAGAAAGGTTGCAAAGAGAGGTTGAAGTATTGCCCACTACAAAAAGGGCAAAGACAATGGCTTCCACTGGTGTAGGAGCTTCTTCAGGTGCTCATGCAGCACGTGTTCAGCAGGCCACTGCATTTCAGAGTCCTCTTCCCTCTGCTACTACGGCTTCTTCTTCTGCGAGTGCACATGGAGCTCCTGCAAATATTCCTGCTACATCTCGGTCTACTTCACATAGGCAGGGCAGTCTTTACACATCATGGCATCCGCAAAGGAAGGCACAAGTAGATGCAACTGTGGCCCGATTTTTTTACTCCAATGGGATTAGCTTCAATGTTGCTAGATCACCCCACTTCAAAGAGATGGTGTCAGAAATCAAAACATTTGGATCCACATATACCCCTCCCACATTTGATGCTTTGAGAGGCAAGCCTCTAGAGGATGAGGTGGTGGCAGTTAAGCAAGCTATTGAACCTGTGAAAGAGAAATGGGTAAAGTATGGGGTAAGTTTGGTTGCAGATGGATGGAGTGATGTGCGAAGTCACTCACTAGAGGGTATCCTTGCATATTGTAGGGGATCTGCACTCTACATACACTCCATAGAGTATGGAGTGCAACAAAAAACAGCACCTGTATTGATGCAAATGTGGGCAGATGCAGTGGAATATGTGGGGCCGTCTAATGTTTTGCAACTTGTTTCAGATGGGGAAAATACCAATAAGGCAGCAGGTGCATTATTGGAGCAAAAGTAACCTCATATCTAGTGGAGTGCTTGTGTAGCACATTGCTTGAATAATTTATTGAAAGACATTGACAAATTGGATTGGGTCAAGAATGTTATTGACAATGGAAAAAAGGTGGTTAACTTCATCACACGACATAATTTTTCTCTTGCTTTGTACCATAAATTTGCCAACAAGGAGCTTTTGAATTATGCAGAGTGCATACAACTTTTTGATGCTTCGCAGGCTCCTTGAAATGAGACCTGCACTGAAACAAGTTGTGGCAAGCCCAGAGTGGGATGCATGGCCCACTTCTAGGCAGGCTCTTAGAATTTATTGTTATGACTTCTTGTGCATAGGCAGTATGAATTTTGGGCTGATGCATCTCACATTGTTGATCTATGTGTGCCTATTGTGAAGCTGCTTAACCGAGTTGATGGAGATATGCCTTTTCTTGGTAAGGTGTATGAGGGGATGGATCGGATGATTGAGAATATCAGAGAAATAGAAAAGGATCCCCAAAGGTTGAGAGAATTGGAAGAGTTGGTTGTGAGCAGATGGAATCAATATTACTCTCCCATGCATGCAACTGCCTTTGTGTTGGACCCGGAGTTTCAACACAAGGCAAGTGCACAACAGAGTGATGCAGAGGTTGTTCGTGGTTGGAACCTCACTCTTCAAAAGATGGTGCCAACTCCTGATGGACGGCGAAGGATAAAAGACCAGCTTGCCAATTATCGCAATAAGGAAGGCATGTATGGATGGCCAGATGCACAGCATGATAGGTAATATTAACTCATTTTAATTTTCAGATTTTAGTATACGCATGACAAATATATTGGATTTCATAGCCCAGATGATGCCCACTCACCTGATGATGATGATTTGTTAGTAGAGGAGAATGATGATGAGGAGGAGGAGGAGGAGGAGGCAGAGGTTGAGTCTCAGGATGAGGATGAGCTTATTATTTGATCATATATGATATCATCCTCGATGTAGCCTTTTTTGGGTTTCAGCTTTCTTTTTGTTACTATGACATTTGGGCTTTGAAAGCTGAATTACAATTTATGAATCATGATTGGTTTCTTAAATATCATGAATCATGAATCATTTTTCCATTTTGTAACTTGTTATAGGATTTATAAATTACCCCACCTTGCGTAATTGAAATTTGCATTGTGTGATTGGTAACTGGTTGAACAATGAAACTTGAATCTCCAAAGTTCAAAGTTACAATCAATATTAATGGTACTAGGTAGAGCTATAGCTTATTGTGCACTTTTTTTGAAGGTAGAGCACTCTAAATGTGTGTATGCATTACTCTAAACCCCCTTTTGTAAACCCCCTTGATGACGTGGCGTTTCCCTGTTTCACCGCCTCTCAAAAATCCCAAAACGTTTCCGTTTCCGTTTCCCGTTTCCGTTTCCCCGTTTCCTGTAACTCTGTGCTACGATCGTCGGGTCGGGGTCTCTGTCACGTCTACATCTAGTGACTGGACGATCGATATCATTCGATGGGAAAAACTCTGTGATCCTGCTCTGAGAGGTGTCTGGTGGTGTGGCCAAGCCCTGTCGCCTGAGTAAGTACTCTCTGTATCGGACCCCCTCGTGAATGAAGGCCGCTAGGCATCTCTGATCTGGATAGGCGAGGAATATGGAAAGGAGCCTGAAGCCGTCTCTGAAGAGACAGTGGTAGCGACCTCGGATCTCGTAGTACATTGGGCACCTGAAAATAAAATGCTCCTCCGACTCAACCTCCTGGCAGTCGCACAATGTGCATATGCGATGCTCCCTAGGAATCCCCTCTGCTCTGCCGCTCTCTATGTGGAGGCGGTGTGACGATACCCGAAACTATCCGATGGAGATCTGTAGTGAGTGAGGCATGTGAAGCTCAGTGTACCCCGGTGGCGTGATGAATCCCTCCTCCAAAATACGAAGACAGTGATCTCTATAGAAGCTCAGCTTCACTGGAAGCTCCCTCGGCTCCAACCAGGTCCTAAAGGTGTGTAGCTACATGAGATCCTCTCGAATGACCTGGTTGGTGTGTGGCCCGATCGGGATGGTGGGTGGGAGTACCGGAGGGGCATCCAAACTGTACTGAAAAGGAGGTATCCTATCGATGTGAAACCCCTGTCTCACAAACCATCTGTGAGAAGAGATGGTTATAATCTTGGCAAGAAGAACAAAGGTTTGTTGAACAAAGTTTTGACCTATGGAATAAATCTACAAAAAGTACCCCACAACTAGAAGAAGAGGATGGGGATTGACATCCCCTTGGCTTCCAATCAGTTAACCTCAATTGAAAAGCTTCCTTGTAAATATCCAAGAGCTGTGGACAGTCAGACAACATGTTTTCATCCATCCACTTGGCATTCAACGCCAAAGAATTCTTGAATTTCACAAGATATGTTGAGAGATCATCTTGAGGAAAGGCCTACTTCATGATGTTGATCTTGAGGGAAGGTGTTGAGAGATCATGCTCAACATCATGTGATAATATTATGCATGGCACTAACCAATAGAGTGCTATAAAGGAAAGGGTTAGATGCCCTAACCCTAACCCTAAATGGGTTTGTATATATTCTACATTTTCAACTAAATCTAGTGTACAGCATCGACCAATCCCGCACTGCCATAGGAGATACTTTTCTTTTGACCCCTATAGTGGTACTTGGTTGTGAAATACTGTCAATTACCTTAGCTTGCTTGGCTTGACTACTACCTTGAGGCATTGTTTGTTTTCGCATGAATTTCCTTTGGAAAGTTGAATTCGTCGGGAACTGCAGTGAGTTCCACATAGAAACGCACTTGGTTTGACCCTTGCATCCTCATACTTAAATGCAATCCCTATTGCGTCATCCAATGTTTCTGCGTACTTATCTCTAGCTTCCATTTGTATTCTATTGTTCAAGCCATCAGCGGTAAATGGCTTACACCTCGTCCCATATGTGAAGCCATGCTTCGATGATGTCCGAATTTATATCAACCATTCTACCCACGTATTTTTCAAGCTTATAGTTTGTGATATTCGGCCACTTGACCTTTTCCCTTTCCATTACATGGGTGCTAGACGCCGGTTCCATGACCCCTTGTTCTTTCCATTCCTTAGAGGGTCTACCTATCAAGGAGTGAATGGCTTTTGGTCACTCTTCTTGCCCTGCATTGTTGCGCCCTTAATAACTGTAAGGCATCCTCCAGGTTTCCGATTTCGGCATTTAATGAACTGGGCAGTGGGCTCACATGCCATGGGCCGTGGAAACTGTTGTATCAGCTGAGCACCTTCTCCTATGGAATTCACACAAGAGGTATCATCTCAAAGTGGTTATTTCTTTCCATAATTTCCTGAGTTAGACTTCGTCTTCTAAGTTGTAATTTTACAGCCAGCCTTAAAACTATAAAAGGCCTTGCTGTCCCACATTTGTATATACGCATCTGGCTTGTGTACACCTGAGTCTCTTGCTCAAGCTAAAACTCGGTCCATGTGCAGCACATCGCATGCCACTGTGGGAATCCAGCCCATGACTTATTCTTTCCCAAGTCAAAAGGTACATCTTGTTACCTATTTTGCACTCATTGGTTTCCATTGGGTATTTCTACTCTAGTCTAGGATTGCCTAGCCTAACCTCCTAACTAGTCTTCACTAAGCTAGCTAGAGTCAGGACTGCCTCTGCTTCAGATTGGAATAGAGTTTCAACTAGAGACAGAAAAAAGCTTAAATCCTATAGCCCAGGCCATGTTAGTTCCAATCACGGGAAAGATCACTGCTGCTAAAGAAGAGTTCGGCCTAGCTTGAATTATGCAAGATTCACAAAGACAAATACTGGTTTTACAACTGAAGGGATTTGTATCACGCGATATGGCTCTCCCAGTTGGAGAAACTTAGGATGCAGTGCCCAAACAAAAGAGCTCCCCCACAATGTACTCATGAGATTCTTAAGCCTACTTCAACAAAAACTAAAGCTAGATTTACAGAAAGTCCTTTGGCATTTCATCCATAACCAAAGCTTATATAAGACTCTGCCAAGAGGACATTAGCACATATATTAATTGGGATCAAGCAAACCTCCACCAGGTACCACAATGCTCTTGCAGGGTCTTGCATGATGTACCCAATGCTGCCAGATTTGCTAGAAGCCATCAAGGCTGTTATATTTATGCACAAGTTACCGAGTCAGTCACGCCTCCATAGCCAGAAACTATGCCTAGCTTAGTGCCAGATTCCATTGGTCAAAAGAAACATCATATCATCCAATTGTAAGCCTACCAATCTAAATCAGTGGGTGTACAGAAAATACTCCATCAGCAGTGCTGTGTGTGGTTGCTTCCAAATTATCATGCCACAACTGATGAGACTCACACTTTGATTTAGTTAGAGACAGTTTGTCACAATATCATCACATCCTGAGACAACTCGTAGGATGTGGGGCTACCTCCCTACAACGGAATCGAAGGCAAGCCACGCGATGTTGAACAGCTTAAAAATAGGGGCAAGGGGCATCTAACCACAGATGCCTAATCAAACAATTAAGTGCTGAAGTAGATTATCTCATCTTTTTTATACAAAAGTACCATTAACTAGGTGCTAAAATAGTTGACCTAGATGATTACATCTTTTCTGCACGCTGTGGCTTCTTGCCCACTGCCTGCTCCCTCGCATTCATACACCCAGTGCGATTGACTCACACATGAGATTTAAAGAGGATGGAGGACAAGAAAAAGGACAGGAGTGCAAAGGAGCGCAGATGAAAGAGATGAGGAGTTGCTGCTGGAGCAAATCCGCAAGGGAGGACGTGCAATTATGTAGCCTTGCGATGAACCTCACTATGAACGGCAATCGTTTTGATCTCGCAGGATAGTCTCATGAAACGGCAAAAGTCATGGTCATTGTTCCAAATGGACGTGCACAAGCCAAAAGTGCGAATAGACCGGAACTTTACCAGACGCCGTGCTAAGTACCCAAAAGCACCGAAACCTTTCCGATGCACCACTTAGAACTAACGTCGAATTAAAAGAAAATCAACTTTTGAAGAAACAATCTCGCCGCGAATTGGCTGCAGAATTCGCATCACGCAACATCAACTTTTGAAGAAACGATCCTGCGCTGCAGAATTCGCATCACGCATCCGTGAACGAGAAAACAATGCGACTAACGACTACTGCAAACATGGCTCGGCAGTGGGATTAGCAGAGCCTTCCTTACCCAGATAATCCGTTCGTCAGGGGTATTGGGTGATGTTGGAAGCGCAGAATCCAGCAGCTGGAGAAGGGTAGCGAGGGCGCCCTCGCCCGCGGTGTCGAGGACGGTGACGCTGCCGAGTCTGATTCCGGGAGGCAAACCCTTCTTCTGGAGGTAATCTCTGAGGGCGAGAGCGATGACCTCGGTGGGATTTTCGTCAACGCCATGGAATTTCTTGAAGCCGGTGATGTGCAGGACGGAGGAAGGGGGTCCTTCGGAGCCCATGCGTGGATGTGCTGCTGCTGATCTTGCTGCTGCTGCGTCTGATCTTGCTGCTGCTGCTGACTTTGCTGCTTCTGATCTTGCTGCTGATGATCAGACGAGCAGAATCGCCATCGCTGGCTGGATGATTCAATCGATGGATGGATTGATTGTTGATTGATTTAGGCGAGGTCGGTGCAGGTTATCTTTGCCAGTGAAAGAACGTTTACCCCTCGCTCGCGAGTCGCTACCCGCAGAATCCGTCCACACCCAACAGGAGATTTTCGTGTCGCAATTGCGATCGCGATATCCCCGGCAGCAACAGAGACGACGAACTCCCGCCTCGCGGCTGCTGCTCGCTCTATTAGCTGCTCCTCTTCTGCTTGCTCAAATTCCTCAATCCTTCTCTTCTTCACCTCCAGAGACGCGACGCCACATCGCCGTCGGAAACGGTGCGAGAAAAGACTGCGCCTCCCTTCGCATCATCATCCCCATCAACGCCATCATCCCCGCCATCGCCAATCCTCTCATCACACACTCGCCTTTCCCCCTCCCCCCGTGGCCACCCTTATCTTCACCCATCCTTTGTCCCCCTCACGCATTCGTCAAAAACCGCCGTCGCCTTGCACTTTTCCTCCCCTCACCGCCTCCTCTTGCGGTTAACCGCCCTTCCTCCATCTCTGCCCCGCATCTCATCTCATTGCTCTCACGTCAAGTGTGCCCACCGCCCCTAACCCCCCTCGACAACGATACTTCCACTCTCTCGACATGATCTGACCCTCCATCGGCTTTACCAGATGACGTGCGTCGATGCTTAACCGCCTACGCAACGATTCTTGCGCAATCCTGTCGCCAAATGCACGTTGCTAATGGATCCAAATCAAGAACTAATCTTCACTCCGATTGTTCTGCACTTTGCCCTGCAACAGCGTTTTCCTCCAAATCTTTTACTTCAATCCATCTTCCAGGGCAGATGCTACGCAGCTGTTCCCGTCAAAATCAATACGTTGTGTGTGATCGATTCGTGCGAGCATTTTGTGTTCAGTTGCATGGTACCACTGGGATGTTGACGGAAGTTAGGCTAACCCAACCTTGGTTTATAGGTTACTTCGATCTAGTCAGAATCTCTCGATGATGGGCTTGCAAAAGGGGCATCCTTCCACCTGGCACAAAATCGTTGGTCTCCTAACTGGGAAAAGTTGTCCAACGCTACCCCTCGCCCCAAGCCCTGTCTGATCACCACACAGTCATTCTCCATCCAGACGCCTTTGCCGCCAGTCATAGACTCCCTCTAGTGTGCACCTCGTCCACACATGTTGATATGAAAAGCATGATGTCTTCAGAAATTCTAGTTGTTGATGCATCAACGATGTCGATTCTCGAGTAGCAAGTCTCTTCAAAGGAGCGAGAATCTACGATTCTAGCAAGCTTCAAATAAGAAAGGTAGAGTAATACTTCAAGGTGGATGTTGGTGTCACTCATTGCTTTTCCCCTGGGAGCTAAGCTTTAAAAGTCCTCATGAGCCTTGCATAAGGCACCATATATTTGGAGACTCAGCCTAGAGATGTCTCACATCAGCACCACAAGCCTTCCACTCTCTAAATTGTCTCTATAGAGTTATCAAGCATCCTAAGTAGTGGTTGCATTATTTTCCAATCAAGGCATCCCCTTGCCCACCCCTCAACAACCCAATTTCCTCTAATAAGTTAAGGGGCAATCCCATGTGGTAATTGGAACATGTTCCACCAAAGAGTAAATATTTTCAAATCAAGAATGCGGAATCCTCTAGATCAATGATCTTGGGGGTTCTCCCCTTAGATTTCACGTTGCAGTTTAGAATAGACGCGAACTGCCAACGAATGACCAACCAAATCTCGATTACATGCACATGTGATTGGTAATGAATGCGATGTACCTAAGAGTGTGTACTTCAAACAACCATGAATGATTGCAAGCAACATGTGGTGGAATCTTTACTAAAAGAATCACCTTGAAATAAAGTGACGAAATATTCAAAGTCACTACAAGACCCTCCACTTCTGGAGTCTAATAGGGTAGATTGATTAGGGATACGTTTTGGGTAATACCTCATGAAGTTTAAGGTGTGAGTATTCAAGGAAAAGGCCCATCTTACTAGCCTATACCTTGGAAGCATCTAAAAGAGTATTTTCTCTTGAGTGTTTGAGTGCCATTATTCCTAGCTAAGGTGCACCTTCTAGGAATATTTATATTTATGACTAATAGCCCCAAAATACCTAAGACATAAGTAGTTGGGCGTTTAGTGGGAGTTTGTCTGTATACAAAAAGCTTGCTCTCAAACAAAACAAAAAGTAGTGGTTAAGAAGGCATGTGCCTTCTTAAGGGATACTCTTGAGGAACCTTCCAAGTAAGGAAGTATCGGGGTAAAGTTTAGAAGCATCTAAAAGAGGATTTGGGCCTTGAATGTTTCAGTGCTAGTGGTTTTTTCTTTCTTGAGAGTGCCAATGCTGATGCCATAAGTTATTCCTCGATGTACCTTCTAGAAATACTTATAGCGATGAGTGATAGCCCAAAATACTTAGGACATCGCTAGGTTTATGCCTCTTAGTCTTAAGGGGTACTCTTGAGGAGCCTTACAAGTAGGGATAACCCACTTGTGCTTCCCCATCTTCAAGGCCTACATTTGGGGCATGTGAAACATCTATAGTCGCATAAATAGTTTTCCAAATGTGAGATTGGTAGTTGTTTTGTGTGCACATTCTAGTTTGTTCACGTTGTTCTATCATGATTTTGAGAGAACATGTGCAGCCCTTTTGAGGGAATTGATGAGCCCCCTCTCACCTTCAGGAAGGTTGGCTTGTCTTCCTTTAGAGAGCCTTCCTCCTCAAAGTAGTAAGCCACAAAAATAATTGACGGGGAAGGAGAAAGAAAATAATAATATAAAACTTAACCATTCTCAAGTAGCATAATTATATGTCCCATGTGATAATAATTTGACTATGATTTGCAATTTCTTATATGAAAAGCATGTCTTTTAATACATGTAGCCTTGGTTAGCCCTGTTTTAAATTGAGCATATGATTTCAACTTTGATAATGCGCTTTTCTTGACTCAAAGGGCAATTGAGGGGCAATTTCTTTGTAGTAATGACCTTAGTTGTATATAATGATATAGTATCATTACTTTGATGAATCCCTATAAATATGCACCTCTACACGAGTCTTTTCCATGTGCATGTTGATGAGTCCCTATCAGCATGCACCTCTACACTAGTGTTTTCCATGTCATGATCATGTGTTGACATGATCAGGTGATCACACTTGATAATCACATGAGAAAAACTCATGATCATGCCGATTTTACAGTGATCTGATAATAATTACCCTACCAATAAATGCATGTTTATTGGTAATGTATTATAAGTTATATCAATGCTAATTAATGATATAAATAGCATAGGGTTGCTACTACTAATATAACTTATTTACCATTGGTATATGGCACACTTTTTTTTATTAAAAATTTTTGAAAGTATATGGCACACTTTTTTATGTTTAACTTATCACCTTTTCGCAAGTACAAGAGCATGTCCTTTTTTTTGGGCTTGTTCTTGGGATTATGAACTCTAATGCCAAATGTGCGTTAGGGCTTGGCCAATTTTGAGAAAGAGAATAAAGTTTAGAGGGTGTATAAAGTGTGCCCCTTTTCTTGGGATTGTCAACTCTATGGTAAAAACTATGTGATGCCCTCCTAATATGCCATGCATACTACAATGTTGGATGTAGTGTACGAGAATTTGAAGAAGTGGGTGAAGGAATCCATCATTGTTGATTTGGCTATAACTTGCTACATTATATTTGATGGATGGATGAATGTTTCTTGCCAACCTCTCATCAATGTGATGATTGTCTTGCCCAAGGAAAAGTCTTCTAGAAGTCCAATGATACAAGTGGTGAGATCAAATTTGGCAAATACATAGCAAATTCGTTGATCGAAACAATTTAGAAGGTGGAACCAAAAAAGGTTTTCCAACTCATCATGAACAATCTAAATGAAATTTGAAATTTAGACTTGGGGAGGAGTGGCCCGCTCCCATAGTGATGTGTAAAGATGATAGGTGGTGGGTCTAGTTGTGGGCTTCGCCCATGTGGGTAAGCAGCTAGGCCTCCTTGGGACCCCACCAAGGAGTTTCCATTAGACCACTAATACCTCCCCAATCCATTCATTTCAAGGTCCTTTTCAGATCCAAATCTCCCCTATTGGGGTGTGTGTTTAATCTCCCCTAATGGGATGTGTGTGTGTGTGTGTGTGCGTGCATCTATGCGTGCATGCGTGTGTGTGTGTGTGTATGTTTAGATTAAAAAGTCCCATCAATAATTGAGCCATACAATTAATTCCATCAATTGGATAATTTTTTTTTTAAAAAGGGAAACATATAAGAAAAAAAATGTTTAAGAAATCTAAGTTGAAAAATGCAATAACCAAAGTTTGCAAAAAAATTCACCAAAATTAAGAATTTTTAATAATATTGAGTTTGACAAACACGATATTTAAAAAAGATGTCGAATCCTCAGGCATTCCACGTTCCGAGGTTAGGGTCCACTTACCTGCCACCCAAACAAAGTAGATGTTAGAACATCATAGTTACGATTGGGTAGATAGGTAATGCATGTTTTCCCCAGCTTGTTATCGCTTTACCTAGGAATATAGACAACTATATGGATTCTCAGATTATATATATATATAAATTTTAAGTCACAAGTGGACTAAGGAGCGAATGAGTGCATGGGTTGAGAAGGGATTAGTGAAGGTATGGGAGGATTAGTGTGCTTGGTACATAGGTTGAATAAAAAGATAGTGTAAAGGAGAGAAGGATTTCCTGCTTAGATGCTTTTAGCGGTTCTTCCCTACCAACTTAGCTACCCGATGTTGTTATTGGCATAACAACCGGAACACCATAGGTTGACCCAACCCAGTCCTTTCGTACTAGGGTAAGCTTCTTGCAGTTCTCAGCGTGTAAAGGAGAGATTTCACGGGGGGTTACATAAAAGAATAATTCATAGTTGGGGAAGTATACATGTGTGTGTGTGTGTGGCCCACCCCCAACCTAGCGGGTAAGACCACATGGTGGGGAGTAAGCCCACCATGTGGAACTTACTCCCCACCTACTAATAATAAGTGAATAAAAGTGGATCTATATGATAAGTGTCAAAATAAAAAAATGATGCCAATAGTAAATGCATAAACCACTTCTGTAAACCATTTCTGAAGGGCTTTTCAGAAAGGAATGAGAGTTTTAAAAGGAGAACAGTAACCTCCAAAAAAATTGTATGGAGGGTTTGTTCACCCTCCGCTTGCTTGGTCTATCAACCATCCACAAACTCAAATGTTGGAGATTAATCTTTTATGTGAAGACATACTCATCACAAGATGGCCTCTAATGATGCAGCTCCATAAAATTGAGAAAGCCTAGTCTACACAGAGTTTCTTCATTTTTCCCAAGCACCACTTCATAATGAGCTATCCCTCAAAAAGGTCACAATCTTGTCCTTTCTCAAAACATTCAATATCTTAAAGAAAACACATGTGAACATAAGTTCAAGATGAAATCTCTCTATGGCTTGAACGGCTAGTGGGAGACTTGGGGATTCCTATGAGTATACCAACATTAAATAGTGATTCCATGAGTGCTATTTAGCTAGCACGGAATCCGTTCTTTCATGGAAAGACCAAACACATCAAGGTCAGGTACCATTTCATCAAAGAGGTACTTGAGGACAAGCGCATAGAGCTTGTCAAGGTTCATACATATGATAACCCTGTAGATATGTTGACCAAGAGTCTACCTAGTTAGCGATTTAAGTATTGTTGTGTATTGATGGGTATTTTGGATAGTAGGCTCACTAGTTGTTCTCCCTTCAAGGCACATTGGCCTTTAAGTGGAGGTCATGGGGGTTAAAGGCCAATCGCCTTAACCCCACTTATGTACAATACTCAAACACATATATATGTGGATGACATAGAGATTAGGGTGTTTTGTACCCACCAAAACTTCTGTGGCTCTCTCTCTCTCTCTCTCTCTGTGTGTGTCTCTCTCTCTCTCACCCTCTTTTGTTCCGCTTCCGTTTGAGAGCACTCTCAACTCCACCATTACTACACTCGCTGAAATGCATTGGATCTGCTTGTCTCTCATATTGTTTCTCATTCTTGAAAACCAATTGAAATTGAGCCAGAGCTCGTCGACTTCTCCCTGGTTACCACCGAGGATTACCAAAAAGCGAGCGGAAATAACCAAGCAAAGTAATTGAACCAAGCGACCAAGAACGAGAAAACCATCCATTATATGAGACATTATCAATTCATAAATTTAATTGAAGCTCTATTAATATAACTAAAAGTTTAACCTTCCTCCTCCTTTGCTCAAACATATAAAATCTTTATTGAATGTTGCTGGCGCCTCTCTTTGCCTCCTGGCCTCCTATTGCCTATTGTAGCTCACTTTCTTTATCACCTCTTGCCTATTGTAGATACCTTTCTTTATCACCTCTTGCCTCTAGGAGTGGAATCTCTATTTCTTTACACGCACCAAAAGACCTCAATTCTTGATGTTTTTCTCATAACCTCTTCTCTTTTTACCCCACTTCGCATGACTCTGAAAATACATTTTTCTTTTGCCTTTTGCATCCTAAATAAAATTAAAAACCAAAGGGAATTATTTTGTATTATTTTAATTCATCCTATCTTTTAAAAAATTACTTAGCATCTATAGTCATGTACTCCTTATCTTATACACCACTTCAAGGTCAAATTTCAAAATGGAGCTTGAGGGGTGGTAGAGATAGCATATTAATATGCTGTGTAGAGATGGTCCTAGAAGGCTCAAAATCTCTGCTTACAGAGGCCATAACTCTTGCTACAAACCTCCGATTGATACGCGGTGCAAAAAGGTCCTAGAAGGCCCAAAATCTCGATTGAAGAGGCCATAACTTTTGCTACAGACCTCTGATCGAGATGATGTAAAAACCAAAATTGTAGTACTCAAACTCATCTACACTATTCCAAGGTCATATCTCATCATAAATCTTGAGGTTTGGTAGAGACCACGTATTAATATGCGGTGTAAAATGGTCCCAAAATTCATGGAGTCTTTGCTTGGCAAAGGCCATAACTTTTGCTATAGACCTTCGAGCAAGATGATGTTAAAACCAAAATTGTAGTACTCAAGATTTTATACACCTTCAAAGGTTAAACTTTAATAATAATCATAGTTTTTTGTCTATGCTTAGGGATCTTAGGTTCTCAACATCCTTAACCCTAAACTTGATGATGCATGGAAAAAGGATTCATTGTTAAATTTGGACCAATTAATAGTCTTGATTGTTTGAATGTTGGGATTCATTTTGTCATTTTTTAGTGAGAGTCCACCTTATGTTAATAAAGAAAATGAGGAGAGGACCAATCAAGATCATGGTTTTGTTAGATATGAATGCTCCACTCTCGTGTAACTATGCGGGAACCAGCTAACTCTACTTGTAAGCCCCCCATATGAGGAGAAGGCATTTGAGTAGCTAGGTTATCCGGTAGGTCCTGGTTTGGACACCAGATGGGGGGCATGTGTGGCCTGATGGCTAGACGGCTTCAGATAGAGCTGGTACACTGCAAACTAGGCTACATGCAAGTGCGGGAAGGCATCCCATGATTGACCGCACTGAGGGTAGACGGAGCATTTTTCAGAGCAGCCCACCACTCTCAGGTTGTGGGGCCCGTTTGGAGCCCCAGATGATCCCGGATGGCTTTACGCCATGGTTCTATCGTGTGGTCGGTGGCCTATTTCGGGACCGACCTCCAGTCGGCCGTTTTGGGCCGACTGGGTCGGTCTCCCAATAGGGTCTAACCGACTACGACTGGTGGCTATATAAGAGCAAGCCTGTGAAGCCCATTATCATCACTGGCTGCAGCAATCCTGATTCCTTAGCATCCAGCCTCTGTCCTCTACTATTTGCAGCACGTTATCGAAGCTTCTCACACAGGAGCACACGGTTGGGATGCAGCGCCATCTATTGTATCAATTTTATAGTAATCAAATATTTGATTCTCCATACTATTTGCTTTTCTCTCTTGCATACAAGATCCTAAACATCTGTTGAGCACAGACGTCGTATTGTTTTCTTACATGGTATCAGAGCTTGGGCTCTAGCAAGAAGATTTGGTAGTGTGTTTTTGTTTGCAAGCAGATTGTGAGAGATGGCTCAGCCCGCAAGACTGCGAATCCCACCGTTTGGCGAAAGTGAAAAGTTGGACGGCACTAACTATCCACTCTGGAAATTCAAGATGAAGACCATCCTAAGCGCATACAAGCTTTGGGATACTGCTATTGGGGTGGACATGAAGCCGGTTGTGAGACCGGATCCAACCAATGCAAGACAACAAATAGTACCAACTGCGGATCAGATTCTCACATGGACAAGAAGAAATGCAGATGCGCTGTGTTCTATTGTCTGCAGTGTAAGTGATTCTGTCATTGCGTTAATTCAACATGTCACCATAGCGGAGGAGGCATGGACGGTCTTGAGAAGTCAGTACGAGGCCACGAATCAGATGCAGATTCAGAATCTGGAGACTCAACTCGCGAACAAGAAACTATCTGAGTAACGGCAGAGAAGTTCATCACCAGGGTGAAGAATCTGCGCGATCAGATGACTACGATTGGCATCACCATCACCAGCGAGAATCTAGCATGAAGGTGCATACGGATTCTCCCACCAAAGTACGATGGTCTTGTTACGGCGCTGAATACGCAGAATAGAAATCCGCCCCTCAACTTTGAGGGTTTCAGCACGATGCTTCTGGAGGAGGAGATGCATCAAAAGATGAGGACAGGAGAAGATTCGACTTTCTCGACTGGATCAAAGAAAGGTAAGGGTAAGGACTCTGGTAACCCATCTTCTTCTTATGATAAAAAGAGAAAGAAGAAGATCAAGTGCTTCTATTGCAACAAGGCAGGGCACAAGCAGAATGAGTGTTGGAAGAAGATTGCAAATGAGAAGAACGGAGTAAAGAAAGAGTCCAACAATAGTGCGCAGGTAGTACCAGTAGAGCTGTTCGTAGCAATTGAGGAGATTTGCACGGAGGCAGTTCATGTACCTACGGATGAACCTTGGATTATTGACAGTGGTGCATCACGCCACATGACCAGTCGGAAGGATTGGTATACCTCTCTACATCTGGTAGGGAATGACATCCTGGTAGCAGTTGACAATGATGCAAAATGTCCAGCAAAATGAAAAGGTATGATTGCTCTCAAGTCAGATGGAGTTGTAAAACAGTTGTCCCCGATGTTCTTTATGTGCCAGATATCAAGAGAAACTTGTTATCCATTTCTGCGATCACGGATCAAGACCTCAAAGTTCACTTCGATAAGAATGGCACACAGATTTTGGATCTTCAAGGGAAGGTCATTGGTAAAGGTACACGGCACAACAACATCTACGAACTCTCAGCTTTCAGTGCTCAAGCTGATGTGAGCAACACTAAGCTGTGGCATGAGAGGTTTGGTCATCTAAACCTTAGTTCTTTAAAGGAGATGCATAAAAGTGGAATGATTGCAGACCTACCAGAAATTACAGATCGGCCCGATGTATATGAAGCTTGCATGATGGGCAAGCAGCATCGGCAGCTCTTTCCTAAAGAGGCCAGTAGGGAAAAGGCTCCTCTAGAGCTCGTTCACATGGACCTCTGCGGAAAGATGGAGACGGAAGCTTTGGGTGGTTCCTACTACTTCATGACGCTGATCGACGACTACAGTAGAAGGATATGGATATACTTCCTGAAGACTAAAGATGAGGCTTTTAGTAAGTTCAAAGAATGGCATGTAATGGTCGAGAAAGAAACGGGGAGGAAGGTGAAGAAGTTGAGATCAGACGGAGGTGGTGAGTTCACATCATGTGAATTCAAAAGTTACTGCAAAAGTCACGGGATCAAGAAACAGAAATCCCCGCCACATACATCACAGCAAAATGGAGTAGCAGAGCGCAAGATGCGTGTCATCTGCGAAATGGGTAGGAGTATGATGAAGGGGAAAGATTTGCCAAAGACTTTCTTGGATGAAGCATGTAAGACGGCAGTTTACATTCTGAATCGTAGCTACACGAAGGCTGTGAACGGGATGACTCCATTGCAGGCCTTTTCTGGTAAGAAACCTTCAGCTCCACATTTCAGAGTTTTTGGATGTGACTATTTTGTGCATGTCCTTGATGCTAACAGGACCAAATGGGAACCGAAGAGCCGGAAGTGTATTTTCTTGGGCTACAGTGAAGAGGCAAAGGGTTACTGTCTCTATAATCCTATTATGAAGAAGGTAATAGTAAGTCGCGATGTGGTCTTCTCAGAACAGCCGCATCAATTGGAGGAGGATGCTTCCTTCCCAGACAACCAGGACCAGGCAACAGTAGACCAAACTCCCCCAATGGTGCTTGGGAGGATTCAAGATAAAGAAGAGGAAGAAGAGCCTGCAGAACCACAACGACAACGGCCATTCCCGAAGTGGGTAAAGCAACTTTTAGAATGCAAAGAACCTCCAGCCATTGAGGAGGAACCATCCAAACACCACTGGTCCAAGAGATTAGTGGAGCAAAGAAGGATGTAGGAACACTTGGTCAACTACGCTTTGATGACAGAGGTGATCCGTGTTGAAGAACCCAAGTGTCTTAAAGAGGCATAGGGTGATGATAGGTGGATGGAGGCTATGCAGTCGGAGTATGGCTCCATAATGAAGAACAACACTTGGGACCTTATGGATCGACCACTAAAACGCAAGGTAATTGGCACCAAGTGGGTGTACAAGACCAAGTTCAAATCCGACGGCACATTGGATAAGTACAAGGCTCGGCTCATGGCAAAAGGATTCACATAGGTACATGGTTTTGATTATCAGGATACTTTTGCTCCCATAGCTCGACTAACCATAATTCGCAGTGTTTTGGCTTTAGCAGCACAGGAAAGTTGGCCCATGTTTCAGATGGATGTAAGATCTACCTTTCTAGATGGAGATCTCAAGGAGGATGTATACGTGGAACAACCACCAGGTTTTGTGATCCCCGGTTCAAAAGGTAAAGTCTATAAACTGAAGAAGGCACTTTACGGGCTGAAACAGGCCCCACGAGCATGGTACCAATGGATTGATGCCTACTTTCTACAAAACAGGTTTAGGAGGAGCCCATCTGATGCAAATTTGTATATCTACAGAGAAGGAGGTAGGTGTATGATCGTGGTCCTTTATGTGGACGACCTTGTCAAAACAAGGAATCATGAAGAGAAGATCTCGCAGACAAAGCATTTGCTAGGAAGAGAGTTTGAAATGATAGACCTCGGACTGATGCATTTCTATTTGGAGATTGAAGTTTGGCAAGAGCCAAAACAGATCTTCATCTCACAGCTGAAGTATGCTGGAGAGATACTGAAGGCATTTGGCATGGCTGAGTGTAAGACAGTTGGCACCCCTATGGAGGTTGACGTGAAGCTCTCAAATGAGGATTCATCACCACTAGTGGACGAAGCAAAGTACAGAAGGCTTGTGGGCAGTTTGATTTACTTGTGCAACACGTGGCCAGACATTAGTTTTGCGACTGGTGTACTAAGCAGGTTTTCCAATAAGCCCCGGGAGAACCATTGGAGGGCAAGGATGTGGGTGCTGAAATACATCAAAGGCACACTTGATTATGGCATCAACCTATACCAAGGGCAACACCTTGACCGGATTCTGTGACTCAGATTGGGCACCGAAAAAGAAAGTTCACTTGCAGGTGGACATTGAGGGGTGGTGTTAGATATCAATGCTCCACTCTCGTGTAACTATGCAAGAACCAGCTAACTCTACTCGTAAGCCCCCCATATGAGGAGAAGGCATTTGAGTAGCTAGGTTATCCTGTATGTCCTGGTTTGGACACCAGATGGGGGCCATGTTGGCTTGATGGCTAGACGGCTTCAGATAGAGTTGGCACACTGCCAACTAGGCTACATGCAAGTGCAGGAAGGCATCCCATGACTGACTGCACTGAGGGTAGACGAAGCATTTTTTGGGGCAAACCGTTCTCGGGTTGCGAGGCCTGTTTGGAGCCCCAGATGATCCTCGATGGCTCTGGGCTGAACAGCAACCATAGTTAGTTGCTCTATTCTACGCCACGGTTCTATCGTGTGGTCGGTGGCCTATTTCAGGACCGACCTCCAGTCGGCCGTTTTGGGCCGACTGGGTCGGTCTCCTGATTGGGTCTAATCGACTACTACTAGTGGCTATATAAGAGCAAGCCCGTGAAGCCCATTATCATCAATGGCTACAGCAATCTTGATTCCTTAGCATCCAGCCTCTGTCCTCTAATGTTTCTAGCACGCCATCGAAGCTTCTCACACAAGAGTGCACGGCTGGGAGGCAGCGCCATCTATTGTATCAGTTGTATAGTAATCAAATTTTTGATTCTCCATACTATCTACTTTTCTCTCTTGCATATAAGATCGTGTTATCTGTTGAGCACAGACGTATTGTTTTCTTACAGGTTTAAGAAATTTCTCCTTTTTGTTGGGATATTTGTGATTTTAAATAATGATGATTCTCTGTTTCTAATAGTGTGAGATTAAATTACATTTTTGTTACTAATATCGTAGGAGTGAAAGTTGTTGTGGAAGAGATCACCACTTATGTATTTTATCCTTTTTCACCTATGGATATCATCGTGTGTCCTGGAGACAAATTGCTTTGCAATTGAGTAGTTGGGAATTACATTGCAATGGGATTGGACTTTGCTAGTGAAAAATAGTTTGTTGGATGAAAACATCATAAGGTGGCTAGAAATAGCATGTCCCAAACACTTGCTATTTGAGTAGTAAAGCACTAATATTTAGAGTCTTCCATAAATTTCCAGTACTAAGAGGTGCTTTTAGGACTCTATAGTCTCTTTACTTTATAAAATGCACAATAAAGTTAAAGATTTTATATCTAATTATAGATATTTTGTTTTATTTTTATGCTACATAGCTAAAATAGCCTTCCACCTTACCATGCTTTCACCTTGATGCTTACATGCAAGTAATGTGCTACTTGACTTTTCCCTTGGTTTTGAGATGTGTGGAGATGGGATCCCTACATGGTACCATCTCACAAAGGATCACTTAAGGTGTGCCATAGTTGTGATTGCGACAATGTTGGATGATGAGATGGTGTTTAGTGACCCTTATTTTCCCATTAGAAGTAGGAAATACTTTATTGTAGTTATATACTATTTAAGAGTTTAAGCATGGATGCTCTTATCTATATGACTATTGTATAATTTCCCTATGAATGATCATGCATTAAATAGATGGAATGATATGTTTGCATGCAATTATTGGAGTGGATCATTGCATGTTGTTCTAGATAAAATTCTACATGGTTACCTAAACAAGAAGGAGAAGATATGTTGTTTAGAAAGCTCCTTTGAATCATTGTGTGATGTAAGAGATCAAATGTACTTGATATACCTTCCTCCATGTTGCAAATGATTCCCTAGTGCTTGTGTTTTATGATGGATTTAGGCCATACACCTCCAATATTTAGTGTATATACTAAACTTATCTTTCAGAAGTTGAATATACAACAAATGAGTAACTAGTGAACTCATTATTAGGCTTTAGGTATAGAAGGAACTTGGAGCATCATCCACCATGCATTTTTGATAAGCAAGGGATCCTATAGTTTCATTGAATGTATTTTGATCCTTTTGTGTCCTCTAGGTGGCCTATGAATGGAGATGGGATGTGGTATTTTACCTATCATCATAGAATCCTTGACAAATCGGCATGCAGGTTTCTCTTTTGATAATAATACTATGAATGGAGATGGGATGTGGTATTGTACCTCTCATCATAGAATTCTTGACAAATGGGCATGCATGCTTCTCTTTTGATAATAATACTTTGATTGCGGCTAGTGTTGTGGAGCCCCTTGTGTAGGTTGCTAGTGCCAAGAGAGCTTGATTGCATCTTGTTGATTAGGATGGTAATGAGTTTACTATTGAGTCTTTCAAACACCCATATGATTCATGTATATATGCACTCATGTGATATGTCATAAATTATAGATTCAATAAATCCGCTTGATAAGATATTTATTATAATATGAAGTACAAATTTCTACTATTATTTATGCAGAAGTCACTTGCCATGCTTTAGGATGAATAGCATTCAATAGCTTCTTATGTGAAATTTAATTATGATACACATTGTTTAAGAAGTTAGGTATAGATCATGGTGTTCTTAATAATAAGTTCTAAGATGATTTGAGGACACTCCTTGCATTTTGAAATGTGGTTTAAAGTTTGCAATGATTGTTGCTTTGTATATATCTTTGATAGGATATTTCTTACGTTACAAAATGAATAGACTTCTTGTTATTTGTTTCATCTACTTTGGCATAATATACATAAATCCATTTGATAAAAATATATTCTAAATAAGGAACATGGGGTTTTTTCTTCTCACAATGATATTCTAATAATGTAGCTCCATGGCCAAAATTTGTACAAGCAACTCTCACTCTACCCTAAGTGCATCATCACCAACAATTTCCTTATGATCAAAGTCATTGTCATTATTGGATGACGAAGTGGATGATCCATCCTCCTTGGAATTATCAACAAGAATATTATCTTCATCCAATTGAAGACCTAACACTCCTTCCATTTGCAGCTGTGTCAGCCTAGAGGAGGTACCAATAAGATGTGTGACATAAAATGGAATCTCATCAAAGAGGATGTCTATCATCTTCTTCCTTAGTTGCCCATCATTTATAAGCTGAAAATCATAAACAAGTAATTAATATTTAGTACCCCTTCTTTCTCTTTTCTCTTTTGATCACATGAAACTAATTTAAGAAAATATTTCCCTTTCTATGGATTAGCATGTGCAGGATGAGGACGACTAAGATAGTACTAAGAAAATCTAGTCTCATTGCAAGGAAACAATATTCCACTTATCATTGCAAGGAAATAATATTCCACTTATCCTTGAAAATGGAAAATGTATTTGAGACTATACTTCTTTTAGTAAATCCCAAACTAACCACCCCGCTTGTCTTTGTAAATCCCAAATGATAAATCCCATGCTTTTTTTAAGTATATCGCAAACAACCACCGCGTTGGTTTTATTGAGGTTTTATTAAATCCCATAACTAATCCACAAATCCTAAACGAATGAATTGTATGCCATTCATCTTGTAAGAATAGAAGCAAACCACCACATTGGTGGCAGTTGATATCCTAGTGTGTAACCAACCACCGCATTGGCAACCACTTATCCTACACTTACCGCCATCCTATCCTAAAATTTGTTGCAAAGTGCTATACTAAAACAATCCCGTTTAGGCTGGTTATCTTTAACTGTCAGATTTCACCCATCGGGCTACTTAAGACATTAGAGTAGTCCTATTTCATCACATCATCCACCTCGTGCATCAAGCAGTCATGTATTAAATCGAGATCCATTCGAGTTTACTTTGGTCTGACTAAAATAAGATCGGTTAGCAGTTTACTCGGGCAGACTTGAAATAATTCTTATATGCTACAAAATATGACGCTCACATATTATTGACACTAAGACTAAACCAACTATCTTTCCAGATAATTTAAGTATTAACATGGAAGGTTGACACAAGCACCATAGATCATGGATGATGGCAATTCGAGAAAGTCCACAAGTCTAAGAAATGCCTGCAAGATTTTTTACTAAAACAAAAATACGATGACATTTTATAGCTCAGGGAAGTTCCAAACTCCCAACTATCTTATCAATCTCTCTGTATAGCAAGCATCTCCTAGCTCTTTAGGCTAGTCTGATGCACTATTGCATACCTCATTACACACTCAAACCACCAACTGCTTGCTACTCTCTGCCATCTTGTATGCCCATAGTAACTCCTCCTTTTGTTGGGGGTCCTCTTCATCTTGCTCTCGGTGCTCTATACATCGTCGAGCCTCCACCATATCCTACCAAAATCTACATCATGAGCTTGACAAGTACCTTAAAGGAATAGGAAAAATGATAGCCATGGAAATGAATATTCACCGTATCTACCGCCTCCATATCAAACAACCAGTTGCAAGCATGTTCTCCTTGTAGCTATTTTCCTCCCTCATTTTTGGGTCTGTTTCTACATTGAGGTTATCTAAAAGTATTCTTGAATAGAACAAGAGCATTGAGAAGGTTTTCGGGTATGCCATAGATTTGTAGTAGGTGGATTGGTCTACAGAGTTTCGGGGTTAGATTTTAGAATGGGCTCTTAGTTGTGTCTACACTGCACTTAAATAGGGAGAGAGTTCATTGAGCCCGGCCTTCTCATTCTTCTTTCATATGACCGAACATATCCACCTCTCATCATTCGGCTGAGGTGGGTAGTCTTCTTTGTCAGCATGTTGGAACTCTAGCAAAGATATGTAAAGATAATGTGCGAGCAATGAATTCCATACATGGAAGTTATAGAAAGAATCACAAATACATGGGGTGATGTCACAAGAATCTATGTGAATTGTATAACATTCATATTCATATTGTAATAATAGAAGAAAACCACCACGCTAATGGTAGTTAATATCCTAGTGTGCAAGAGAGTTCATTGAGCCCGGCCTTCTCATTCTTCTTTCATACGACTTGACATGTCCACCTCTCATCATTCAGCACTTAAATAGAGAGAGAGAGAGAGAGAGAGAGAGAGAGAGAGAGAGAGCTTATTGAGCCCGGCCTTCTCATTCTTCTTTCATACGACCTGACATGTCCACCTCACATAATTCGGCTGAGGTGGTAGTCTTCTCTGCCAGCGTGTTGGAACTCTAGCAAAGATATACAATGATAATGTGCAAGGAACTCACTTTAATCAAAATCTTTCATCTCACATTATGGTCCTTGGCCTGTCAAAGGACACTATCTAGTCACATAGCCGAGAAAACATCACTTCAATCACTTTGGAAATATTTTAATATTGCATATATATACATATACATATATTATTATATATACATATACCTATTATAGATATCTTAACAACTACACTTACATTGAGAAATATGAAATCCCATAACTAATGCACACATCCACCATTCCTAAATGAATGAATTGTATACCATTTATCTTGTAATAATAATAATAGAAGCAAACTACTGCACTGGTGGCAGTTAATATCCTAATATGCAACCAACCACTAAACTGGTGACCAACCATTGCGCTGGTGGCAGTTAAGTTAATATCCTAGTAGTAATAGAAGCAAACCACCGTGCTGGTAGCAATTAATATCCTAGTGTGCAATCAATATCTGAGATGCAACCAACCAATGCTATACTAGAATGAATCGCATTGCTGCAAAGTGAAAATAGATACATTGTCCAAGTACACTTTGGAGAAAAATAATAATTCAATAGATTACATATAGATTACACAAATGTTGTCTCTGTTACCCCATAATGGAATGAAGCCCACACTCTTTGGGGCATTGTGTTGAGTTCTACTTTGGTATTGTGATGCCAAAAATTGATATTTTTTATTTGTCATTGGTATTGTTTTTCTCTATGTTTGATAAGAGTTTGAGTAGATAGCCTGGAAACTCTCCTATTTTCTAATATATTGTATGGGATTGAGAGGATGAGTGGAATGGATCATTGTAAATACCATGTGTATGAATGATAAATACCTTGGTATGGGGTGAGAGTTATTTGTGTATGGATATTATGGGGTTTTTAGAAAATAGGAAGCGTGAGTCATATAAAGAGATGGGCTCATGTCCATGTGTTCCAATAATATAAAAGAGTCCACATGCCAAGCATGTGGAAGGCATGTGGAGGAGTGTGGAGTCAAGAGGAATCCTTCTAGAATTCCTATGTGGAATAAGGAGGACGTGGACATATGGAAAAGACAGGGTCCCTATGGGCTCCATGTGGGGAGACTCTTGACTTTCTCAATATTTTACAAGTCTTGAGCATCTTTTGATGGGACACATGGCAAGAATAGCCAAAAAGGACATGGATGGTGACATACGGGCTTATGTAATTGATGGGGAAAGGAATCTACAGGCAACAATTGTAATTGGGTGAAGGAGGGTGACAAAATCTCTATAAAAGGAGCTCTCCTCTCCCTTGTTCATCATCTCTTCCCACCATTAGGCCTCATGTTGCTGTAGCTCTAGTCTCCTCAAGCCTCTTCCATGAGCCTTCTCTCCCTCTTGTAGATATTCTCTTATGTAGACTCTTGAGTCCATCTCTCTCTAGTTCATTCTCTCTCTATGAGTAGTCTTGGAGCTTCCGCTCCCTCTTGTATGTATGAAAGCTCTTCTTCTCCCTTGTGTTTGTAGTATTTTGAGTTTCATTAGAGTGGAGTCTCACTCTATTGGTAATGATGGTCACTTCAAGTTCTCTCTCTTGAGTGTCTCTTCCCTTTTTCCATTGCTTTCTCTTCCAAAGTGCTCAGAATTGTTGTCTATTCGGCCGCTCATTGCACATACATGGTTTATCTATTTCCCAAGCCACAAAGGGGGCTCTTTCTTCCCTCCTAGGCGACCTCTATTGGACTTGGATTGTTGATGAAATTTAAGCATGGAGAGTATTTTGAGCTAATTGAAAAGGTATCTATGAAGGAGGTGCAATGTTTCCCCAGAACCTACCCATCTGACCCAATCATCCCCTTCAAACTCCTCGATATATATCAGTTCATGTCATGTTGAGCCACAAGATCTTTCAACAACGTATCGCTCTTCTCTTTGGTGTAGACCGGCTTGCTAAGATTATGGCCTTCGGTGATCCTTTCCTTCTCCCTATGCTTGAGTACAACATCACTTGGGATGCTACCATCTTCATTCTCATCTAAGGGAGGAAAGTATGGTGTGATCTCTTGGTATAAAAGCTTCTTTTTAATGTCCCTTTCCCAGTGATAAATATCTCTATCACTCAGTTCAAAAGCAGTAGGAAGTGAAGAGGTGCATGAAGTTTATTACGCCCAACTTCATGTCACATATTTTGGTGGAGACACGTCAGGTATGTTTGTTGGTATAAGATTCATCCCACCTTACTAAACGGTCTCAGGTGTACTTGATGGCATGTTATGCCTAGTATAGGCACGTGTTTTCTGATGTGATAAAGAAGATGCCTGGAAGAACTCCATTAGAAGAGATTGCAGCCCGTTTAAGAGCCCGTTTAAGAGAACTAGAAGATTGTGAAGGTGATGCTCAAGCTATTCGCATGGTCATGATGATCATATCCTTAATGTTTGCACTCTTGAATATGTTGGTGAATCAACAATGCCGGCAATAGGCACAATGATAGATTGGGGATTGTTTCATGCACTGGCAGCTTGGTGTGAAGAAAAGTTGAGTCTTTGGGTAGTTTTTGATTATAACAATGGAGTGGTGATTCTCAATGCTTTCAACTTCTTTTGCTATGCAAATGATGAAGAGTACAATATCTTGAACTTGTTATGTGCACTTCCAATTGTGACAAGGGTGATTCTTGAATACATGTATACACAATGTTTTCATGGTGCTGGTTGGTTACTTATTTTTAAAGATTTTGTTGAGGATCACATTGTGGAGGGTTTTCAACTAGTGGTTATGCATGATAAGTTGGTCTTGGTATACTAGGGCTCGGTGGGATTGTTTGGGATATTATTTGGATCTTGGTGTTTCCTTTTTGTGTTTCATCATGATGAAGATTCTAGTGTTTCGAGGGACCCAAGGGGAAGACCCGGAGTCTTATCTTCAGGATTTTGTTCGAGGATGCCAGCTTTTTGGATGGTCCTTGAAGGATCGGGTGGAGATTTTGCCTGATTTTCTTGAAGGTGTAGCCTTGAGTTGGCATGAGGCCTTGCCGGACTCTACCAAGGAGGACTGTGACCAAGTGGTGGCTACAATGGAGCAGAGATTTAGGGCAATGGAGTCACCAAATACTTTGATGTTGTAGTTGGACCGGTTCTATCAAGGAGAGGGTGAGATGGTCTCTGCTTTGGCAATCCGATATGAAACTTTATGGACAAAGTATGAAAGGGCAGCTTTGTGAGCCATGGCATCTGCATCATCGGCCCCTCAAAGTCTCGTAGGGATGGAGCACTTAAAGATGAGCAAATTTGTTATGGCTTTGGAGCCTCGTCTTTGCTCGAAAGTAATGAGTAAAGATCCAACAACATACGTGGAGGCACTTTGCATTGCAAACAAGAAAGAAGCTTCTCTAAAGATCGAATCCTCTTTTGTGTCTTCAATAGATTCTTCTAAGGTGGAGGTAATGGGCACTCCTCAGGTACCAAATTCCTCTGAGTTAGATCATAATATCGCCCAATTGATGGCAGAGTTTGCTGATTTGAAACTGTATTTGGTTAATGCATGACAACCTAGAGCACCAAAGAGTGAGGATAGGCCTCGTGATAAGAGTGGGGTCACTTGCTATGAATGTAATGAAAAAGGTCACTATCGCCCTGAGTGTCCTAGATTGAGAAAGAAAGAAGAAAATCCTTGTTAGAAGCTTCTTCAGGGGATGAGGAAAGAGAGGTAATGATGCTAAATTGGGGCGTGGTAAAGCAAAAGAAGAAGAAGAAAGCAAGGAAGAAGTAGATGAGAAACATCAGGAAGAGGAACGCTGTAGTAAGAAAAAGAAGGCATCTAGAAGGAGAATTAGCCAGTCAAACTTTCCTTTAGGACAAGGCATTAGAAGCTATGATATGTTGTCCGACCTTAAAGAAAAGGAAGCTCATATCACCTTTGGTCAATTACTTACTTTGTCTCCAAAACTACGGAAAGAATGGGGAAAGCTAGCAAGCAAAAGAGTATCAAAGAAGAAAAAGAAGAAAAGTGTCATTCCTATTGTTCAAAAGGTAGATATAGAGGTTTGTTGATGATGTACCTGTGATAGAGTGATCCTTGATGGTCAAGTGATTTCTAATGTTTACATTGATGGAGGTGCATCGATTAATGCCATGAGTGAGAAGACCATGATAGATGCTGATTTAAAATACTCTCGTACTACCTCTCCTTATCGCATCAAATTGGCTGACAACACTAGGGTAAAGACCTTGGGAGTTGTGAAGAATCTAGAAGTGGATGTTTGTGAAATTTCTGTGCCACCTACTTTTCAGGTGATCCCTACCAAGCTAGATGCACGTGCCTATTCATTGATTTTGGGAAGGCCTTGGCTATGCAAGGTGAAGGCTATTCAAAAGTGGGATACTAGAGAATTGATTTTGTACAAAAATGATAAGAAGGTGTGCTACAACATCAAAAGTTGCAAAAAGGAAGTTGTCAAGGAGGAGTCTTCAACATCAGAGAGTCCGAGCTCTGACTTAACCGATGAAGAAGAACAGATAGGATGTAGCTCCAAGGAGTCTAGCTGAGAGGTTGAGGTGGAAGGAGTGGCCTTTGGTCTTTGTCTTGGTGCTAATCGGGAGGGAACAAGGTGGTGGTACAAGAAAATCCTGTAGAGACACTTCATGTGGAGGATGTGGAGCACACTAAACGATGCCAATGCAATGAAGAGCTTCTTGGCGATTCTCTATTAGGAGGTGAGAAGCTCTAGTACTTGGATATGTTAGATGATTTTCCATATCTCTTTGCAACAAGATATTCACAGGTTCGACCAATCTCTCTTGTGGAGCACAGGATTGAGTTGAAGCTAGAAAGCAAGCCAGTTGTGCAATGCTTAAGGGATTAGGGGTGATCCAAGCTGAGGCACTAAAGAAAGAGGTAACACAACTACTTGAGGCGGGATTCATCTTTCCTGTTGATGATTCAAAATGGATATCTCCTGTAGTACTAGACCAAGATGAAATACTAGACCAAGTAGTAGGGCATGAGATGTATTTTGTATGTGATGGGTATTCTGGGCACTTTCAAATTCGCATTCAGGAGGAAGATCAAAAGAAAACATCATTTGTCACACCTTGGGGAGTATTTGGTTACAAAGCGATGCCTTTTAGGTTGACCAATGCACCAGTTACATTTCAAAGGTTCATGAGTCAAGTGCTTGAGCCTTACTTGGGAAAGTTTATAAGGGTGTTTTTAGATGATTTTTGCATTTATTCTCAGTGCATAGATCACATGGAGAAGTTAAAGGTGGCTTTAGCTAGGATTGATGAAGCAAAAGGGTGTCTAAATCCTAGCAAGTGTCATTTGGCTCAAACAAAACTAGTCTTGTTGGGGCATATTGTGTCTGAAGAAGGTCTGCAAATGGATCGTGACAAGGTTCAAGCAATCATGGCATTGCCAAGTCCTGAGAGTGTCACTGGTGTTCGCAGAATTCTAGGAAAGAGCAAGTATTATCAATGCTTTTGTGATGATTTCACAGAGAGAGTGCATCCCATGAACTTGTTGACAAGAAAAGGAGTTTCTTTCCAATGGGGCGTGGAGCAACAGGTGTCTTTTTAGCAACTTAAGGAGGCCATGCATAAGGGCCCATATATTGAAGCCCCCTGAAGAGTAGTCTCAAGACTTTTATGTAAATCCAAGTGTATCTTTGCATTCAGTTGGTACTATATTGCTACAAAAAGGAGAGGCAGGTAGAATGCAACCCATCTATTATGCCAGCTGACAGCTTACAGAGCTGGAAACAAGGTATGAAGAAATTTAGTAAGTTTCGCTCCTATTTATTACCTCGACCATTTTTCTTCCTTACCTCTCAGTCTGTATTAGCATATCTAGTTTGCAAGCCTAATCCTGGGGGGAGATTTGCAAAATGGTTGTCAGAGCTTCAAGAGTTCTCTTTCTCTTTTGTCTCAGTGAAAGTACCACTAGGTCCACTATGGCAGATTTGCTCACAGGACAGTAGGATCTAAGAGAAGAAAAGAAATATAAGGAGGACATTAATGATGAAAGGGAGACACTACCAACAGCTTTTCTCTTGTATTTTGATGGGGCTTTTAGTCCTTCACGCCAATAAGGAGCCAAGGGGTTGGTCTTGATGAATTCTGAAGGTCAAGAAGTATGGGGGCTAGAGGACAAGAGCTTCCAGGTATTACAACTAACAATGTAGCCGAGTATAATGCTTTGATTCTTGGTTTGGAGGATTGTCTTCAAAGTCAAGTTAAAGAATTAGAAGTAAGAGGAGATTCTCAGCTTATTATAAAGAAAATGCAAGGGCATTACAAGATAAGAAGTCCTCATTTGAAGGAGCTTAATCAAAAGGCTATGGCACTATGTAGTCAGTTTGATTTTTGCAAGTTTGTTCATATAAACAGAAAAGAAAATAAAAGGGCAGATGAGTTGTCTACTCAAGCCATTCTAGTACAAGACCGGGGGGTGGGTTCTTTGGTAGACACTGGATGGCTAGAACTGCAAGATGCTCAGCAATATGTGGAAGAGGGCATGTTTCGTCGAGGGTTAACTCCACAACAAAAGGAGAGATTGGTAAGGAAGGCTTGTCCCTATACTATTGTTGATGACATTCTTTATAAATTGGGAAAGATAAGGTGCTCTGTCAGGTGGTCCATCCCATGGAGACTAAGAGAATCCTAGAAATGTGTCATGAATGCTCTAGTCATTTTGCTTCAGCAAGCACAACTAGGAGAATTCTTAATGCAAGTTACTTTTGGCCACACCTCCATAAGGATATATATGAATGGTGTCGAAGTTGTAAAGTATGCCAAAAGTTTGGAAGGGGACAATTGATTTATGGGCCCTTGAAGCCTATTCCAGCATATCGACCGTTTGAGAGGTGGGGGTTGGACTTTGTGGGACCACTCCCTTGCTCATCTCAGGGCAAACATTATTTATTGGTGGCCACAGATTATGCAACTCGGTGGGCAGAGGCCAAGGCCATAGTCAATAGCAAGGCAAGCACAGTTGCAAAATTTCTCTTTGATTAAATTTGTTCACGCTTTGGTTGTCCTTTGTAAATGTAAGAAAATAATACAACATCTGTGCTCAACAAATAACAGGATCTCGTACGCAAGAGAGAAAACAAGATAGTATGGAGAATAAAAAAATTTGATTACTATAGAACTAATACAATAGATGGCGCTGCCTCCCAACCGTGCGCTCCTATGAAAGAAGCTTTGATGGCATGCTAGAAATAGTAGAAGACGGAGGCTGAATGCTAAGGAATCAAGGTTGCTATAGCCAGTGATGAAATGGGCTTCACGGGCTTGCTCTTATATAGCCACCAGTCATAGTCGGTTAGGCTCAATTGGGTGGCCGACCCAATCCGCCCAAAACGGTCGACTGGGGGTCGGTAGGCCGCCGACCATACGATAGAACCGCAGAGCAACTAACCTACGGTTTGGCCCACGGCCATCCGGGATCATCTGAGGCTCCAAACGAGCCTCACAACCCGAGAGTGGGTTGCCCCAGGAAATGCTCCATCTACCCTTAGTGCGGTCAGTTAAGGGATGCCTTCCCGCACTTGCATGTAGCCTAGTTGGCGGTGTGCCAACTCTATCTGAAGCCGTCCAGCCATCAGGCCACACATGGCTCCCATCTGGAGTCAAACCAAGACCTACCGGATAACCGAGCTACTCAAATGCCTTCTCCTCATATGGGGGGCTTACAAGTAGAGTTAGCTGGTTCCCGTGTAGTTACATGAGAGTGGAGCATTGATATCTAACACCCCCCCTCAATGTCCACCCCGCAAGTGAACTTACTTTTTCGGTGCAATGCCAAGTCGATGAAGATGCCTCTCCAGCAAGTCTCTTCCAAGAGCCTTCGTGAAGATGTCCGCAGCATTCTCTGTAGTTTGACAGTACACCAAATTGACCTCTCCATCCATGATGAGCTCACGTACAAAGTGATATTGAATCTCAATGTGTTTTGTGCGAGTGTGGAACACCGGGTTCTTTGCAATTGCCATGCAACTTTGATTGTCACATGATAACTACGTAGGCTTGTTCTGCACTGCACCCATGTCCCCCAAAATCCTCCTAAACCACACTGCTTCGCAAGAAGCAAAGCATGCAGATTTGTACTCGGCCTCAGTAGAAGAAAGAGCAACTATGGGTTGCTTCTAGCTGACCCATGACACAACTCTAGATCCAAGTGAGAAACAGTACCCTGTCACTGATCTCCTACTGTCCACGTCTCCTGCCCAATCCAAGTCATAGAATCCGATCAAGATGTTGCCCTTGGTATAGGTGATGCCATAATCAAGTGTGCCTTTGATGTATTTCAACACCCGCATCCCTGCCCTCCAAAGGTTCTCCCGGGGCTTATTGGAAAACCTGCTAAGTACACCAGTCACAAAACTTATGTTCGGTCGTGTGTTGCACAGGTAGATCAAGCTGCCCACAAGCCTTCTGTACTGCGCTTCATCCACCAGTGGTGATGAATCCTCACTTGAGAGCTTCACATCAACCTCCATAGGGGTACCAATTGTCTTGCACTCAGCCATGCCAAATGCCTTCAGTATCTCTCTAGCATACTTCAGCTGTGAAATGAAGATTTGTTTCGGCTCCTGCCAAACTTCAATCCCCAAACAGAAATGCATCAGGTCTATCATTTCAAACTCTCTTCCTAGCAAATGCTTCGTCTCCGAGATCTTCTCTTCATGGTTCCCTGTTATGACAAGGTCGTCCACATAAAGGACCATGATCATACACCTACCTCCTTCTCTGAAGATATACAAATTTGCATCAGATGGGCTCCTCCTGAACCCGTTTTGCAGAAAGTAGGCATCAATTCACTGGTACCACGCTCGTGGGGCCTGTTTCAGTCCGTAAAGTGCCTTCTTCAGTTTGCAAACTTTACCTTATGAGAACCGGGGATCTCAAAACCTGGTGGTTGTTCCACGTATACCTCCTCCTTGAGATCTCCATTCAGAAAGGCAGATTTTACATCCATTTGAAACACGGGCCAACTTCCCTGTGCAAATCCTTTTGCCACGAGCTGAGCCTTGTACTTATCCAACGTGCCGTCGGACTTGTACTTGGTCTTGTACACCCACTTGGTTCCGATTACCTTGCGTTTTGGTGGTCGATCTACAAGGTCCCAAGTGTTGTTCTTCATTATGGAGCCATACTCTGACTGCATAGCCTCCATCCACCTATCATCACCCTGTGCCTCTTCAAGACACTTGGGTTCATCAGCACGGATCACTTCTGTCATCAAAGCATAGTTGACCAAGTGTTCCTGCGCCCTTCTTTGCTCCTTTAATCTCTTGGACCGGTGGTGTTCGGATGGTTCCTCCTCAATGGCTGGAGGTTCTTTGCAGCCACCACAGACGAAATTGTGATATCTAGGAGCTCCTCACTCGCTCGTCAAAAGCTCAATTTGGATGCTCTCAACAATTTCACTAGGTTGGTACAGGAGGTAAACATGGAGGGACAAATAGTCTGTCAAGGTTAGAAGATTACCATCACTAAAAGCATGATTGAAATTGCACTAGCATTCCTGAAGGCAATTTGCAAGCATACTTCTTGGAGAAGTAGTGGAAGAGATAGGATATTCTATATGTATACCCTACCACTCAGATTAGTAAAGATGGTGAAGTTAAGCTTTCTAGCTTGCCAACAGACCTCCAAGATGTGCTAAAGAAGACATTGCACTTCTTTCATGATATGAGACGATGGTGGCAGGTTCAAGGAGTAGTAGAGCAAGTGAAAGATATGATGTCTCTTTCTCAAGGGCGATCTCCAAGAGCATGATAACCAACTTGAAGAATTGTGTGGATGGCAAATCCAAATTGTCATCTTAGTCCACTGCAATTGCAATGCACCTAATGACATACATGCTTAAAGGAATTTTTGAGAAATACGATAAGAAGATGTCTCAGAAGTTGACTTTTCTAGAAGAGAAAGCCACTGATGCAAAAAAGGCAATGCAACTTGAGAAAATTCTCACGGAGGGTGCAAAAGCCAAGGTAGAGGAGTAGAAGCAAGGGCTTGCAAGCATGAGAGCAACCTAAGGTCATTGCAAAAATGGTCAACATGGAAAGGCATAGAAGCAGAGAAGCAGAGAAGCAGATCAAGGAGGCCCGAGATAGCTTGAGGCGTCTGAACGGATGGGGACATCGTGGAGAAGGAGCTAGCAACGATGAAAAATAATCTTGAAGATCAAAGAGCAAAAAAGGAGGCTCTTTACAAATGGCTCTGCAACATGCAGAATGCATTGAATGATGGAGGAACTAAAAAGGGAGAATGCAGAAACCAGAGCGATGATGCGGGAGCTGTGAGAGTGCTTCAATGCTAGGAAGGATGGGCCAGAGAGCAGCCATAGTGGAGAAGATAATGAGATAGCTCTCTAGGCCAGAAAGGATACAGAGAGCAGCACGGTGGAGCAAGTTGCAGTAGCCACAGTGGGGGTTGTTATCTATAAACACTTTTGTAAGCTCAAAGATTACGCTACAAGACCCTGCAAGAAGATTACGATACGGTTGTGCACAAGCTTGCAGTGGCTTTTGAAAGTTTTGAAAAGCAGTCCGTCATCATGAGAGATTTCAAAACTAGAAAGTCTTGGAAACGGCCCATGTTGATGCTATTGAGCAATTTAAGCAGCTTTAAGAGATGTTGGGGGAATTAGATGAAGCTATTGCACAAAGAGAGCAAAGAGTGGAGGAGAACATTCGCAGCCTTAGGATGAGGGAGGAAGGAATCAAGAAGCAACCTCTTCATGTATAGATTTAGACTGTGGTATTGATGGCCACAATAGATAAATTGGATGCCTATCTTGTTATGCAACAGGGTCCAAAATGCATGGTCTACGATACACCCATCATAGATGACTACATGATCCGATGGTCTGTATGCTACTACTCTATGCATGTTTTTTGACTTGGGGTGTTTGTGCATGCAAGCTCAGTATGTAGAGCATGGCATTTGCCATTGCCCAGGTCATGGACAGATCAAATGTGCCTGCCTACTACAACTATCTACGACGAGAAAGTAGATGCTGCAGCTCAATTTGCCATTTGGGAAAAAATTACAAAAGAGAAGGAGCTTGAATTAAAGAAGGCCAATGACTGCAAAGAAAAGGAGCCTAAACGTAGGAACTAGCCCCCTTTAGGAAAGGAGGACGAAGGGTTGAGCCTACAACCAGAGAGCTCAAAGCAAGGAAAGAGGAAGAGACATTAAGGTAGGGGCCGGGACCCTGAAGGGAGGAACCAACTGGAGCAAGGAGAGCCAAGCCTGCAATCAGGGAGCTCAAAAAGGTGACCTACTCAAAGTAATGTGGAACCACACGGTGGTTTTCTTCGATTATTACTAGGATATTGACTGCCACTAGGTGAAGTGGTTGGTCGCCATCACAGTGGCTGGTTGCATATACTAGGATATTAATTGCCACCACTAGTACGATGGTTTGCTTCTATTATTATTATTACAAGTTGAATGGCATACAATTCATTCATTTAGGAATTGTGGATTAGTTATGGGATTTCATATTTCTCAATGTAAGTGCAGTTGTTAAGATATATATGTGTGTGTGTGTGTATGTGTGTGTGTGTGTGTGTGTGCATGCATGTGTGCATGTGTGTGTGTGTGTATGTATATATATGAAATATTAAAATATTTCCAAAGTGATTGAAGTGATGTTTTCTTAGCAATGTGAATAGACAGTGTCCTTTGACAGGCCAAGGACGATAATGTGAGATGAAAGATTTTGATTAGATTGAGTTTCTTGCACATTATCTTTGCACATCTTTGCTAGAGCTCCAACACGCTGATAGAGAAGACTACCCACCTCAACCAAATGATGAGAGGTGGACATGTCAAGTCATATGAAAGAAGAATGAGAAGGCCCGACTCAGTGAACTCTCTCTCTCTATTTAAGTGCTGAATGGTGAGAGGTGGACATGTCAGGTCGTATGAAAGAAGAATGAGAAGGCCAGGCTCAATGAACTCTCTTGCACACTAGGATATTAACGGCCACTAGCGTGGTGGTTTGCTTCTATTATTAGAATATGAATATGAATGTCATACAATTCACATAGATTCTTGTGACATCACCCCATGTATTTGTGATTCTTTCTATAACTTCCATGTATGGAAATCATTTCTTGCACATTATCTTTGCATATCTTTGCTAGAGCTCCAACATGCTGATAGAGAAGACTAACCACCTCAGTCGAATGATGAGAGGTGGACATGTCAGGTCGTATGAAAGAAGAATGAGAAGGCTGGGCTCAATGAACTCTCTCCCTATTTAAGTGCAATGTTGACACAACTAAGAGCCCATTCTGAAATCTAGCCCCGAAACTCTGGAGACCGATCCACCTACTGTAAATCTACGGCATATCCAAAAACCTTCGCAATGCTCCTCTTCTATTTGAGAGCACTTTTAGATAACCTCCATGTAGAAATAGATCCGAAGACAAGGGAGGAAAATAGCTACAAGGAGGACTTGCTTCGCAATTGGTTGTTTGTTGATATGGAGGTGGCAAATACAGTGAATATTCATTTCCATGGCTATCATTTTTCCTATTCCTTTAAGATACTTGTCAAGCTCATGATGTGGATTTCTTTTGGTAGGATATGGCGAAGGCGGATGAAGAGGACCCCCATCAAAAGGAGGCGTTACTATGGGCGTAGAAAATGGCAGAGAGTAGCAAGCAATTGGTGGCTTGAATGTGTAATGAGGTTTGCAATAATGCATCAGACTGGCTTAAAGAGTTGGGAGATGCTTGCTACAGAGAGGTTGATAAGATAGTCGGGAGTTTGGAATTTCTTGAGCTACAAAATCTCGTTGTATTTTTGTTTTAGTAAAAAATCTTGCAGGCATTTCTTGGACTTGTGGACTTTCTCGGATTGCCATCATCCATGATCTATGGTGCTCATAATACCTGATTTTGTGTTGACCTACTTCCATGTTAATACTTAAATGCCTCTGGAAAGATAGTTGGTTTATTCTTAGTGTCAATAATATGTGAGCACGATATTTTGTGAGCATATAAAAATTGTCTCAAGTCTGCCCTAGTAAACTATGAATCGATCTTATTTTAGTCGACCAAAGTAAACTCGGATGGATCTCAATTTAACACATGACTGCTTAATACACGAGGTGGATGAAGCGATGAAATAGGACTACTCTAATGTCTGAAGTAGCCTGATGGCTGAAATCTAACAGTTAAAGATAACCAGCCTAAAGGGGACTGTTTTAGTATAGCACTTTGCTAATGAATTTAAGGATAGCATGATGGTAGTGTAGGATAAGTGGTCGCCAATGCGGTGGTTAGTTGCACACTAGGATATCAATTGCCACGAGCGCGGTGGTTTTCTTCTATTATAATAAGATGAATGGCATACAATTCTTTCATTTAGGATTTGTGGATTAGTTATGGGATTTAATAAAACTAGTGCGGTGATTCTTTGGGATATACTAAAAACAAGTGTGAGATTTATTGTTTGGGATTTACAAAAACAAGTGCGGTGGTTAGTTTGGGATTTACTAAAAGAAGCGTAGTCTCAAATACATTTTCCATTTTCAAGGATAAGTGGAATATTGTTTGTTGAGAGACCATGCACAACATCATGTGATTACATGTGAATAGCACTAACACATATAGAGTGCTACAAAGGAAAGGGTTAGATGCCCTAACGCTAACCCTAAATGGGTTTGTATATATTCTACATTTTCAACTAAATCTAGTGTACAATTAGTCATTTGTGCTGTGCTCTCTAGCTGTGCCCTCTCTTTTCATCTCCACTCTTCTCCTCTCCCCTCTTCATATTTTGTCATGGTATCAGTTGAGGCATGGATATCCTTGTGAGAGAGATCAAGTGATTGAGAGATCGAGTGTTTTTTCATTCTTTCACTTTCGATGAGTGATAGAAAAATTCCGTCCATTTGAAAGAATTTCCGCTCATAGGTTTCCATTCATTTTGATTGTTCTTATGTGAGAAAGAGCGAGACAGACTTCTTGAGGTGTGAGAAAGATATATTGAGTGTGAGAGATAGGGAGCGACTCTTCACTTCTTTGCCTTGTGAGATTCAGTGAGAGAGAGAGGTCATATCTCTGTTGAGAGAATTGTTTGCTCTATAGGGAGAGAGAGAGAGAATATTCTTCAAGTTCAGTGGTATTGTGTGAGAGAGAAAGCTTCCTTATTTCTCCTCAGCAATTTTCAAGTTCCAGTTCTGCTGGTTCTGAGAGGAATCCATATTCCAAACCGACACTCCTAGCAAGCATGTCCGCGACCTCTTCCTCCAACTATGACTTGCAACAAGATCCCGGTCTCCTCTGTGAGCTCTAGCCTTCGTCAACAGCTAGCCTCAGGCCTTCAATAAGCAGCCTTTCCACCGACTCCTGCAACAATCTCTTTCATGGGCGGCTACAAACCCATCTATTTACGGTTGCAAACCCAAAGAGCTTCCTCAATAGAGGTAGTTGCAGCTGATAGCTCTCTACCTACAACGCCAATGCATCTACACTAGCTTCTTCTAGCAGAGCTAGTAGCTTAGCCCGATCTCATCCGGGCGCCAACTAGGAGTAGAAGCTCTTGGGTAGAGCTTCCTTAGCACAAGAAGGCACTCCAGCTCGGAAAGCAGCCAACTCCCACAACTCCACGGCCTCAAGCAACTCCCATCGACCTGCTTCCAGACCTCCAAGCGTGGCTTTCCTACAACGGCGATCCACAAGGCCATCGCCTTAATCTCAAGGAGTCAACCACGAATGGCTATTGGATCTTGGCTCTACACCTAGGCCACCGTCTACACCCTATGCCACTATAGATAAGCTCATGGTCTGAACACAGCTGGCCAACTTTTCACCTTCGATGCCTTTGATACAAGCCCCATTTGCCACAATTCTCACGGTCTTGCCATAGCTCTCCATCAACAATCAGCCCAGGGCTCAAAGCTTCGCATGCGCCGTCGATCTTCCTCCATTACCACCATAGCTTTCTCTTGCAAACCTTCACAATCCAAGGTTTGACAGCTTCTACCAAGTGGCAAATAATATCTTACCATGATTATGCCTCGCTGACCCAAGGTGTGGTCAATGGTAATCTTTGTCACACGTGGCGGATAAGAGTTGACCCTAGTTGAGTGGTATAGTCAGGTTGATCTTGAGTCATCCTTCTGGATAGGGTTGGTTACATAACCCAAGGTTAAGTTAACATGGTCAAGCTATCCCCAGTGAAGTGTGGTCAAGATTGTGACACATGGAACCACCATTCAGTTGACAAGTGTCATATTGCCACATCATCCTCATCAGCCCCACCTCAGTAGTACCACATGGCAGTCTCTTGCAAGCACACAGTTACTTTGTAGGCAATTGTGCGTTGCATGTGAATCCTCTTGCCACCTCACTAGTCCTCTGCAGGCACACCTCTCCCAAGCACTGTTCCTGTGTGACCCCCTGAGTGCCACATCATCATTGAGCACTTCGCTCCCTTCTTTGCCCTCCACCTAGATCAAGTCGTATCTCTTGATCTAGGAAGAATTTTAGGGTGCTCCAAGAAAGAAAATCGCTTGCTTTTTTGTGCTCTACGTGCTCGTCACATCATGCAGACATTTTGGTACAAGTATCACTCACTTTTGAGCCTTGCCGACAAATCCACTTCCTACACAATCAGACTCTACATTGACACATCTGATCTAGCACATAAAAAGAACCAAAGAAAAGAAATTAGTTGTTGTTCTTTCATCGATTGACGGTTGTTATAGATCTAGATCAGAGTAGACTAGATCACCATAGAGGAGACGCTTTGAATTTATCCAAGTTGCTAATCTAAGCGATGCCTAAAATTCCCGACTAGTTCCTACTTGGAGTTGGTCTCTACGCTTACATATAATTTCACATCATCACATTACCTGAAACCTGATGTTCATCACTTCAGTGACCAGTCTTCAGTGGTGTTGGCACATTGTTCAATGGGCAAATAGCACATGATTTGATTTCACACACACATGCCATCATTGTAAAGCCTATTTGGCTATTTCATGGCATTGTGCACTTTATTCCAGCCTTGTAAAGCCTCTTGGCTATTCCTGGAATCATTTGCCACAAGCCTTGTAATTCAGATCGGATTATACATATTGTAGTTCTACCTTTATCGATAGTTTAGATTTCACTTGCCACAGTTAGTGTTTTGTAGTTGATCAGACAGTGATTTTCACAACACTTTGAGGACATTTCTTGCACCATGTCTACATCTAGCAACCTCAATCTGGAGGCATCTGCTAAGCTAGACAACTCCAATTATGGCACATGGAAATACCAAATGGAGATCATTCTTGTACTTCAAGAAAAATGGGATTATGTCGATGGATCTACACCTAGACCATTGGATGATCCAGCCAGCAGTAGCTCTACTCCACCTGTTGTCACAGCACAAGCCGTGGGATCTTCAACTACACCAGCAGTTTCTGCACCTGTAGCACATCCTGCCATTGCCTGAGCACAGGCATAATGGGATAAGAAAGACAAGTATGCATATCATCTAATCAAGAAGAATGTGCAAGATGTCATGCTAGGACAGCTCAACACAGTCAAGACATTAAAAGAAGCATGGGATATGTTCACAGCTCTCTATGAGTGGAAGAACACTTCTAGGATTCTCACACTGAGAAACCAAATCAACTAGAGTTTCTGCAATAGCAGCAGTGAAACTGGTCATGCTTATGTAATCCGGATCAAAGACTACAACAATCAACTTGTAGCAGCAGGAGAGACCATGAATCTAGCAGAAATGGTTTAAATCATTTTGAATGGACTAGGAGAGGGATACAAGAATCTAGTCCAAAGTATTTCCATTCAACGGCAAATTTTGACACTGGAAGAACTTTAGCCAGTTTTACTTGGTGAAGGACTCAAGACTCAGACCATTCATGCACGCAAAGGTCATTCTAATGATCAGGCATTCACAGCTTCAGACAGAAGCAGAGGCAAAGGCAGAGTCAGAGGTAGATCATTCCAGCAAAGTGGTCATCACCAGCAAAAAAATCATCAGCATCAGCATCATCCTCAACAACATTAGAATCAGCAAAGAGGAAATCATTCCAATCGAGGGAAGATTCCAAGGATGAGGGAATGCATCCACCAACGTGTCAAACATCCAATGCAACTACTATCATAAGTTTAGACACTATGAAAGAGATTGCTGCAAGAAGCAGTACAACCAAGGCGGTCAATCCAGTAGTAATCAAGGGAATTTTCACGGAAGAGGAAATCAGCGTGGTGGACATTCTAGTCACAGTAAATGAACATGGGAATATGTTTCTTGCCAACAACGAGGAAATGTAGAAGACTGATACAGTGCACCTAGACATTGATTACAATTCAAAAGAGGAATTTATCTATCTAGTCGACCAAGCAGATCAGGATCCTTGGTACATCAACAGCGGTGCATCATCTCATATGACAAATCATCAGGAATGGTTCACAGAGATGAAACCATTAGAAGGTTAGAAGAATGTCATCTACACAATAGATAATACATTGAATCCAATTTAAGGGATAGGCATTATCCCTATGAACAATTTCACTGGTACGAAAGGATTGGTGAAATATGTACTCTATGTTTCAAAGCCCTGCAAGAATCTCTTGTCAATAGGTCAAATGATGGAACACAACTACTGAGTCATATTCAATGGAGATGAATGCACTATCAGAGACAAATTTAAAAGATTTCAGCTCTAGTAGGAAAAGGAGTCAAGGAAGGATGCTTGTACAGAATGCTAGCTACAATACAAGATTTGCATGCCATCTTAGCTCAACCACAACAGATGCCACTATCCGCAAAATGGCACAAAAGATATGGACATGTAAATTTCAAGAGCTTGCTAGATCTCAAGAATCAGAATATAGTAATTGGGATTCCTAAGCTATAGTTTCTTGGAAAAGTTTGCGAAGCATGCTACTTCGGCAAACAAAAGTGAACCAACTTCGGCAGAAGCACCTCTCGAGCAAGAGGTATTCTTGATTTGATACACACAGATGTATGGGGTTATGCCCATACCCCCAACATCAATGGTTCACTTTACTACTTGACTTTCATCGACGACTATAGTAGATATTGTTGGGTCTACTTTCTGAAAGAGAAATCTGAAGTGTTTTCCAGATTTCAAGAATTCAAAGCCATGGTAGAAAACCAGACAAGCCGAAAGATTGAAGTGATGAGATCAAATAGAGGAGGTGAATACATGTCTTCAACATTCATGAACTTTTGCAGAAGTCATGGCATTCGAAGACAATTCACTTGTGCAGATACTCCTCAGCAGAATGCAAGAGCTGAAAGGAAGAATGGTACTTTAGCAGGCAATGCTAGAGCAATGCTTAGTGAGAAGCATCTTCCGAATCAGTATTGGGCAGAAGAAATAGCCACTGCAAACTATTTTCTTAATCGGCTTCCTACCAAACCGATATAGGGTATGACACCTTATGAAGCATTCACTGGACACAAGCCACACATTGGGCATCTCTGCATATTTGGTTGCATAGCATATGCCCACATACATGATTATCATCGCAGGAAATTGGATGCAAAGTTATGTAAATGCATCATGGTTGGCTACAGTGAAGAAAGCAAAGCATACAAGTTGTATGATCCCATCAACCGCAAGGTCATTATCTCCAGAGATGTAATCTTTGATGAGGAATCAGAATGGAAAACCTCAAACACATAGGAGATAAACGCACCGATTTCATAGTCATCTATTGAAATGGTTGATGAAGGAGAGCAAGAATTGCGAGAAACACCCTGAGAATAACCACAACAACTCAAACGGTGTACTAGGGAAAGCAGACCACTAGCCAAATTGATATATGCTTAGAAAGGCAAAGCAATTTAGGTTGAAACCACCAACTATCATCTTATGACCACCATAATGGCTACAGAAGAGCTAGTGTACTTCGAAGATGTAGTAGACAAGCTAGAATGGCAAACTGCTATAAATGAAGAAATGGAAGCTTTGTAAAAGAATAATACTTGGGAATTATGCGACCTTCTACCAGGAAAGAAGGCCATAGCAAACAAATGGGTATACAAAGTGAAGTACAATCCAAAGGGAAGTATTCAAAGATACAAAGTCAGACTAGTTGCAAAAGGATTTACACAACAATATGGTCAAGATTATGATGAGACTTATGCTCTAGTAGCAAAGATGGATTCCATATGGTTCTTGATATCACTAGCGAAACTCAGCAGATGGAATGTTTATCAGCTCGGTGTTAAGAATGCATTTCTCAATGGTTACCTAGATGAGGAAGTCTACATGCAACAACCAATAGGTTATGTTGAACCAGGAAAGGAGAGTAAGTTTTGCCATCTTAAGAAAAGTCTCTACGGCTTAAAGCAAGCCCCCAAAAGTTGGTACAGTAGAATTGACAAGTATTTTGTTGATCTGGGATACATGAAATCCAATGCAGATCATACTCTCTACTACAAAGTTCAAAGGGAAGACATTACTATTGCACTTTTGTACGTAGATAATCTGATTGTGATAGGAAGCAAGGATAGTTTCATCAAAAAGCTAAAACAAGACTTATTTGCAGAGTTCGACATAAAACATCTTGGACTTATGCACTATTGTCTTGAAATTGAGTTCTGGAGAGATTCAAATAGCACCTTTATGAGTCAGCTCAAATATGTTGACATTCTCTTGAAGAAGTTTCATATGGCAGATTGCAAGATTGCAGTCTCCCATGGAACAAAGTTTGAAACTTACTAAAGATTCAGAAAAGCCTATAGCCAATGATAGGTACTACAAGCAGCTCATTGAATCTCTTATATATCTGACTATCACACGGCCAGATATCAGTTATGTAGTAAGCTCACTAGAACAGTTTATGGCAAATCCAAAACATTCGCACTAGAATGCAGCCAAAAGAGTCTTGAGATACATCAGAGGTACAAGACAATTTGGAATAGAATACAGAGGAAGTCATCCAAGGTTGCATGGATATTGTGACATTGACTCTGCCAGAGATCATGAGACCAGGAGATCGACATAGGGATATGCATTTTTCCTTGGTCAAGGTGCTAAATCATGGTTGTCAAACAAATAGCCAACTATTTCTTTGTCTTCGATTGAAGCTAAATATAGGGCACTCACTACAGGTGCATGTGAGGCTATATGGCTCAAAAGACTATTGTCAAAAACATATTACTTTGATAAATCAAAGCTAACAAAATATCTTGTGGTAATCAATCGGAACAAGCATTGGCCAACAATCCAGTATATCACTCTAGGACAAAGCACATTGATGTCAGACATCACTTCATTAGAGAAAGAGTGTTACTTGTTGACATCACACTACAGCATTGTGATAGCAAAGAGAATGTTGCTGACATCTTTACCAAACCACTCAGTAAAGAGCTTTTTGAGAAACACCGACAAGCTCTTGGTTTGACACAGAGGAAGTACATTCCCATTAAAGGGGTGTGATGGAATGTAATGTTCAGTCCTTCTTCGATTCCCCAGAATCATCATCTTGAGGGAAGGCCTACTTCATGATGTTGATCTTGAAGGAAGGTGTTGAGAGACCATGCTCAACATCATGTGATTATATGTGAATAGCACTAACACATATAGAGTGCTATAAAGGAAAGGGTTAGATGCCCTAACCCTAACCCTAAATGGATTTGTATATATTCTACATTTTCAACTAAATCTAGTGTACAGTTAGTCATTTGTGGTGTGCTCTCTAGTTGTGCCCTCGCTCCTCATCTCCACTCTTCTCCTCTCTCCTCTTCATATTTGTTCATTGTTTCCTTGCAATGAGACTATATTTTCTTAAACACTATCTTAGTCATCCTCGTCCACTACTCCAAGACACCCGAAGATGTGCTCATGCATGTCTAAATCCAATTTGAAGATACTATTTCCCTTGTTTTGTTGTGGCACAAGTTGCATCTGGAACTTAATAGCTCTTACTAGATGAGAGTACACAAAAGTTTGAGGATTCTTATGTAACAGTTTGTAATTGTGGCCTCTCCTGGATGTTTTTTTGTACAAAAAATCTCGAGCTACTCATCCCACTTCTCATAGGTTGTTATCCAATTATCCTTAAATGCTTCCTCAACCTTGTGCTTAGGTTGTGTGCACTGCAACACAAAGTATGGGTCATCTTCCTCGTTCTTCCCAGAGGCAGCAACAGTTCCAAAGTTATCCCCCTCTTCTAGACGATCAGTGAGGTCATCGAAACTCTTCCCAAATTGTGGCGAGTTGTTGTTTGTCTCTCCATTGTTTGCCACTCCATCTAAACGTACAGGGAAAAATTGAACTTGCTCCCATGTCTTTACAGTTGCAATGTTCTCACAAGTGTCATGATCCCCTATGATGCCACAATTGAAAAGCCCCATATGCTGTGCGAACCATGAACTCCTTTAATTTTCTCACAATCGTGCTGGCTTCTCCTTTGCATTTCATTCACTTTCACTTCATGGAACACTCTTTGTACGACACTATTCTTAAGGCTTTGTTTACTGTATGTTGAATGCACACCTATGGAGAGATTGGCTGTAAGCCATGTTACACCATCATGGGCATCATTGAGCTTTTCTTGAGTGCATGTTAATTGGTGTTTAAATAGAGCTGTCTATGTTCACCCTTGCCATGGTAGACCCAAAGGAATTCCACATCATGTCTAGACCGGTCAGGGATTTGAACCTTGAGACAAAGTAGAATCCATGGGTTGATTTAAATTGAGAGGCAGCACCATCTGACCACACCAATGAATGTTGTTTTATATTTTTTGCATGGGGATTTTCTTTTTAGCCATTCCCAATGTAGTAAAAAAGCATGCTATACAACTAAGATGTCATGTTCCCTATCATCTGAATTGTAGAAATGGTATGTGTGTTGCACTGACCTAGACTCCTGTGAGTCAGCAACAAATTGGCATCAGTTGTAGAAGAATCAAGCAAATGACTGTGCATGATAAGCACAAGAATTGTTATCTGCTTGTTGTAACAGTGAGAACTTTGTATCTCATTTTGCTCTTGAAATGAATATTTTTCAGTGAAATCTATGGCAGAGACAATATTGTCATGGGGAAAATTGGCAAGGCACATCTTGAATTGCTTATCCTACCAGCTGGTTGTAAAATTGTGAAGCGCATATTTTGGGATGGATTGAACCACGTGACCTATAAGCTACCTTAGCTGAGTGCTCTTATACGATAGTAGCCATCTCTTTTTATCAAATCCTTCAATATTGACATTTTCAAATCTCCTCCATTTTAGAAAAACGTAGTTGTCTTTGCTCATTTCATTTGGATAGACATGAAATGTGTTCTTATCACATCAACCACAGGTACATCATCACCAACATCTATATCTATCTTTTGAACAACAGGAATGGAACTTTTCTTCTTTTTCTTCAGGATGCATGCTTCACATGCAACATAGCACTTGTAATGCTTTAACGGTCTTGTTCTAAATCCTTATTCCATCACTTTTTGGTCTCATGTTCAAGTTTGGAATGTGTACTACAACTTGAAGACAAAGTTTGTCGAATTTCATTGAGCAATGGATAAGTTATGGGTCATGCAAGATACCTATATACAAAAAATTCCCTGAACCTCAACAAAAATGGCTACACCCAGGCAAACAATGACCCAGCAAGATGTTGTATTGTTGCTAGAGCACAAAGTTTGATGCACCGTGGTGGCTTCTTGCATTAATTTAGACAGCTAACGTAATTTTGGATTATGTTAATTCGCGTGGCTACTTTGACCTTATATTAACTTATGTTAATTCGTGTAGCAACTTGAAAGGGGTCTTATCAATTGGGATTTTCATTGAAAGTTGAATAGGGCCCCCAATTTGAAAAAACATGTCAACTAATTAATTAGTTATTGTGGAGGGATAAAAAGGGGGGAGGGAGAGGGGAGGGATGGGGTGGTTTGCATGGCATGCCACGGGCTCTCTGATCAATGATTATGCATGCAATCATGTTTTGGTTGCACCACGATGCGCTCGATGGTTGCTGCGGAGATGGAGCTCATGGTGAAAGCGATAGCTAGGCATTGTAGTGTTCTGGAAGCGAAGGAAGGGGAGGACGATGTGAAAGCTGAGCCTCCGATGTGGGTGATGGAAACACCGGTTGATGCGAGTGATGGAGTGGCGATGCACAGTGGGTAGTGTAGGTTGTGTTTCCCGCTGAGGTTTTGCTCTGGCGTTGATGTTTTGTTTTGGTGTTGCAGAAGGAAGAAGAGGATGGGCAGGTCTGGAAAACTGAATGGTCTAATCTTTTTGAGCTGTGTCACCGTGGGAATCAGAGGTGGTGATGTGGAGGTGGGAATACTTTCCAATGTCGAGGAGGCTTGTTTGTCGGGATTCTGTGCAGTGGTGGAAAGGAGAGGTGCATTGTCTCATTTGCACCTGCAAATGGTAATTCGTATTTCTGCTCCCTGAATAAATTGCTTCAGAAATATGTGTAATGCTCTGAAGCAACATAATATGCATACATATCACGGTATGCTTGGGTACTGCTTAAAGGATTACGGGCAGCCTCACTTCAAGAGTGTGTGCAAAAATGTTAGTTATAAGGATTTGCAAGCGGGGATAGAGCTCTATGTGAGCTATGGTGCAGATGAGATTAAGAGCTATGTCTGTTTAAGTAGCGTGAATATTTTCGACCGCTTGTTCATGTATTGGAAATTTAAGCTACGTTGCAGATTGGGTATGCCTTTGAGCAAATGTCTATTGAAGATGCTATGGTCGGGACAATACTATCCTTCTGCCGCCTGGGTGATTCCTTGACATGGGAAAGGAACAGACGCACAAAGAGCCCAGTGCCTGTGCAAGTCCATGGTTTCACCGTATGCTTTGACTGCCAACGATGTTAGTGTGATTTTCTTTTGCTGCGACGCACCAATGACCTGCTTGCGAGCAGACCAACATGTTAACGGTACGCTTGATGCCCCTGAGATTCACATGATCCCATCTCCACGGAATGAATATCCGACTGATCCGATCGACGTCTCGGATCACAGATTTCTGCTCGCAAGTGAGAATCCCTTGATTGCGAATGGAATTGAGACCCTGGGTTCTTTGTAAAGACATCATCCTTGGAAGGAGCCCACTTGAACCGACCCAATCCTTGACCAACAACACTCGTTTGCCTGAGTTTTTTCCCTTGATAACCAAGTCCAGGAATGGCACAATATCGCTTGAGTTTTGTAAAGGCTGCATCTCCGAAGTCAGCTTTTTGATCTTGATGTAAATAGTTCTCCAATGGAATGAATAATAAAGTTTGCGGATTTATGTTGATGATCTTCCATGCCGTGTCCTGTTCGATTGATTGAATGCTATGATTGAATTATTTTGTTGATTCGATGTTTATGAATTTGCTATTGTAACTTATCTTAAGAATGGGATTAATGATTTAATTAAGCTATGGGGCTCTGTTAGCTTATGCTAATTGTTAATGTTAGTTATCGTGTTTATTCATTAATTGTATAGAATAGGAGATGTGACATGAAGGTAGAAGTCACGGATGTTCAAGGAGAAACAGTTACTTGAACTATATAGTCGAGAAGGTAGACATAAGACTCAGAGTCACAAAAAATGGTATTTACCTCAAACATGAAGCTAGAAGTGAGGGGAGAAAGAGCTACTAGAAAGACATGAACTATTGTGGTGTGCTAATACTTTGAAACTACATCATAGGTTTTTCAGAGCAGAAGACTTATCTCTAAGCTTCATGGAAGAAAGAAAAAAATGACTTTACATCACCAACGCAGATAGAACAATTTTTGTAGCTTCATGGAAGAAAGAAAAAAATGACTTTACGTCACCAACCCAGATAGAACAATTTTTGTATTGGATTTCTTTCTGTGCAGCTTTTGCAGCTCAGCTAGAACTGTAATAGGGATGAGCGCCAGAGAACGGCCCCTTCTGCTGTTTGTCTACTTGCAACAGCATCTCTAAAGTCTTTACAGTTTGTGCCGTCCCTGATCCTGCACCGTTTGTATTTCTCTTGACAGCTTTCACCATTCGTGATACATCTCTCATACTTGGTCTTATCTCTGGATTCTCTTGTACACAGGTTAAAGCAATTCCCATTAATTGTAGTATCTGTGCTTGCATTATGAGTTGCGAATCGTTTTCAACATCGTTTGATGTACTTGCCAGCAGTGTGGAATCCACTAGCTGAAGAGCTTCTCCAGGAAAAGCAGCTCGCACCCACGTTGGTAGAGAGAGTCCATTCTCAGTCACGGCGTCATCTGTGGGACACCTTCCAGTCAACATCTCAAGAATCATAATGCCATAGCTATAGACGTCCCCTTTAGGACTGACTGTATTTGCATAGGCATACTCTGTGTAGCAAGACACAATTAAAATCAGGAATTCTCTCTGTCACTCCTACGTTGCGCGAACTGCAACCAAAACCTGATCGGTGCAGAGACAGTTACGTTTGTTCTTTTGATAAACATCGATATTCTAACTCGCAACTTAGGAAGGTGAGGGAATGATTACTTACCAGGAGCTATGTAACCAATTGAACCCTTGAGAGTGTGCGTGGACGTCTCCTCCTTCATATTTGGATCGAACAATCTGGCAATTCCAAAGTCAGCAACATGACCAACATTATCTGCGTCAAGAAGAATGTTGCTGGGCTTGAGGTCGCAATGCACAATGGGCTTCAGAGATCTTCCATGGTCATGATGCAGATAGGCCATTCCTTCTGCAATGTCGATTGCTATGTCTAGGCGCATGTTCCAAGTTAGTTGGCCAGACAAATCACCATGAAGCCGTTTATCTAGACTTCCTCCCGGCATATACTCTAAAACTAGAGATCTTGCTTGAAGAACGGGATCGGAGCTGTAGCTCAAAATCTTGACCAAGTTTCGGTGTCTTACTCTGCCTAAAGTGTGGCACTCCGCAAGGAAATGCCTCTGAGGCACTTTGGGATTGGAGTCGTTTCTTAATCTCTTTACGGCAATCATCCTCCCGTTTTTTAGCTTCCCTTTGTATACTGTGCTGAAACCTCCGACACCAATAATGTTCTCCTCATCATAGTGATTGGTTGCCTCAGCAAGCTCATCTGCAGATACCTTCAAAGGAAAATGAATGAACTGTCCTGTAATTTCTAGCATTTTCGAGCGTTTTGAGCGTATCATCCACCACATGAATCCCATTAGCAAAAGACTTGTGCAGATTCCGATGGAGAGTGCTAGGGCCAAGGTTGGAAACTTTTTTGTACGGGGGACTTGTGGCTTTCCACACTCTTTGAACACAATAGCTCCACAGAGCCCAGGATTTCCCAGGAAGGACGCGGCCTTGAGATGCTTGAAGACACCTCCGCTTGGAATAGGACCTGACAAGTTGTTGTTTGAGAAATTCGCAAATGTAAGAGATGACAAATTAGTCAGAGTAACTGGTATTGGACCACTTAAGTTATTAGACGAAAGCTCGAGTGTAGCAAGGCTTAAGAGCTGTCTTCCAAGTGATGGTGGGATCGCCCCCTGAAACTTGTTGTGTGAAAGATTCAAAGTTTCAAGCGCCCTACAATTGCCGAGCTCAACCGGAATAAGTCCGGAGAAGTTGTTCCATGATAGATCAATAAGGGTTACCATCGCCATCCCTGCAAATATCGCTGGCGGTACACGTCCAGATAACATATTGCTCGAAAAATCAAAACTGAACTGGAGGTTGCGGAGGTTGGCAAGACCCTCAGGAATGCTACCTGTGAGCATGTTCTGGGATACACTTAGATGCAGCAACTGGAACAGGTTCCCTAGTGTTGGAGGTATGCTTCCTGTCAGGAGGTTGTTATCTAAGTACAGGTATTGTAACCGGACAAGTTGCCCAAGCTCTCCAGGGATAACTCCACTTAGCCTATCGTTTCCGAGTGCTAGCATCCCAAGCATGCCGCATGCAGCAATCTCTTTCGGGAGAGATCCGTTGAAATCATTAGAATCTAGAAACAACTCCTCGAGACTACTGAGTTTGCCAAGGGTAGCTGGGATTCTTCCTTCAAAATTGTTAGTTTGAAGAACAAGTATCAATAGGGTTGTAAGGTTTCCAATGGTGTCAGGTAGGAGGCCGTTGAGATTGTTATCTTGCAGAAAAAATCGTTCCAGATGCTCGAGCCGACCCAACGAGACAGGAAGGTTTCCAGTGAAGCTATTAACCTGTAGTAATAAGGATTGCAGAGAAGAGAGGTTTCCTATAGAATCGGGGATCTCCCCGTTCAAGGAGTTATCCCCGAGAACAAGCGCTTGCAGTTGTGTAAGCATGCCCAATGAGTTGGGAATGCTTCCTTGGAGATCGTTATCATCCAACTGCAGCACTGTGAGGGAGGAGCAATTGTGAAGAGAACTCGGAATGCTACCAATGAAGGCATTATTTGCCAGACTGAGGGACTCGAGCTTCTGAAGCTCACCGAGTAAAACAGGTAATCTACCTCCCAATCTGTTTGAGGATAGATCGAGTAATTGGAGACTAGAAAGGGATGTAAGGGTTTCTGGAATATCTCCTCTAAGAACGTTGTTTGACATAGTAAGTTGGACCAGGAAAGAGCAATTCGAAAGGGACAGAGGTATAGTTCCGGAAATATTATTGGAGTCCAAATTTAGCCGGATGAGGGATGAACAGTTACCTAGGGAGAGAGGAATCCCACCACTTAAGAAGTTGTTGCTCAAGGCAAGCCAGTCTAGTCCCTGAAGTTCGCCCACTGAATCCGGTATATGCCCAGATAAATGGTTGAACTGAACATCTAGCTCGGCGAGGGAAGAAATGTTACCAAGAGAGAAGGGTATCCTGCCACTGAAGGAATTATTCCCCATGTATAGCAATTGCAGTTGGGGAAGATCGCCAAATATTGCCGGTATATTTCCAGAGAAGTTATTTGAATCCAAATCAAGCCCGGTGAGGGATGAACAATTCCCAAGAGAGAGAGGAATCCCACCGCTTAAGAGATTATTCCCCACGGCCAGTAGTTCAAGTGTCTGGATCTTGCCAAGTGACTCCGGTAACTTGCCAGCAAGCCGATTGGAACCCAAATCCATGTTGGTCAATGAAGCGCATTCTCCAAGCGACTCAGGAATGCCTCCATCCAAATTATTTCTTCCAAGTACCAATATTCGAAGATTAGACAGGGATCCTAGAGAGGCTGGAATAGCACCAGACAAGTTATTGTCAGATAAGTACAAGCTGCTGAGGGAAGAACAGTTACCAAGAGAAGGGGGAATGCTACCGTTGAGGCTGTTAGAGAATAAATAGAGAGATTGCAGTTTGCCAAGAGTGCCGAGAGAGGGGGGGATAGGTCGAGTGAGGTTGTTTTGGTAGAGGGAGAGGATTTGCAGATTCGTAAGCATTCCAAGAGACTGAGGAAGGGAAGCTAAGAGGTGGTTTTGGGAGAGGTCGAGGTGATTGAGAGAGAGATTGAGGTGCTTGAGATTGGGAAGGAAGCCCAATTGAGGAGGGATAGGTCCTTGGAAGCGATTTGCAGAGAGGTCGAGGGAGGAGAGAGTGTGCAAACGCGAGAGAGACGGTGTGATGACTCCAGTGAGTGCCCAGCCCGAGAGATTGATCATGCCCACAAATACAATATGTTTCTCCTTGTTGTTGAGGAGCGACTCGCATTTCACGCCTATCCAACCTTCACAATAATGCCTCCCACTGCTCTTCTTCGGCCATGAATCCAAGACGTGATATGGGTCGCCTCGAATTTGGCGCTTGAATTCCAATAGCACCTCCACTTCTTCTTGTGCACTCCTAGGCTTATGCTCATCGTGATAAGCAGGAGAAGCACGAGAAACAAGAAGAGGAGGAGCAGGAGGAGAACTAGGAGGGGTCAAGTTTAAGCCAGTCACTAAAGAGGAACACCAAGCCCCCAAGGCCACCAAGAAGCAGAACCTCTTCATCTCTTCTTCATATGTTTTTCAATCTTCCTGCAAGCTCTTCTTTTATTGTAGTAGCAAGGAAAGTGTGCCCCTAGCAATTTCCAAACACGTGGCAGGGCGATCAAGTGACGCCACAACAGTGGAGGCCTGGCATATGCATGGAACTTTGTATGATGTCATTCTCCACTGTGCTTTTTCTAAATAAAGTAATGATGCGGCCTAGAGATATAGCTGATGTGCCCTCTGGTAACTTTTCCAATTGTCCTTTTGATTTAGAAGGCTCTTTAATTTTCCATGAACTTCTAACCCTCGTATGACAATGGAGTACCTTCGTTTAGTGGCATGGTTGGAAGTTTTTTCAAAATTTCAATGCCACGTTCACTCAATATCTCTTGGCATGGTTGGAACTACTTTCCATTTTTCAACGCCGTGTTCACTCAACATCTCTTCCATTTTCAAAGCCGTGTTGACTCAACATCTCTTGGATTTTTTTCCATTTTTCAATGCCGTGTTCACTCAATATCTATTGGCACAATTGGAATTGTTTTTCATTTCTAGTGCCGTGTTCACTCAAGTCTTCATAGTCGCACTTTATGTCATAATCACACTTTATGTCTCTTAATCAACTACATGTCAAGTCAAGTCTTTATGAAGTCGCACCATATAGAATGTTCCTTGCCCATGATTACTAACTTATAATTTATTATGCAACCATGCACTATTAGGTCAAGCCTTAACTAGGCAAACCTTTTTATGCATCATACAACATCTCAACTAGAGGGCTTTAAAAAAATGTGGTCTCATGTTTGGTGGGAGCATTCAAGGCAACATTAGGTCATCTAGTTGAGACGTCTCAACTGATGTCTCAAGTAGAGGGCGTGTCCCACATAGATGGTTGTGTGTGGATGTTTATAGTGTTGTGAGTGGCTTTAAAGGAAATTAAAATCATAATACTCTTAGCATGGTATCCCGCTCCAAATATTTACCAATTACCCAAGCAATCTATTAGGTTTGACGAACAACATTTGGCACATTACTATACACAAGATATTAGTTATGTGATCATGCCCATAGAGGTGTGATGTCAAATTGTAGTGTCCCCTCGCACCTCAAGTACTTTGACTCAAAGGCATACTTAGCTTAGAAGTGATATATCTACAACTATTCGCATCACTTACAACACACTTTAGGCGTCCTTTGAGGCTTGATGAACCCAAAGAGAGGCAAGGGTTTTAGCCATGTATGCTACAAAGATAAAGAGTCCTAACTAAGCAAAAATGTTTAATCTGATCCAAAGTTCTAAAGTTTGAATTGAGTGTATAAATAGTATCAAAATGATGGGATCATTTGTTAATCCAAATGGCATTACTTTAAATTGATAATGCCCATACCTAGTACGAAATGATGTCTTAGAGTTATCCTCTACCCTAATTCGTACTTGGTGATATCTTGACCTTAAATCAATTTTAGTAAAATATTTTTCCCCTTGCAATTGATCAAAGAGATCATCAGTTTAAGGCATAGAATACTTATTTTTTATGGTGATTTTATTTAGTGCTCGGTAAACTATGCATAAATGCATAGTACCACCCTTTTTCTTTACCAGTAAAACTGGTGCAGACCAAGGTAAGCTACTTGCTTGAATTTGGCCCTTCCTAAGGTATTCCGTTAATTGACTTTCAACCTCACGTTCCTCCATTTGACTAAGCCTACATGGGGATTTACAAACAGGGGTAGATCCAGGAATCAAATCTGTTTTATGATCTACTTCTCTCTCAGGGGGTAAACCATTAGGTAAATGAGTCAGAAAAAAATCTATAATTCAAACATTAAATCTTTAAAAGAAGATTTATACTTTTTAACATTATCAAAAAACAATATTACTTCTTTCCGATGCAAAAGACATTAAATCACCAATAAAAGTAAGTTCACAGAGATATACCTTGCATTCTTCTTGGTATAGCAGTTGTTCTAATTCCATGGAGAGTTGGGCACATCATGTTCTCCTTGAATCTGGAAGACTCTACCCTCTTTTTCAAACATAATCGAGTTATTAAGATAACTCCGTTGTAAGCTATGCCCAAGGCTATACAGCCATTCTCGACCAAGCACTACATTTGTTTAGTCGAGATGCAGGACTTGGAAATCTAAGGCATTCTGATAACCTTGAATATCCACCTCTACACCATGTATCATGGTGTCCCAAACTTTTTTATCACTGCCCTTTGCCAAAGAGACCACATATTTTTGGGCACTTGGACTCTCATGCAATTTTAATTTCTTAACTAATGAGTAGTTCAAGAAATTATGTGTTGCACTATCATTGATCATCACTCTTACTCTTTGCCCCTTAATTTTTCCATGCATCCTCATTAAATCATGAGGACCAAATGTGGGATGCCACATTGACGATGATAGACAGCACATGTGGGTGCTATCCTCATGATAGACCTCTACCTCAATGTACTTTTCAGTACCATTAAGTGACAACACTTGCACTGCATGTACTTGTTTTTTTGGAGGTCTATTTGGGGCTTTAGCTCCCGCTTGTTTATTTTTAGGGCAGTTCTAAGCAGCATGGTCTTTGCCCAAACACTTGAAGCAAAGACTTTGCTACATGGCCCTTTTATAATCCTCTTTCTTCAAAAGAGGATAATTTTGTGTTTGAGGTTTCTTAGGTGGTGCCTAATGAGGAACCTCCTTCTTAAAGTGCCCCTTCCTTTTCAAATTGGGAAATTTGTTAAACTTAGGAACAAAACTTGTTTGTTCTGAAGTTCCAAGTTTGGATTTCCCCGTTGTATCATCGTATATTGGGGGATACTTTTTTTTTCCAAAAAAAGGAACCTTCTATTAATGCTTGAAAGACTTCATACAAAACAATTGCCCTAAAGGTGCTGAGTATGGAAAAAACCCAGGAAAAGGCTGAAAGAAAACCGGCCTGTTCCAGAGAAACCCAGCTCACTCCCTAAGGAATCTCTGGTACTGGGTCTAACAGCCAAGTGGGGGGACTATACAACCAACGAATTTATCGCGGAGTGAAAACGTAGAAGACTCCTATAGGCCAAGCCTTGCAGAATTGAGAACGCCACTCAATAGTCACTCTAGAGCAAGCTGAAGTCCCACGCTCCTAGGTGGAGCGTAGAGTATAGGTGATATCCTGCCAGATGGCAACCATGGTAGCTGCGGTGGAACCTGATGCTCACCCATCACGAGATTGCAACGAGCCACCCAAATGTTCCACGCAGTGTACTGGCTACCACCTCCCAAACGATGTCTTCCAGAGGAGAGAGGGGAGCTAGGCTATCAGGGGGGACTGCGGAGCTCTATCCTCTGTATGCTCTGACCCTGTATCCGGTAGGCTGGGGAGATCTCATCGATATGGAATGCGTGTCCTCCCTCTATGAACCAGGCCACCATCCCTTGAAGACTATGCATGCGGGTCATGATCTTGAGAGCTTTCATCCATGAACTAGGCCACCAAGTGTAGTCCCTTGAAGACTCTGCATGCGGATCATGATCTTAAGAGCTCCCATCCAGATCCTCGCTGCTCTGCGACAACTCCAAAGGCAGTGTGTAATCGTCTCAGGAAACCACCAGAGCAACAATGGCACTGCCCCTCCACTTGTATTTGCTCCAACCATGGTTCGATGCATGGGCAACCAGCCAAAAGAAGTAGGATATCTTCCTCGGTCACAAACTAGACCATAATCGTGTCTAGAACCTAGAACAAACATCCTGGGGCACTCACCCAATGCCTCTCCCTCAAGGGGTCCACCTCGAAGAGTCCATCAGAAGCGTCCTACCAATCTGTGTGGTATAGGAGAAGAAGGGCATCTCATCCATCTACTTGGCAAGGCTGCCCTTGGAGTGCCAGAACCACTCTCCCAGATCCCACTGGATCTCCCTCTAGGGTCTACCCTCCCAAAGCCAGAGGCGCCATCTGGGGGCATCCTACTCTGAAATACTGGGAGGGTTAATGTGCCACTACTTCCCCAAACGTCCCACCACTCTAATCATCTACCAGTGAATCCCATCAAGACTCCCATCCATCTCCGGGTCCTTCTCAGTAAGCGGGTGAAGTAGGCCTCCAGAGCCTACATGGTAGAAGCCACGGTGCGTGCTACCTCGCTACATCATCATCCTCAAAGGGACACCAGTCCATGAAAACTGCCCCAGCCAAGTGTTGTCCCTCCAAGCATGGAGTCCCTCCCATCAGGACTCAGGGATGGCTAGGTCAATCTCTCTCATCCTCTAGCCTGCTCCTCGTAGATGTGCTATGGTGCCAAGCCTCGTCTCTGACTCCATGGGTAATCTGCTCCATCTGCCAAAAGACCCGACTGGGCCACTATCCCATTGTGCCCAACCGATGTGCGTCTGCTATCCAAGAAAATGCCCCTCCTGATCTTGGATCTCTGGGTGCCACATAAGGGGCTAACGCTCAAACTCCTCTCTACATCTGGGCCGAGCACAAATGAGACCCCTTGCAAGTCTCTACCAGACCTTGTGGAGGCTCCGCATCAACTGGGAACCCTTCCTTGTAAGGGGAGCCTTTGAGAAGATCCACCTGTGAGAAGGCTGCCATTGTCCTCTGATGTGTGGGGTGTTCCTGAGAAGCCTTCTCTTTAAGAGGAGCTTCCAAGGCTCTACACCTGGAGTGAGGCTATGAATAACCAACTAGCCAGAAGGGATCTGCTCTGCATCTCTGGATCTATGATACGCAAGCCTCCCAGTGCTTGTGGCATGATCACCGTCTGCCAAGCAATCCGGGCTCTAGTGTTTCGCATGCCGTCCGATCCTGCCCAAAGGAAGTTTCGAGCCAACCGTCAGAGCTGCCCAATGCATCCTCTGTGAAATCACCAGTAGGAGGCGATATACCAGGCCGTGGCGAGAAGAACCTAGTTTGCCACTAAGACACGCCCTACTAGGGAGAGCTTGGCCGAGCTCCAGTAGAGAAGCTTACGTCGAACGCTCTCAAGGACCAGGGCGATCTGCTGCTCTGCTCTGTAATATCAATACCAACCTTGCAACCAAGGTATCTGGCTCTCTGGCCCCGTGGTATCCATCTAAATCCAAAAGCACTCCCCCACTCACAAATCTCCTGTGTCTCCTCATGGCCTGTGAATAAATCTATAGACTTTGTCTAGTTGATCCGTGCGCCCGAGGCCTCGCAGTAGATAGCTAGGGCTCCCTTGACTCTCTCCAAGTTCATTGTGGTGCCATCAACATATAAGACCCTGTCATAGGCCTTTTCAAAATCCAAGAGAAGGACGGCTAGCGGTTGTGACTCCTCCCTGGACCAATCCATTGCCTCCCAAAAAGTGAAGATGTTATCGAGGATGCTGTGCTTCTGGACAAACCCCGTCTGTGTGTCGTGGATGATGTCAATAAGATGAGGCTGTAACCGCAAGCTCAAGACCTTGGTGAGGATCTTGTATGCGGTATCAAGTCGAGTGATCGGTCTCCACTGTCGGATGTCTGACCTATCTCCCCCTTTCGGGATCAAACAAATCCACCCCCTGCTCAAGGACTGAGGGAGGGAGCCCGTGTCAAAAATCTCCCGGCATGCTAGTTGAAAAGGGGTGAAGCGAATCTCCCAAAAGTTCCAAAAGAAGGCCGAAGTCAACAAGTCATACTTGCCAGGACACTTCTGGGTCGGGAAAGCCTTGAGGGCTTCCCAAAGCTCCTCATCTGTGAAAGGCTCCTCTAGCTTGGTGCATAAATCCTGCGAGACTACTACCGAAACGTGCTCCCAAACTACCTCTCGGGCTACAAGACCAGTTGGAGTCATCCGCTCAGTCTGAAAAAGCTAGCTGTAAAAACCTGTGGTGAGGTCTAATACCTCCTGCGAGTTAGTGTGCATGATGCCCTAAGGATCCGGAGATGCTGCACCTGTGTTGCCTACTATCGGGCCCTAGTGGTCTAAAAGAACTGCTTCATCATCCTGTCCCCCTGCTGTACCCACTGGGCTCGGAGTGATAAGAGAACTCATCCCTCCAAATCTCCGTGTCTTGAAGCTCAAGACGAGTGCTCTCGAGCCTATCCCTAAGCCACTGAGAATCTACGTCCTGCTCCCTGAGTCGCTCTATGGAGGCGAGGTCCATCCTCAAAGCCTGCTCACGATACTGAGGCATCATCCTCCCCCTAAGGGCGTGAGCCTGTAGTTCCTCACTGCTCCTTTGGATCGCATGGGCCACCCACAAAGCCCAACCCTGGCCCACCGGTGTCATCTTTGACTGCTCCCAAATACTTGGCATGGCCTGCTAGATCTCCTTGTCCTCCTACAGAAGGTCCTCTAGAATGCGGACCCCTTTCTAGGGGAGACCTCGACAAGGCTGCTCTAAGTGAAGTACTATGGGAGAGTGGTCTGACATCGTGGTTCCTGCCAGAATCCCGATAGAGCCGCCTTTGTGCAGTGCCCAGTCCCCAACCTAGAAACGCTGTAGCCTCTCAAGCAGTCCATCGTGTCTCCTCTGTCCGAAAGAGAATAGGAGGCTGCTAGGTATCCTGCTGAAATATGGCTCTCGCCACGCATCTCTCCCACTGATCATGAAAATGAACTGCTCCCAAGTGCTACGCTCTACTGCTGGCATCTCAGAGAATGAGGCGCCGCCCTACTTGTCTTCCGCAAACTCCAGGTTGTTGAAGTCCCCTCCAACAATCCAGGAGTCTACATCTGGAAGACTCTCCGTCAGCCTCCTCCAAAAGGCCGGGTGGTGCTGTTTGCATGCTGGGGCATATACGTTCAGGATCCCAATCCTGGACTCTCCCGTCCTGACTCCCATCCACACTACCCATTCTGGGATAAGCTCACCCTAATCGTAGACCTCCGGAGCCAAAGTTTGTGAGACCAAGATGCAGACCTCTCTGCTCCGTCCTACTACCGGGGACCACTCCTCCGGACCTCTCCCTGGGAGGAGGTGATGGCACTGTCTAATGTCTGATGCTGAGAACATATGCTCCTGGATCAAAAGAATGTCCACTGTCCGCCCTACCACGTCCCTTTGCAACTTCTACTGGAGTATCAGGTACTATGGTGGTGGTTGACTACGAGGACGGTCGTGGAGCTCGTGCACATTCCAACTCACTATGGTCCAACTAATGAGGACGGCAGTGCAGAGAGCAAGGCTCTCTTATGAGTGGGTTCCTGTTCCAGAAATACTGCCTTAAGTGACTTTGCCAGGGGTTTGGAGGGAGAATAGTCTGTGTCTATGCGACGCCGATCTTTCATGCCCACTTCATCATGGAGGAGACTTCCACCCCAAACCGCTCCGCACACTTTTAGAGGGGCAGTAGTATGCATGATCCACAGTTGCCTCAAGAGGCAATATGATAACTCCTACCGCCAAACCACACATAAGCTCTTCTCGTGTGAAGCTTAGTTGGAAATTCACCTCCGCACCATGGGCATACCAAAGATCCAGTCCCTGTGCTCCCATCCACTCGTCCATCATGCGTGCAATCTGGTCTCCCATAATAGCATCAAACACCTCTGGGGTCCACTTCTCCTGCCCTATGGAGGCAAATTGGAAACTCCAAACGGGGTGTGTCTGAGAGCCCACTGCGCTGATCAAACACCCCTTTTGTGGCTGTAGGATCATAAGCGTTACCTCCAGCGGTAAAGGATAGGAGTCCGAGATCTCCAGGTAGTTCTAGGGTCCCAACCTCCAGAAGTCCCATAGTAAGGGGAGCCCAGGCTAGAGGTGAGGGGCGACTGACCTAGAGGACAAGAGCCCCATCCCTTTGGCTCCCTCCCTGGGTGGGCCTGATGCTACGATGAGGGAATAGAAGGGGACGTCGTCTTACCCTTGCTTGCTGGCAAGGGTGTCGAACCCTGGGAGGGGGGGGAGGTTGAGGAACCTGCTACGTAGGTGGATAGGGGGTAGCGGGGGCAGAGGGAAGGGGGCGGGTGGTGAGAGTGATCATAGCAAGGGGGCAGGGGGGAAGGAGGGGGCAGGGAGAACCCAGGGGGGGGGAGTGGAGGGGAAAAGGGGGAGGGATCTGTAGGGGGGGGAGGGGGGGGAAAGGGGGTGATCACAGCTCCTACTGATTAGGCTCACCGGGTCTCTAGATCTGCTCCTCCTCAACTGTTGTCTGACTATCGCCATCACCACATCAAGAGCTCCTGGGGTTTGCTTCTGATGCAAGGGTGGATGCAGATGCTGAACCTCTGCCACGTGAGGAACATTTGGCTGGGCGATGGCCCCTTCCATTGAGGGATGTGGATCCCCATGCAAGGGCTCCTGCTACTACTACTACTCCTCCTCAAGTGCCTTGCAGACAACCTTCTCTCTCTCTCTCCTCTGCGTTTGGCCCTTTACCTGCGGCACTTGCGAGCCTGTTTGCTTGGTTTCTTTTTCTTTCTAACCTAGGTCTAGTCCCCTTTTGAAGGGGTCACCCAGGGGGTTTGAGACTCCTCCTGTCTGAGGGGACGCAGGACTCTGGTTTGCTGGCTCTGCCTACCTTGCAGGGGAGGGGGGGGAGGTGCTTGGGGGAGGCCATGGGGGCAATCTTTGGCGAGGTGACCCATCTGTCTGCACGGAAGACACAGGCCTGGTACCCCAAAAATCTCCACACGCTGGCGAAGTGTGCCCCCTTCAAGGGTCTCGAGGAGGATCAAGTGTGGGAGAGACTCTGTGCTCTCAACCACCAGTCTGATCCTTGGGACTCCATCATCTGCTAGAGCTGAGGCGGCCGACTCTGGCAGTGACTCGAGCATAATGCCAAATGCCCAACCAGTGGAGGGGAGGATAGCTTGATACTCCTTGGGGAGCCCTGGGAAGCGGAGCGTAACCGAAAATTGTGAAACATGGTGTGTCGTGTCCATGTCCTCCACTGTAAACCCATGATACTAAGGAAAGAGGTAAACTAGATGTGGTCCAAGGAGGATGGGGCTCTACTCCACGAGTGTCGAGGCAGTGTCAGGGGAGCTCAACTGGATGAGGAAAATGCCCCTTCCATAGATGGTGATCTCCTAGATGTGGTCGCCCTCTAATGTCAAGCTTGCTTGGATTCGCTCTCGTACCTGTCTTCGTGTAGGCGTGAGGCCCACAATTTTGGCCACAAGCACCTTGTCCTGGAGGGACTGAACTGCTTGCTATACATGTTGCTTGTCAACTGGGGAAAGAAGAACCTTAACGGCTGTGGGAGTCGAGGGTGCTGCCATAGAGCCCCTCTAGCCAGACCAAGGGCCACCACCAAGATTTTCTTTCACCTCAACAAGCACAAATGCTCTCATTGCAGGGAGGCAGGAGAAAAAGGAGGGAGAGGAAGAAGGGCGTCGAGGCGAGGTCGGCAAAGAGGTGGAGGAGAGAAGTGGAGAGGGCTGTAGGGAAGGTAGAAGGGAGGAGAGGAAGGAGGGAGAAAGGAGAGGAGAAGGAGGAAGGAGCAAAGTAATAGAAGGAGGGCAGGAGAGGCGAGAGAAGCGGAGGAGAAAGAAGGAGGGGGGAGGCGGAATGGTAGGGGGGGCATGCTGGCAGGAGAGGGAGGAGGTAAAGAGGAGGTGCGAGGCGGAAGGGAGGGAGGCTAGGAGGCAAGGAGATGGGAGAAGGAAGAGTAGAGTGGGGGCAGAGGAGCAGTAAGGGTCAAGGGGAGCAAAGGAGCAGGGCAAAGCAAGGAGAAGGCAAGGCAGGGCAGGGGCAAAGCGGGGAAGGCGGGGCAGACGAGAAGGCTAGGTAGAGCAGAGGAGAGGGCGAGGCAAGGCGGAGGGCGGCGGGCGGAGTAGCTAGGAGTAGCGGGCAGCAAGGCTTTAGGTCACTGTGGGCGGAGGGGGGTGCTCATCGAGTAGTAGAGCTCTTCACCTTTTGTTGTTTATTTGGGCATACTTAATGTCTTCCTCAAAGGTTTTAGGGGAATTTCTTTTCATCTCAACCTTATAAGTATCTTTAAGACCTCTCATGAAACCCCTTATCTTTTGGAATTCATCAATTCCCTTCATCTTAAGGACTTCCTCCCTATAGTTTGCTATGTATTGGACTAGAGTGTTTTTACCCATTGTGCAATTGTCCCAAGCCTCCCACACTCTTTCTAATTCATTTTTCGGTAATAACTCTTTTAAGAAGGCTTGTTCAAACTCAGTCCAATACCCAAGAATTCTATCATTTTCCCAGAGGCTCATCCACCATTTATAGGCTTTATTTCCGACGGAAATACTTGCCTCCACGACTTGATTTTCAGGAGGATTATTCCTGAGTCGATGGAAGTCTTGCCGCTTTTGCAAGAATGTATTAATCGCATCTTTATTGTGCTCGTTTTCTTTCCTATTGAAAATTGGCAGTTTCAAGTCCTTAAGGATGTTAGAGGTTTCTCTAAGTTGAGAGGTGGACTTCTCAACTTGATTAGGAGGAATCAATGATTTTTCTACAGTAGTTACCGATTGAGAATCGGCTAACTAAGTTATGGCTTCAGCTAGAGTTTTCAATGTATCACTGATAGCTCCTAACCATGTTTCTATATTTTGCGTTCAAGTTTCAAGTTTAGTGAACTCCGTATATAGAATTCCATAATCACCGTAGTCTATATCCTCCATTTCCACGTTATCCTCTTGAGTTTCATTTTGTACCTCCTCATGTATTTCCTCTCCAGCTACAGCTTTTCCTTTCCTAGCTGTTTCCTTAGCCTCATTAACCACATCGTCCCTTTCTGGAGTTGTCATTTCAAATGCGAATTTATTCAAGAAGATATAAAGCAAAAAGCTTTATAACAAAGAGAAACATGGGATGCCCACTTTGCTGGTATTTGTTCGAGGCTTTGAATTCGCTTTTGAAGTTCGACGCGTCCTTCACTTTGCAAAGTGATCTTCACTTTTTGATTCCGCTTTTTCGCTTTCTTCTATCTCGAACTCCTCACTTCAAAATCTTGAACTCCTTGCTTCGATCTTCTTCTTTGAATTTGGCACGGTTTAGAGAAAAAGAGAATGATATGGGCCTTGGAATCTTTAGAGAAATAGAACCTTAGAGGATGAGAGGGGTTAAAAAGGGAAGAATGATGTGGCTTTTTTTTTCCAAAGGTTTCCAGACCTTTGAATGACTTGGGCTTTCAAGCTCAAAACTTTGGAAATAAAAGGCAGAGACGACGAATCGGCGAAATGGTGTGGAGAATTAGAGGATTAAGCATCGTGCGAAATCACGGCTCCTTCCAAAAGCTAATCTCCACTCATTTAAGCTCTCTCTGCATATATTCTGCGGCTCGTTTGGAACAGCAGCCTGCGTTTCTGGCTCGCTTTAATTTCTGCGTGGCTACTTCGGTGCTGGGAACCTCTCTTTGTTTACTTTAGATGTCTTGCTGTCACCGCTCCCAGTCCATTGTCGCTTGCAATCTTCATCGACGGAAAGTACTGAGGCTTCCCTGTTTCACGTCTTTGTCGTAGACTGTCTCGCCAACTGGGTCCTTGAAATGCATATCACGCCAATCGGGTCTTTGAAATAGACCGTCGACAGAACTGACTCTTGTTTTATAAGAACTCACTTGGTTCTTATTACGATGCAATAGGCAGCAACAAACAGCCAAGGGAGCTCTGTCGATTCGGGGCTGCTGTAGTGGTCAGGGCTGCTGTAGTGGTCAGGGCTGCTGTAGTGACTTGGATCGTATCTGCAACACCAAAATCCTTTGCATGGTCCTTGTTCTTTGCTCCAAGTTTGATTGCATCTCACAACTGTATCAACAGCAGCGTGCTCACAACCCACTCTGATACCAATAATATAACCTTTGAACATAGAGGGATTCTTTTGAATTTTCCACCCAACCGCGGATTCTGAGCCCCTCTTTTTCCACCGTGAATCCCCTGATCGAGTTCCCTCCTTCTTACACTTTCCATGTGGAGGCACTTGCCACTTGGCCTATGACTTTGGTGCCACATGTCCCACAAGGACATAGATGAACCTTCAGTGAGGAGGGCACAAGGGCAATAGAATAGGAAGGTGAAGTCATGCCCCCGGAGTAGAGGGAAGTCCGAGAAGATGATGTCAAGCCTTCACAAAAGGTTAAGCAATAGGGAGGTGGCTCAGCATGGCCCCACTTACTCTACCTCCACCCCCTTTGCCTCTTCAGAGCCTCACCCATGTGGAGCCATTTCCCCTAGACCCCATCCTCACCAGGAATGACCATCAAGATTGGTCTGCCACACCAAGAGCCAGTGGCCAGGTGCTCAGGGAGAACATGGTGCATATAATGCATGCCCTGAATGTTTTGGCCGATCATTGGATCCCTCCCCAACAACTTGAGCACAACCTATTCTTACAAATGAAGTACTAAGAGGAAGTCACAAGATTTTTTGAGGAGCATCTGTGCCACGCCAAGGATGATCTGATAGCCGAGTGCAAGTCACTACAGGAGCAGTTAGAGGGCAAAAATGTAATTATCTGACGAGTTCTACTGGATGTGATATTGGGCACTTGCTACTCCTTTTTGCTCCTCTCCTTAATAACCTACTGGATGAGGCACTTGCTGCTCCTTTCTGCTCCTCTCCTTACTGAACTATGGATGTGATATAGGGCTCTAGGTTCCCAAAACAGTCGAGTTTTGTCAATCTCAAAACCAACCTAGTAGGCATCTCCACAAACCCCCCTTTGGTCTATTCCTTTGTTGGTAACCTTGACTGGGGCCAAGTCCTTAAAACAATGCTCTTTAGGGCCATTTGTATGGCTGACCTTCCATGTGGCATCGCACCACTAGCCAAGTCCCTGCTACCCGAGATGCAAGCCATCTAGCCCTCACTTCTATACAGGGGTCCAACCCTTAGTCTTCCCATATGGCTCCAACCAACCCTAACCATGCTTGCCCAATGGCTGACCCTTTCAAGGCTTCCTGTGCCATAATCATGCCTGCTCTTAGGCCTCATGTAGGCCTTGTACTACTGATAGAACTTGCCATTTTGTTGTGCCTCTTCTTGCCATGTTCTAAGCGTAATGCAGGCCATGTACATGCCCTGATACCTTGGGATGATCCCTTCTTTGTTTGTTGTGAGTTGCTACCCATGTGGCATACCCCTCTCTCTCTCTCTCTCTCTCTCTCTCTCTCTCTCTCTCTCTCTCTCTCTCTCTCTCTCTTCTTTGTGCATATCTTGCCTAAGGTCTCCCTCGCCCATGCTCTCTCATTTGGGGCCTTACAAATAGGGAGGTGACCTTTCCAATATCCCCTCTCACTAACACATCTCGGCCCAATGCGTACTCATTGATGAAGTTTCCTCATCAGCTTCCATGATGAAACCTTCTGGATCAATCTGGTGTCGATCCTAATTCTTGGGTTTTTAACTAGTCGGTCCTACTCCTCCATGTCCGATCCTGCACAATCAAACCATCCTGGTAAATAGGTCCATCCAAAGGTAGCACCAAATGGCACCACCACCTTGAGTCACGTTCCCACTTTCAAACTCAATACAGATGCCACCATCTTCCAAGTGTCCCCCTCATAATGAGTGAACAACCTAGAGTCTTCCAACGAGCACCACGCTCTCAGGGTTTGTTTCAAGTTGTCCTTCCTCTGGCAAGGTCCAAAACAAAAGAACCATCTCAAGAATTGAAATTCCAAGAATATATCTAGATAACTTGGACCATGAACTCTCATTGAGCTCTCAAGAAAATACTCTTCTAGCTTTAGTACACCCTGTCCACAATCACCTTCCAACAATCTGCTTCCATGATTTGAAGAAGCACCCACACTCCCCCTTTTGCCATCAAAGAAGGAACATTCCTTTCAGTCTTTCATTTCTTGATACACATGAAGAGCATATTCTCTCCATATCAAGTTATAAAGGCTCATTAATGACATCAAGTACATACCAGAACATCGTCCTGCTTGTGTGCTGGCTCTGAAAGCAAACCATGTACCTCATGGAGGCACAGACCAATCACCTATGTAACCTTGTAATGCCCACTTCTGAATTACAAGATTGGCTTTTACCTACTGTGCTAAGATCGGCTTTGATTGCTTTTTCCATCTAACCTTGAAACCCTAGGGAACTCCATGGAATCGACCTTCATGTTAGTATCATAAGCCATGCACCTGGAAGAGTCGAAGCACGCCTTACTGTCCTTCACCTACACAAAGATCTCTAACTTCTCATCAGCCCACATCTCAATATCAAAATCTTTACTATGACTTCTAGGTTTGCATATTTGACCTCAATAACACATGGAGATGTTGCCAAGAATAGTTCTTCAATTATTACATTACTCGCAGCTTTTATTTCACCAACCGAATTTTGATCCACCTTCTTCTTTCTACAATCCTTCACAAAGTGGCCTATCTCATCAACAATAGAAGCATTCCTTCTTTTGCTTTCTCTTCTTATTGGAAGTGTTTGCTTCATCTCGAGAATCATCCTTCTTGGGTTTGCCGTTTGCTAGGCTTGCCCTGTCCTTTGCCAGTAAGGCATCGTCATTGTTGTCTTTATTATAGAGCTTCTCTTGAGCCTCTTCCTATAGCAGTAAAGGACCCAACTGCTCAAAGGTCAGAGGTTTGGTCCTCTGTCTTGTTATCACAATCATAACAAAGCTCTTGAAACTCTGTGGTAGCATCCCAATGACCATCAAGGCCAACTGTCTTGAGTCTACCTTCTAACCAACAACAAATGCTAGTTGATCCATCACCACATTGACTTTTGTCAAGTGGTCATGAACCAAATCTCCCTCATCCATATCCATGTTGTAGAGTTGATTCTAAAGAGCCAAGATCAGGTATGTATTATATGTCTCATACTGATTCTTCAAAATGGTTCACACCTCTACTGGCATGTCAATCATCTAGATACAAGGAATTACTAAGTCCAACGTAGTCCCTATGATCAAGGCTAGGAATTAGGCATCTCTATCGTCCCACACTTTGAGCTCATCTCCATCTATAACTATAAGTACCTCCCTTGTTTGTCCTACACATCCTTTGGATTTAACTCCATTCCCATTGTCAGTTTTCATAGCTTTCGAGGCGCTAAATGACTCTTCACCTTCCAAATAGGATAATTGGTCCCATCCAATTTCCCGAACTCTCCAAAGTTGGAGATGGTGAAAGTAAGAACTCGATGGAGGAGGAGGAAGGAAGAGCGGTGGGCTGAAGAGGATTCTACATCTGAAATTGACATCTATGTTGCTATACCACACATTAAAATCAAAAATTAATTAGCACCATCTATAGATAAACCCCTCTTATACACCTGAGTCACCCTCCCTCTTGCAAGGGCACAGTCCTCCAGTCATAGAAGTCGATTACCTAGAGCCTTGAATCAAGGTTGTCCTTTAGCAAGGTCCCTACCTTCAAGCTCCCACACTTATAAGCCTCTTATCTGGGCTCTGATACCATGTTAAAATTCGACCAAAAGAGGGTACGCACAATAGAGGGCTGATAGAATAGCCCAGGAGCTCACAAAGTGTGTGGTGTGGGTGGAATCACAAACTTCTTTACTTAATGTGTTTCACATAAATGTGTTTTGTAGACTAGCAAATAGATAGTGATCCAAGCCAGATATAGAATCCACCAAAAAACATGTCCGTCCAAAGCTATTGGACACAATACAAAAGATAGATCTAGATTTTCACCAAATCATTGTCCCCTGATCTTACCAAAAGGTTCTCCTACTATCTTCCTGGTATCTCTAGATCTCTGAGCCTGGGTGCTCCACCTCGACATATGTAGACTCTCTATCCAAATATCTCAGCACCTTGCTGCCTTGGTAGATAGCCTAGGCTTCATCCCTAAGTCATCCAAGTTTGCAACACCTCTGGCCCTCCTTTGCCTCTTGGATGTAGGACCAAGGATGAGGCCCCTGTATTTAGTACCCCTTCTTGCTCTTTTCTCTTTTGAGCATGAAACTAAAGGAAAATATTTCCCTTTCTATGGATTAGCATGTGCATGATGAGGATAACTAAGATAGTACTAAGAAAATCTAGTCTCATTGCAAGGAAAATATATTCCACTTATCCTAGAAACAATATTCCACTTATCATTGCAAGGAAACAGTATTCCACTTATCCTGGAAAATGGAAAATGTATTTGAGACTATGCTTCTTTTAGTAAATCCCAAACTAACCACCGCGCTTGTTTTTGTAAAACCTAAACGATAAATCCCACGCTTTTTAAAAGTATATCGCGAACAACCACCGCGTTGGTTTTATTAAATCCCATAACTAATCCATAAATCCTAAAGAATGAATTGTATGCCATTCATCTTCTAAGAATAGAAGCAAACCATCACATTGGTGGCAGTTGATATCCTAGTGTGCAACCAACCAACTGCATTGGCAACCACTTATCCTACACTACCGCCGTGCTATCCTAAAATTTGTTGCAAAGTGCTATACTAAAACAGTCCCCTTTAGGCTAGTTATCTTTAACTTTCAGATTTCACCCATCGGGCTACTTAAGGCATTAGAGTAGTCCTATTTCATCGCATCATCCACCTCATGCATCAAGCAGTTGTGTATTAAATTGAGATCCCTCTGAGTTTACTTTGGTCGACTAAAATAAGGTAGGTTAGTAGTTTACTTGGGCAGACTTGAGATAATTATTGTATGCTATAAAATATGATGCTCATATATTATTGACACTAAGAATAAACCAACTATCTTTCCCGATACATTTAAGTATTAACATGGAAGCATGTCGACACAAAATCATGTATTACAAGCACCATAGATCATGGATCATAGCAATTCGAGAAAGTCCACAAGTCTAAGAAATGCCTGCAAGATTTTTTACTAAAACAAAAATACAATGACCTTTTGTAGCTCAGGGAAGTTCCAAACTCTTGGCTATCTTATCAATATCTCTGTAGCAAGCATCTCCTAGCTCTTTAGGCCAGTCTGATGCACTATTGCATACCTTATTACACACTCAGACCACCAACTTCTTGCTACTCTCTGCCATCTTGTATGCCCACAGTAACTCCTCCTTTTGTTGGGGGTCCTCTTCATCTTGCTCTCAGTGCTATATACATCATCGAGCCTCTGCCATATCCTACCAAAAGAAAACTACATCATGAGCTTGACAAGTACCTTAAAGGATTAGGAAAAATGATAGCCATGGAAATGAATATTCATCGTATCTGCCGCCTGCATATCAAACAACTAGTTGCAAGCATGTCCTCCTTGTAGTTATTTTCCTCCCTCATTTTTGGGTCTATTTCTACATGGAGGTTATCTTAAAGTGTTCTTGGATAGAAAAAGAGCATTGCAAAGGTTTTTGGGTATGCCATAGATTTGCAGTAGGTGGATCAGTCTACATAGTTTCGGGGCTAGATTTTAGAATGGGCTCTTAGTTGAGTCTGCACTGCACTTAAATAAGGAGAGAGTTCATTGAGCCCGGCCTTCTCATTCTTCTTCCATATGACCTAACATATCCACCTTTCTTCATTCGGCTAAGGTGGGTAGTCTTCTCTATCAACATGTTGGAACTCTAGTAAAGATATGCAAAGATAATGTGTGAGCAATGACTTACATACATGGAAGTTATATAAAGAATCACAAATACATGGGGTGATGTCACAAGAATCTATGGTTATTATAACATTCATATTCATATTGTAATAATAGAAGCAAACCACCAAGCAGGTGGTAGTTAATATCCTAGTGTGCAAGAGAGTTCATTGAGCCTGGTCTTCTCATTCTTCTTTCATACGACCTGACATGTCCACCTCTCATCATTCAGCACTTAAATAGAGAGAGAGAGAGCTCATTGAGCCCCGCTTTCTCATTCTTCTTTCATACAACCTGACATGTCCACCTCACATCATTCGGCTGAGGTGGGTAGTCTTCTCTGTTAGCGTGTTGGAACTCTAGCAAAGATATGCAATGATAATGTGCAAGGAACTCAATTTAATAAAAATATTTCATCTCACATTATGGTCCTTGGCTTGTCAAAGGACACTATCTAGTCACATAGCTGAGAAAACATCGCTCCAATCACTTTGGAAATATTTTAATATTGCATATATATATATATATATATACATATACATATATTATTATATATACATATATATATTATATATATCTTAACAACTACACTTACATTGAGAAATATGAAATCCCGTACTAATCCACACATCCACCATTCCTAAATGAATCAATTGTATGCCATTCATCTTGTAATAATAATAATAGAAGCAAACCACTACACTGGTGGCAGTTAATATCCTAGTATGCAGCCAACCACTGCGTTGGTGACCAACCATCGTGCTGGCGGTAGTTAACTTAATATCCTAGTAATAATAGAAGCAAACCACCGTGATGGTGGTAGTTAATATCCTAGTGTGCAATCAACCTCCGAGCTGCAACCAACCAGTGCTATACTAGAACGAATCGCATTGCTGCAAAGTGTTATCCTAAAATAGATACATTGCCCAAGTAAACTTTGTAGAACATTAATAATTCAATAGATTACACAAATGTTGTCTCTATGCCAACATGGACATAGGTAGCACAGAATGTATGTAGAGTAGCGGCAAAGCTTTGCATGTACTTGCATAAGGCTAGGAATAATCTTTCTTAGGAATCCTCAACATGCAAGTTCTACTTGCAACTCCTACATGCATATTCTACATGCAAGTCAAACATGCATGTTCTACATGCAAGTCCTACATGCGATTCCTACATGCATGTTCTACATGCGAGTCCAACATGCAACTCCTACATGCGAGTTCAACATGTGACTCCTACATGCAACATGCAAGTCCTACATGCATGTTCTACATGCGAGTTCAACATGCAACTCCTACATGCATAATTCCTACATGCAGAGAGAGAAGCTCTCTGACTTGTATAAATACCCCATAATGGAATGAAGCCCACACTCTCTGGGGCATTGTTTCGAGCTCTACTTTGGTATGCCAAAGCAATTGTCTCCAAGTGTCCATGCTTCCTTGCACTCCACATCCAAAAGCATGTCCTAACCTTGCAACTCCTCCTCCCCTCTCCTCCTCCTCCCCTCTCCTCCTCCCCTCCTCTCCCTCTCTTCCTCCCTCCTCCCTCCTCCTCCTCCTCCCATCTCCTCCTCCTCCTCCTCCTCCCTTCTTCCTCCTCCTCCTCCCTCTTCCTCCTCCTCCTCCCTCCTCCCTCCTCCCTCCTCCTCCCTCCTCCTCCTCCCCATGCTCTTACACCTTCTTCCTCTCCCACTGCTATGCTCCCCCTAAACCCTTAATCCCTCAATCCTTGACCTCCATGATTTATGAGGGAGACAAGTTCTCTGCCATGTACTGTACCTTGAACCTTGGATCCTCCTTACCTTGAACCTCTTCTAAACCCAGGAACCTCCTTTTGAACCTTGAAACCTCCTTCTGAGAACCCTTAACCTCCCTCTAACCCTCAAACTCCTTCTAAACCCTTCAACCCTCAATGAAATCAAAAGCCTTCATTCCCCCAATCATGATGATGCACATCCCTTTCACACATGCATGCATTATTTTTGCTTACCACACTTAAGCCTATGTCTCTCACGGGAATACGACTCGAGGTCCTAAGCTACACTTATACTACAAATGACCACACTGATATATCTATAGGTGACAAAAAGCTTGGGAACCTTGCATACTGAGAATACCTTGCTCTTCCAATGAAAGCCGTAGGAAAGAGCCAACATTTGGTGCTGCTGTTGGGGAACAAACCCGGGTCACCTACATGATAGACGGGAATACTTACCACTATACCACAATGACATGGAAACCCAAGAAGATTAAATGGCACCATAGTCACCATGGGCCTACACAACCATTGACAGGGTCCAGTCCTTGGAGCTTGTGTGGCCACCTACATCGACTTATGCTCTGTCGAATGCCACAACATCTTTCTTAGAGCAAAGGCGTCTGGGAAGTTTGTATGAGAGCCTAAAATCCTTGGAGAACAGTCCTACAATGACCACATACATCAGGTTCTTTCTCCATTCTTACCACTCCAGTGATGCATAGGTTAGCAACTACGGCACCTTCATGATAGGCTAGAAATTAAAGAGGTTTAGCAGATACGGCCGATTGCTTATATATTTTCCATTCACTCACCTTGTGTTGGGAGTGAGAAGGCCCTTTGAATGACTGTATTGTCGAGAATTATGTTGAGTGGACTACATGGGCTGCCAATGCTAAATTCCTCAAGGAAGTAGCACAATTCATATTTACAATCCTGGGGGTTAAGTGCAGCAAGAATCGATCCCTTTCACTCTGCACATTTGTTTTGCTGAGTAGAAAGCTAAAGCAAGACTGGATCCAGCACTTAGTCATCTTCTTCACAAAGAAACTAGATGGTTCATCAGGCCAAAAATGTAAAATTCCACACTTATTGGCTGTAATCATCAATAAAGAGCTACAAGAATGAGAAATGACTCTGCCCCAGTCACCAAAACCTATTGAGGAGTTGGACATTCCCTTCTTACCAGCATGGGAGCTATCACCAACTTCTCCTACTATCACATTGGCAAATGTGGATACCTCCGAAGAAATGCCTATTTTGGAGGTTGGAATTGAGGAATTGCCCCATGAGATGCTACAGCTCGATGCACAACTGCAACCAATATATCTCTAACAATAGTAGTAGCCAGAGCCTGAGGCTACATCAGCACCAGAGCCTGAGGCTACATCTGCACCAACACCACCCATCAACACCATGCTAGTCCATGAGTCACAAGGGGAGCTAGTGCCAGAACAACAATATGAATATTGTACCCAAGTGACTGACTTAGCATTGGAACAACCCCCAACAAGTACTACAAAATCATCAGCATGGCTACATGGGCACCAATTGTATCAGTAGTATCGCCAATCCTCATCACCGTCAATCATTCTCCATCATCAAGCTAGCCAAATGATCCAAATGTCAAAACTATTCACTAGCTTGGCCAAGAAGGAACATGCACGAGAATTGGAAAGACAAACTGCAACAACAATCGAAGACCAATTCCATGGAATCGCCATAGAGGTTAGGGCAAGAAATTAAAATTTCCTGAGAGTCCCAGTGCCCATAAATATGTGGTCTCTTTGGCAAAGGGCAGTGATAAAAAAGTTTGGGACACCATGATATATGGTGTAGAGGTGGATATTCAAGGCTATCACGATGCCTTGGATTTCCAAATCATGCATCTCGGCCGAACAGATGTAATGCTTGGTCGAGAATGGCTGTATAGCCTTGGGCATAGCTTATAATGGAGTTATCTTAATAACTCCATTATGTTTGAAAAAGAGGGTAGAGTCTTCCAGATTCAAGGAGAACATGATGTGCCTAACTCTCCTCTTATTTGTTCGATGGAATTGGAACGACTACTACACCAAGAAGAATGCGAGGTATATTTTTTTGAACTCACTTTTATTGGTGATTTTATATCTTTTGCATCGGAAAGAAGTAATGTTGTTTTTTATAATGTTAAAAAGTATAAATCTTCTTTCAATGATTTAATGTTTGAATTTAAAGATGTTTTTCTGTCTGATTTACCTTATGGTTTACCTCTTGAGAGAGAAGTAGATCATAAAATAGATTTAATTCCTGGGTCTACCCCTGTTTGTAAACCCCCACATAGGCTTAGTCAAACGGAGGAACGTGAGGTTCAAAGACAGTTAATAGAATATCTTAGGAAGGGCCAAATCCAAACAAGTAACTCACCTTGGTCTGCACCAGTTTTACTAGTAAAGAAAAAGGATGGTACTATGCGTTTATGCATAGATTACCGAGCACCAAATAAAATCATCATAAAAAAAGAGTATCCTATGCCTCGCATTGATGAGCTCTTTGATCAATTGCAAGGGGCAAAATACTTTACTAAAATTGATTTAAGATCAGGATATCACCAAGTACGAAATGATATCTTAGGAAGAGGATGTTCCTAAGACATCATTTTGTACTAGGTATGGGCATTATCAATTTAAAGCAACGCCGTTTGGATTAACAAATGCTCCAACAACTTTCATGTCACTTATGAATAGTGTCTTAAGGCCATATCTAGGAAAATTTGCTATAGTATTTCTAGACGATATCCTTATTTATAGTAAAACCACGAAAAAGCATTTGGAACATTTGTGAAAAGTGTTCCAACTGGTTAGAGATAATTCACTTTTTGCAAAAGAATCCAAATGTGAATTCTTTGCAAAGGAAGTGAAATACTTGGGACATATAATATCCCAAGAAGGGGTTCGTATGGACCTTGACAAAGTAAGGGACATATTGGAATGGCCACATCCTACAAATCTAGAAGAATTACAACTATTCTTAGGTTTGTCATGATTCTATAGGAGATTCATCCAAGATTACACTAGGATTGCTATTCCGATGACGGACTAGCTTAAGGGGAAGGGAAGCACCTTCATATGGGATGAACCTCAAAAGAGAAGTTTTGAAAAATTAAAGGTAGCTATAGCGGTAGCTCCTGTCTTAAAAGTAGTGGATCCCAATGAACCATTCGTGGTTGAGACAGATGCTAGTGATTTTGCTCTTGGGACGATACTTATACAAAAAGGTCGACCAGTGGCTTTTGAAAGCAAAAAGTTAGATCGTGCCCAACGGAATTACTTGGCATATGAGAAGGAACTATATGCTATAGTCTATGCTTTAAAGAAGTGGAGGCACTACTTATATGGTGCAAAATTTGAGATCATCTTTGATCAAGAGAGCATTAATTGGATTTGTAATTAGCCAGAGCTTAAAGGTAGAAAAGCTAGATGGGCTGAGTTAATGCAAGAGTTTGATATACAATTGACATACAGGAATGGGAAGTTTAATGTGGTAGCAGACTCTCTTAGCCGAGTGCCAATTGTTAATGAATTGAGTTTTACTCAATTTCAAAATGATTTCCTAGAGTCCTTAAAAGGGAAATGTGAGTTTGATCCTCACTTCTCTAAAATATGGAAAGCAATAAAAAATAGGGATCCAACTAATCGAGAGGCTTTCACTGAGGAGTCGCATGGAAATGGCGACACACCACAGGTTGGTGATAAAGGACTCAAGTGGAAAAAATACACTATTGAAGATGGCTACTTGCTCTATAAAGGTAGAGTATGTGTCCCGAATGATAATGACATTAGGCACCAAATCCTTTTTGAATGTCATGATAGTTCGAGTGTTGGACACCCGGGAATTTAGAAGACATATGTGCTTCTAAAAAGGCAATTCTTTTGGCCTGGAATAGGTAAGGAAGTCCAAGATTATGTATTGAAGTGCCAAAAATGCCAGGTCAATAAGGCTGAATGCCTTAAGGTAGGAGGTCTCCTACACCCATAGGAGATTCCATCTGGCAAATGGGAAAGCATCTCCATGGATTTCATTGTGGGGTTACCTAGGACACAGAGGGGACACAACTCTATGTGGGTAATTGTGGATCGGTTGACCAAGATGGCTCATTTTATTCTTGTCAGTGAAGATGTTAAAACTCCAGAATTAGCTAGGCTATTTGTGGAGCATATGTATAGATTGTATGGGCTACCAGCCGGTATTGTTAGTGACCGGGATAGCAAATTTAACAGCCATTTTTGGAGGGCTGTGTTTAAGAGGTTGGAAACTTCATTGAATATGAGCACCACGGATCATCCACAGAGTGATGGTCAAACTGAAAGGGTCAATCAGATCACTGAGGATATGCTTCGAGCATATGTAAATAAATGGCAAACTAATTGGGAACAGTATTTGCCCACATTAGAATTTGCATATAGCAGTGCCAAACATTCAGCTACAGGTTCAGTCCATTCATGATGATGTATGGATTTCAACCAAGAGCCCCAATGACAGTGGGACTCGAAAAAGAGAAGGTTCAAGTGGCCAAAGACTTTCTTGAGGATATGAATCAAATGCTTAAGTTAGCTAAAGATAGCATAAGAAGAGCTCAAGATAGAGCATGAAGTTATGCAAACCCCCACCGTAGAAAGTTGGAGTTTGAAGTAAATGAGAAAGTCTACCTTAAGGTACCTGAATCTTCAAAATCTCTAAAAACAGGTAAATTTCCGAAGTAGTCTCCTAGGTATTGTGGACCATTCACAATACTTAAGAGGATTGGAGAACTTGCTTACAAATTAGCCTTACCTGAGGGATGTAGAGTACATCCAGTTTTTCATGTTAGTAGGCTAAAAAGAAAATTAGGAGATGATGATAATCTCATTGGAAATGAAGTCCTAGTTGAACTTATTGAACCCGCATCTTTACCACATGAACCAGAAAAAATTTTAGATACACAAGAAAAAAGAACGCGACATACTATATGGAAAGAATGTCTGGTTAAGTGGAAAGATAGATCTAAATAGAGTTCAACATGGGAAAGGGTAAGCAGTCTCCAAAGGAAGTTTCCCAAATTTTGTTTTCGAGGACGTAAACATTTCTTAAGGGGAAGGGAATGTTACGTCAACTATAATACCGTGTGACCACGGTATAAGGCAGGAAGCTAGAGGGCTTGTTAGCACTTGCATTAATAGGGCCTAAAGGGCTTAGATCTAGGGTCATGCCTAGGTCTTAGGCATTTATGAGGTGGTGCATAAGGAGTCCTAAAGAGGGCTATAAAGAGAGGAATGCCTTGTGGGACATGTGGCACCAAAGTTGGAAGCCAAGTGGCAAGTGCTGGGCTAGGAGGGAGGATTCTAGATGGAGCCAAAAAAAGAAAGGAGGTTTTGGGGGCTCCAAGGAGAGAGAATTCGTGGCTGAGTGGACTAGTAGAAGAGAAGATCTCGAGGTTTGAGGACACGTTTCAGTCTCATGAGCTTCTTGCATATCGAAGGGTCTTGCTAGGAGGGACCTTTGCCTCTCAGAGGCTCTAGGCTCCACTCCTGTCAAGGCAGAGGCCACAGCATCTTCCCATTGCTGATTTTGATCTGCTTTTCTACCCACTATATCTCCCAGGTGGGTTTTGAAGATGTCAGCTATATGCCAGAATTCGGTTACAAGTTCTCCTTCTATGTTAAAGACTCTGTCAATTTTATTCCTTTCGGCCTTTCTTTTTGCCATCTGAAAGAAGAATTTGGATGGGCAATCCCCAAGCTCCAGCCACGTCTGTCTGCTTTTGGCTCTAGCATGCTCCACCTCATCCATTTCCCTTTTTTGAATATAGCTCTCTATTTCTGCTAAAAAGGTTGTGCATAATGCATCCTTTGGTGCCAAATCCACAGCATTTCTCAAGGCTAGGTGGGTCCTGAGGAGGTCCTCCAATTTCCCTTCCCTTTTGTGTTCCTATTGCATCCATCTCCTGACTCCCTTGACCACTGATCTGATTGATTTGTCCCAGCGTAGGCATGGATCCTCATTCCTCTCTCTGCTTGTGGCCCAGGACTCCCTGACCATTGTACAGAAGTCCCTGTGCCGGAGAAATTTGTTGTCGAGAGCAAAGGGAGACTCGAACGAGTGTGTGATCTACATTGGGAGACTAAACTACCACCACCACCAACCGGCTATGGTCTAAAATGTAGGAGTGTTGTGCGATCTCACCACTCATTGGGGCGTAACACCACCACCCCTCATCTGAGAGGTAGAACCTATCCAGTCTAGCAGCACGAAATTCTTCTCCCCTTCATCCGTTGGACCAAGAGAAGCCTCTGTACCCGATGGGTTTGATCTCTGCCAAATCAGTTAAGCCTTTGTTCAAGCATAGTTGAGACCAAGCTTCTAATTCTACACCCCAGGTCTAGCATAGCACGTGCGATCGGTCTTCTGCTTTCTCCGTAAAGTTCTAGTCTCCTCCGAGTATCCACCTACTCCCAGCAGCGATGTGAGAGTTGATCAGCCCCCAACACTCAACTCCAAGTTTCACTGCACTAGGGGCATAGACTCTTACTGTGTTGAACTCAAAAGCCTCAATCTCTACAGCGACTGCAATGAAGCACCCCTCCTTCTCCCTGAAGAGTTCTCTCGCCTTGGTTGTAGCCTTTATCAAAATGGCCGAGCTCCCTTTCCCTCTCAAGGGGCTGTTCACAAAGGGGGTATAGCCCATCTTTTTCAGGGAGAACCAGAATCCATCCAACTCCCTCCATTTTATCTCCTGCAGAACATGTCTCCATAAGTGTTTTCATATATAAATATTAGGAAGGGTTGAACATCCCAAAAAACACAAAAAGTAACAACAAATGACTTTCCCTATCAAAATATAGCAAAGTAGTAGCCAACTCATAAGGATCATGAATATGCAACCCATTGTACCGAAGATACCATTCACCAACATACCTCCATCCTATTACCATACCTTTCCTAGTAGTATGTCATGTAATGAACCACCTTTCCTTGTCAGAAACATTCTTCAAACCACTTGCCTATCATATAAGCTCGTGGGAATTGTCATCTAAGCTGATTGATGACAGAGACACAATAGGCCATTCCACACTGAGAAACTTTGTTAGAATGAAACGCTTTGAGATTTTTTCCCCCTCATTGTGGGTATGGAGAGGGACAAAACAATTGAGAGGAGACAAATAGAGATGATGAGCAAAGTACTAACAAAGTTGAGTGATTTGTTGGGTTACAAACCTATCTACATTACAAGAAGCTCTTCTAAATCTAGGATCTAATGCATGTGACAAGATTTGATGTAAATGTTTATATATGAAATGATGTAGGGGATCTTTATTAGTAATTAGAATTTTGTTAGCATGTCTCCTTAGAAGTGTTCTCCTTCTTTTCTTTTTTTTTTTTGAAAAAAAAGAAGTGTTCTCCTTTTGTGAATTTCCATGTTTACTTTTTTAATTAAAAAAGGGATCTTGTTTTTTAATAAAGAATTCTCACTCACCCGTTTTTGAGCCCATCGAGGGGCACCCCACCTTGGCTCTACCCTACAAGTAGGAATCGATCATGGGCCACTAGTGGCCCAGGTAGGCAGACAACACTACCACGGGGATACCACGGCTTCCGTTAAAAAAAAAGGGATCTTGTTGTACTAGCTATCTTTTATGGAGATCATGATATGACCACTTTTAAATTTGAGCTAAAGGTGCCTTACAATAGCTCAGGGTACCAACAAGTACTCTCTACTTTGCATCAAGAAGCACTTCACCTACCAATAATCCACGAGGCATTGCAATGAGCTGGTGTGCACTCTTGATCATAATTGTAATTTTTGAGATTGTGATTAAGCAATAAGATTTTGCAAGTATAGCTTCAATTCTATGCACATGACAAGGCTAAACAAAGAAATGGATCTTTGGCCGATTGCTTATGCACATGACAAGGCTAAACAAAGAAATGGATCTTTGGGCGAGCAATTGGCGGCGGGCGGCTAAGATTGCCTGGCTAGCAAGTTTGGGTGGTAGACATGTTTGCCACATTAGCTCAACTTTATGTAGTAGGCATGTTTGCCAAAGTAGCTCAACTTTGGGTAGTAGACATGTTTGCCACATTAGCTAAACTTGGGCAAGCACCCTCCATGGAGATGACTGGTGGTGCGGCGGATGTTTTTGAAATTTTGCCAGCCGTCTTTTTCAAGAATGCGATTGATTTGAATTGCATTTCCAATCTGGATTTACTTTTCCGTCAGTCCTTTTATGGTTGATTTGATTGAGATCCTTTCAACTTTTACGGTTGATTTGATTTGATTTGAGTTCCCTTTAATCGGACGGTGGAGATCTATTTTTGGCGGTCTTCCCTTAGGAAGGGCAGGAATATCCTCTTAGGAGATTCTGATTCCGTCGTCGTTACAAAAACTTCGACGGACTCTTCGAAAACGTAAACGAAGACGAGCTCAAGCACATCTCCGGCAGAGTGATTCCGTTCGCAGAAGCTAAACTCGTTGCCCCTCATGGATAATCCGTCCCCGACCACTCACATCACCAAACATACGAAGTGGGAGGACGATTCCATCTCACTCCATGAGCATTTCGCCCACCATTCCCTCATCCGTAGCTCCCCTGATCAACCCCCCCAGCTCCCCCTCTCGCAGCGATGGAGAGAGATTCAAGGCCTTCACCACTGGAAAGGGTTGCTCCAGCCCCTTGACTTGGAGCTGCGCCGGAATATCATCCGTTACGGAGAGTTCAACCAAGCCATTTACGATGCTTTCGATTCGGAACGGCACTCCAAATACGCCGGCAGCTGCAAGTTTCACAAGGGGGAGTTCTTCCAGAGGGTGAACCTGCAGAGGGAGGGAAATGATTGGGGGTATGAAGTGAGCAGGTACTTGTACGCGACGGCAACTTCGCACATCCTGGGACGCTTCTTCCTGAGCTCGCAGTCAAGGGAGGCATGGAACAGAGAGTCGAATTGGATAGGGTACGTCTCGGTAGCTACAGAAAAAGGCAAAGAATGGCTAGGGAGAAGGGATATAGTGATAGTATGGAGGGGGACGCTTCGATTGTTTGAATGGATCGACGATTTCCACGTACAGAAGAGCGAATTGCTTCCTGGAGATCAAGGTCAAGTCGAGCAGCACTGGTATGACAGCCTGTTGAGTCTAGGAAAACCAGATCTGGTTAATTTCCACAAGAGCGACATATCATGTCTACTTCCACCTGGGGAAGAAACAGAGAAGCGTCACTGGTATGACCGTCTGCTGAAACGGGGAGATCCAAAGCCCTTGATAGAGAAGGGCTGGCTTTTAGTATACACTTCAAGTGATCCCAAGTCGCCTTTCACTCAGGACAGTGCAAGGCATCAGGTTCTGAATGAGCTCAAGTATCTGCTCAAGAAGTATGAAGATGAGGATGTGAGCATCACTGTGATAGGGCACAGCTTAGGGGCAGCATTGGCTGTAGTGAATGCATATGACATAGCAGAAAATGGGCTGAACCTGAGGGGGAAAGGGAAGGAACCCATACTTGTAACTGCTGTTGTTTTTGGGTGCCCATTAGTGGGCAATGAAGCTTTCAAAGAGAGATGTGAACAATTAGAAGGGCTGAGGATACTGAGAGTGAAGAATCAAAGTGATCTGATAGCATTGTATCCACCCCAAATGATGGGTTACAGAGAAGTAGGGGAGGAGCTTTTGGTGGATCACAAGAAGTCACCATATCTGAAGGACTCCAAGACCATAGGGGATTGGCATAATTTAGAGGCACATCTTCATTTGGTAGCAGGAACAAAGGAACCTTCTGAGGAAGGGTTTGAGCTGGTTGTGAAGAGGGACATCACACTTGTGAACAAGTATTCTGATTTTCTTAAGGACGAGTATCACACTCCTGCAAGGTGGTGGCAAGAAAAGAACAAGGGGATGGTGCAAGATGCTAATGGAATTTGGCACCTTCCTGACCGCCATGATCGCAGCATGCCCCAACCAGAGCACATGCGTTCCCTTTAGCTTGTCTAATTCTTGTTCTGCCCTCAGCTTTTTCCTCTAGCCGTTGCAATTTGAATGGCTTTGCAGCAGATGGAAGATCTGGTCGCTGACTGTGTCATTCACTTTTGTCTCTGGCCATTGCAATTTGACTGGCATTGCAGCACATGGAAGCTCTAGTTGCTGATTCTTGTTGTGTCATTAGCTTTTGCGTCTAATTTGACTGGCTTCACAGCACATGGCAGATCTAGTTGCTGATTCTTGTTTTGTCATTAGTTTTTCCTCTGGCCATTGCATTTTAACTGGCTTTGCAGCACGTGGAAGTTCAGTTGCTGACTCTTGTTTTCTCATTAGGTTTTGTCTGTAACCTTTGCAATTTTTTGTTATGTTGCTCGTTTTAATTTAATTGTTAGTCTTTTTAAAAACGCTCAATTGTCATAGGGTTAGGTTTGTTCTAGCTTATGAAGGCACATGTATATTAAAGTAGATAGGTGGATAAGATTCTTGTTTCACCTTCAATATTAATCAAATCATGATAATGTGAACTGTCATGGGTGCTGAATAGTGGGTGGATAATAATATTGTTTGCTTTAATGTTAATGCATTGATATGACTTGTCTTTTAAGTAGGTGATTGAATTTCAATGTTAATGCACGTGAATGCATTGATGATAATTATAGGGATGCAATTTAATCATTTGAAGCTCTTGTGTCCCTTTCATTTAAATGGTTAGCTTGCAGGAGTCCCAAGAGGAGGGAATCTAGTATGGACAAACAAATGGTTGAAGCTCTTGTGTCCTTTTCATTTGAATGGATAGTTTGCAGGAGTTCAAAGAGGAGGGAATCTAGTATGGACAAACAAATGGTTGATGTCTTTACCAAGTAAATTATTGACAATACAGATGAAAAAATGTTTCACTAAACTAGTTTTGGATACGGGATGAGATAGGGTAGAGGAAGAGGAAGAGGATAGGGGACGGAGGAATAGGAAACAGGAGGGCATAGATAGGGAAGGAGGGTTGGGGGATGGATAGAATGGAGGAAGGACGTAGTATCGAAGCAAGGAGTCGATAGAATGGGGGAAGGGGGGATGGGATGAGATAGGGAAGGGGATAGATTAAGGGGCGAAGGAGAGGAAGAGATGGGGCTGGGAAAGGGATGGGCTGAATAGTGGGAAATAGGGGATATGGGTATGGGGGAAGGAGAGGAATGGGATGGAATAGGGATAGGGGATGGGGAAAGAACCGAATATGAGATGGGCAAGGGGGGATGGGATGGAGGTGGAGACGGGATAGGGCTCAATGGGAGATATGGAGGGGTCGGAGAGGATGGTATAGATACGATATGGGGATGGAGAAGAAGAGGGGAGGGGGAGGGGGGTGGGGATATGGAATGGGATGGAGAGGATAGGGCTGAATAGGAGATATGTAGGTGTGCGGAGGGGATGCAGCGCATGCGGATATATGAGATTTGAGGGGAGGAATGTGCACTACTTTTATTATCCAAAAGGTTGATAGCTTCATATAGCCTATTTTATGTCCACTACCCCTAGACCTCCTTCTTCTTTGGGTCTTATGCAAAATGACCATCTCATATTTGAAATTCTTTTGTTCCCCTTCCCAAGGATAGATCTGTACAACTTAATGAGCTTATCCAACCCTATTTTGAAGGGATCCTAGCTAGAGAGATAAGAAATGGCAAGAGGGTAAATGCAACGGTCTTAGCTTGATATCTCTCCATTTGTTCAGTCTTCTTCTTGAACCTTCCACAAACCAATCGCACTTTGCTTCATGGATATCTCAAAGCCCATTGGTATTCCTAGTAGTCCAAAAATCATGCCTTTAGAAATCTTGTGGTAGCCCAAGTACTTCAAACAAATCTTGATCTTCACCACTTAGAGTAGCATATTGTTGATGGCTTAGTTCCCTCACCTGACTAACTTAAAAAAGTACTCAATGATAATCCAACCCAGTGCTGCACTCATCAATGAAGACGCTCTCTTTTGAAGTCCTGAGGTAGATGTGGTTGGGTGCAGAACAAATGCCACCATATATACACTTGGAGATCAAGGTTAGCTATCATAGGAATGGCATGCAAATTTGATTGGCTTGATGGGAAGGCATTCAATGTGGGTCCCTCATCGTCAATCAGGTTGTCTCACGGCCTTAAGTGGCGATTGCTTCATTGAATCCATCGATAATTGTTCCTGATTCACCATGAACAGTAGGTTTGGTAACTTGGTGGAAAACTAAGTTGGCTTCCAACAGGCTCCCACATGAGGCAAGAATGCCGATCAAGTGGTCCCCTAAAACAGCCACAGAAGCAAGTCCACTGCTAACCATAAGGTTATGTACAAGCCCGCTTGCTGGGAAATCATTGCTTTTGTTGAATACCTGCAATAGACAGTACATGGCATCCCTGGATATGGGCAGGCCTTGTTGGTGCATAAGGCAAGGTTCAGACTATGCTGGCGGCCATGTTCGAAAATGCAATGTGAAGGGGCGCGAGCACCCTTGGACCAATAGCATATGCGGGCCCGGACATGGCAGCCAAAAATATTTGTCCGTGGGTTGAAGGCCGCCCATAAGATGGCCCTTCTTTGATATCATCAACCACAGAACCAAGTGCAAACTCAGCAGCTGGTCTCAGCTGGAATGAGAGTGTGAAACCTGATCCACTTCTCCTTCCCTGGATGGTGGAATTCTGTCAATTTCCAGCACTTCCCTTTTCTCTGTCACAGTCTCTTGACTGTCGTCAGACTGAACTATTGCATCTGTGTAGCACCCATCTCCATCATGGCCTTTTACCCTTGCATCAGCCTCACCCATAGAGACCTCAAATTTTTTGGGAGTGTTTGAGGTGACCTCTTGTGGCTCAGGCTTGCCATATTGCTCCACTTCTTGCTCAACTTCCTTTGCAACCTGCCGGGCTACTTCAAGAGCATCTTCCTCATAATACCCCAGGCCTGTGTCTCCATCCTTTGTAGCCTGTCCAATTGCAGATATTCTCATCGAAGCGCTTGGACTACTGGTGGACCCTTAAACCTTCCTTCACCAAGCAAACAACATCCGATCCAGATGTTGTACTATCTGATTTTCTCCAGTCAAAGAGCTACCACTACAGACATCAGTTGACAATCTTGAGATATTACCCTTTTCCTCAAGGATAGTTTCTCTTCTGACCATCTTGGCTCTACTCCATCCATCTTGGTCTGCTACAGCGAGAGTCATGTCCTTTGGAATGGAACTATCAGTACAAGCCAAGATAGAATCACTGTTACCATCTCTAACCCTTTCTTCTGGACTCTGTTCTTCTGTTGAGACTCCAGGCTGACCTTTGGAATGTTCTGCAGAGCCCCTTGTCTCTTGAGAGTGACTCCCTCGATGGGCGTCCATTCTAGTTCCGTCGTCACTCCTGTGTTTGGGTCCTTTCCTCTATGAATCTACAAACCCATTCTTCAGTTTTCTTCCTCTGAGCTTCTTCGTTGCTTAGTGTTCATCTTCCGAGTGAACAGGTGTTCGTGAACTATACACAGCCAAAATGATTGACTATTATTTGGTCGATGCTCAAAGAGAGCCTCACTAATCTGTATCAACCTGCCCTGTCCTATGGCTCCAATGCTGGCACTTGCTTTCAACATGCACACAAAAGTTACTTTGTCTGGCATTACGTTGTCCTGTTGCATTTTTTCAAAAAGGTCAAACACAGGAAGGCCATGCCCATATGGGGCTTACCCTTTAATCATTAAGCAATTCTGTCTCGTTTTGACATTTTATCAAATAGTCCACGTGCCTCTTCGAAGCTTCCACAATTAGCATACATGTCAATGAGGGTGGTCACAACGACAGGATCCGCCGATTATTATCAGCTGATGAATGAGCCTGCCTTCATTTCTGACTCATACATTGCCACATGCTTTCAATATGGAGGAAATGACGACTTCATGAGGCCTCATTTGCCGTTCTCCTGTTTTAGTAGGAGCTTCAAAAATGGCAAAACTAGAATCTTCCCCATGCAGGGCATATCTTACAATTGTTGGACCCCATGGAAAAATAAATTTATTCATCAATGTATTAAATACCTTGTGTACATCCTGCAAGCTCCCACAGCTGACATACACAGCAACAAGGGTGCTCCCAACGACCACATCAAATTGAACTTCACCTCGGATGACTTGGTGATGTATTATCCTGCCTTGCACTAACGCATCTTCACTTGCACACGCTTTCAAAGCATACACAAGCATCACTTTATCTGCCCTTACACACACCCTCCAGCTGCATTTTCTCAAAGAGCTCAAGAGCAAGAAGACCATGTCCATGTTGGACATATCCTGCAATCATTGGACTCCATGAGACCACATTCCGGCATGGCAACCCATCAAGTACTTTGTGAGCATCTTGTAGGCTCCCAAATGAAGCGTACATGTCCACAAGGGTGGTTCCAATCTCTAAATCTTTTTCAAGTTCACTTCCAATGATCAGACCATGTATAAGCCTTACCTTCCCTATGGCTCCTATGGAGCCACATGCTTTCAAAATACACAAAAACGTTACTTTGTCTGGCCTTATACCATCCTGTTGCATTCTTTCAAAAATTTGTAGTGCAGGAAGACCAAAGCCACGTTGGGCATACCCTGAAATAATTGCATTCCACGTGACAGAACCGCCTTTTGGTATATCATCCAAAATTGTGTGCTTCCCTCAAGGGACCTGCATTTAGCATACATGTCAATAAGCGAGGAGAGCTTGGTTCCATTGATGTCAGATTCAAGACGTGCAGATGGATCAATGCAAAACACTGTAATGTTTCACTCGCAGCCACACGCTCAATACGAGACTTTGATTTGAACGATGGACCTGGTCTTGAAGAATCGATGGGGGAAGGGCCTCCTTTGCAACACAGTAATGGAAAAAACCTTGAGAATTTGGCACTACCAGTCCGTTCTGGGCTGAGATTGAATCCTATCTCCATGAGCCATAATCTTGGTCCTTTCAATGGGGATCTATATCGAGCCGGTGCAATGATGTCCTCTTCTCTAGCTGTTTCATATTCTACTACAACCATGCCAGCTGGTTTCCCATATGCAGGATTTCCTTTTGGGTCAAATTTCCCATTTCCTTCTGCTTCATACAATGTGAGCTCTGCACCCTATGTTACCTCTACAAGCTCACCTCCATTTCCAACTGCTCCATCACAGCTTGTGAATGCAGGTTATGGAAGGCCTCACCTTATTACAGAGGTTCCTGTAGCTGAGACTGATGCTTCTTGGTCAAGGCCCAGTCTATATAATCACCCGCTAGAGGGCTTATTATTGGATACAGTGCGTGGGGCCATCTCCTTTCTTGTTTCAGGGATGAGCCCACGAACCTCCATCTTCTTCTTTTCCTTTGCAACAATCAAGACTGTCGATGACCATCGTGGGCTGTGGCTACCTGGAAACCCTTTTCACATGTTTTTCAAAAACAATACACCCCTATCATGACTTAACACCATCGGCTATATGGTGCAAAATATAACGTTTCTCAACCTTTTTTTGTTGTATGGGATAAACTGCTGGGCACGTATATGCCATATGAATTATTGAACCGAGCGGATGGAGGGTTTGAAGCTAGACCCGTATTTGAATGAGTTGTTCTTCAAATCTACACTTCCCATGTAAGTTTGTAAGTATTCTATGATGAACATGTTCACTTTATTTCACATAATGGCATGTCATATGGAGGCATTGACAGTCCAACGAACAAAAAACTATACAGGCAGCCTATCATGTTGCACTATAGTACACAAAAGATTAGCATCTGTAAAAATTCATTTGTTCTATTTTAGTGTTGGAGAATTGAGATTCTTCACTTCTTATACGAACCATGGCCAAGTCATTCTTTCGATACCGTAGAAATACAAATGTATGAGAGAGAGAGAGGTTGGGAAGACTAGGAGAGCGAACAAATTTGGGTTGCTAGGAATCCCTGCCTCTCTCTTCCACCATTCATTATAGATCATGGATAATGGGGCAGTGCTGTCAGGCACACAAATCGTGCCCTATTGTTTGCTTACTTCAAACTCAGTAGTCTTGTTATGACTCACAAAGAGAGACATTTCAAGCTATCAGCAAGCAACAAAGTAATGAAAACAAGCACAAAATATAACGGCAAAACATCAACAATATCTCCCCGACATAGCCCTTTTTTGTCCTTTTGCATGTTAAAGCTCACACCCATGAATGACACAACCACTTGAGGGTTAGTTAAGATTGAAGTAGTGTTGTTATGACCTACAAAGAGAAACGTTTCAAGCAACTAGCAAGGAAAAAAGTAATGACAACAAGCACGAAATTTAACAACAAAACATCAGTAGTATCTCCCCTAAATAGCCCTATTTTGCCCTTTTGCATGTTAAAGCTAACGCCCATGAATGACAACCACATTGTACCACACAAATGCTTAGGTTTGCAAAACTTACCTACACGACAAGAAAAACTAGGAATGATGCTTTAAAATGTCAAAAACATTTTCCTTTTCTCACAATAATTTCAAGGCAAAGAACTCAAAAAGGTGCCTTGCAACGAGGAAATAGAGAGGGTAGTGTTGAGGGAGTGTGAAGGGGGTAGGTGGTGAGAGGTGATGGGAGAGAGAACAAAGGGAATATGGTCGGATGAGGGTTGGTGTTTTTGTGTTTGGAGATTTGTAAACATTTATTATGGATATTTCTTTGTCGGGTCTTATTTTGAGTAGCCATTCGCAACCATGCATGTGAACATCTGATGTATGTATGATTTTGATGATGATTTTGAAGTATATGCTAAGGCCTAAACATCGTGTTGTCATGATATACTTAAATCGTGGTAGTGTTGTATCATTGGATGAGTGAATATAGGTTTCTTGTAGCCATAGTATTGTTGCATCCATGATGGTTTGACAATGCAAGATATACTCTCCCTTCCTCCTCCTTGCCTACGCTCACTCACTCACTCTCTCTCTCTCTCCCCTACTCCCTCTCAATCTCTCTACATATGTTATCATGCTGCCTTTTATAATGCAAACTTTTGAACAACTCATTGGAAGAGCAACCCTTATCTGTAAAGGCCCTTTGCCTTGTCTTGATTTCCCATTTGTAGAGTTATGACTACGTTGGATAAGATCTTGACAAAGAGCTTTGGCATCCGCAACTTCGTTGCGAAAAGACAAATAAGTTTTACCATAGTCACAAATGACATGCTGTATTCCATATGCAAATGCCAACCACGTTATGACAGTGGAAAGATAGGTTGTGTGCATCTTAGAAATAACTATACATGTGACATAGTGGGAGCAGTACATAAAGTTTTCTTTTGCAAATGGGTCTACATTTGTTTTGAAAAATGTGAGACATTTGCCTAAGCTAACCAAGAGTCTCATTTCAACAGGTTAGCTAGATGATGTTGGTTTTCAGACCACCTTTGGCTTTCAGAGATTAGAAAATTGAGAAGGGCTCTATGGTTTTGGCAAGGGGTGCCAAGTGTGGGACAATGTATCCCTTACATGTATAAGGGATGTCTGATCAAGTTGTTGCAATATTCGAGTAGCCAAGTACTTCTTTGTGGCATTGCCGGTTGGGGCACATGAGCTAGAATGGAATGAAACTCTTATGCCATTTGGGTTATGCACCGCATTTGAGTTTTTTTTATTTTGAATTTTGTGAGCATTGTCTCTATCGGAACCAGACTAAATCAGCCCATAAAAAGAGCTTGAAAGGATTGATTTGGTGCAATCAGACGTATGTGGTCCCATGCCTACAAGGTCATTAGGCGGGGCTAAGTACTATGTGACATTCATTGATGATGCAACTAGGAAAGTGTGGGCTTATGCTATAGCTCGGAAGGGCGGTGTGTTCCAAATATTTCAAAAATGGCTGGCTTTGGTTGAAAATGAGTAAGGTAGAGTGGTTAAATGCCTACGAATTGACAATGGTGGAGAGTCTCTCTCTCATGACTTTAGGCATTTCTGTGATACACATGGGATTGAGAGGGAGCTCATGTCCCCTCGTACTCCAAAATAAAAATTAGTTGCAAAACAGATGAACTGCACCATTCAGGAAAAGTTGCAATGTATGCTCTCCAATGCAAGTCTTTCTGGTGGTTTTTGGGTTGAGGCAATCAAGACTACAGTGCATGTGATCAGTAGATCACCTAGTAAGAGTTTGGATGGTGGTATTCCTGAAGTGGCATGGAGTAATAGATCAATAGATCACCTAGTAAGAGTTGGGATGGTGGTATTCTTGAAGAGGCATGTAAAGAAGCCACCATATTTGCCTATGCCGCAGCAAGCATCGTTCCCGACCTTGAAGCCTCCACCCATCACTCCCAATCAAAACTCTCTGTATGCTAACTCTCATATTCTCTTCATCATGAACGGATCGGAGCCTGTCAGCTTACCGAAATGGGCGCCGCGTCTAGTAGGGGGTTGTAGATGTCGCTATACGTTATGGAGGCGTTCTGGAGTTTTTCATTGAGAGCCATGAGTTTTGGTAATAGATGCTCGTTGAACTCGTTAGCGACGTCGTTGAGGAATTTGACACAAGTGCCATTAGAATTACACTCCAATAACTGAGATGGACAGCAATCTAATGCTGGTAGACCTGTAATTGCGATCTTTTTGCCGCCTACCTTGTAGATTGCCTGGTTTATTAAACAGTGAAGAGCAACGCGTCAAAGGAAGACAACATGTGAACGATTTGCACGCTCTTCTTTTTAAAAACTTAATCGTGCACCTACACTCAACCGTTTCATATATGCATTCAATGTCTTCTTAGTTCATCTCTCGATGTCTCCAATATGTATTCTCTAGATGCTTTTAATGTCTCCTAATACCATGGAGAGTTTCATATATGCATTCAATGTCTTCTTAGTTCATCTCTAGGAGTCTCCAATATGCATTCTCTATATGCAATTCCACACCTGATACAAAGATGCAAGCTGATCCCATGGGCTTAGCAACTAGCATTGAATCCTAGCTTCCAAGTGCATCCCTGAAATTTTGGGAAAAATAGAATGTATGTTGGCAACTATCCATAGACATCCTAGACCCCATCTTTAGGGTGATTCTTTGCTTTTTCTAAGCATTTGAAAATACTTAGCAAAAGTAGCCAAATGACCCTGAAACTAAAGTCTGGCATCAAATCATGCCTAACAAGTGCATCGTTCAAAAATTTGGCATTAGACGTCCCAATGGAACCATATTCAGTGTCTTTTCCCTGCTTTTGCTAACTGTTTTAAAATGCTTAGAAAAGGTAGGGAAATGAATTTGAAATGGGGTCTAGAGACTAGAATCAAATCTTGGCTTATAGGTGCATCATTGAATTTTTTTGAAAAATATGATCAAATTGATCCTAAACCCAATGTTAGGGTCATTTCAAGAGAGAAATGACCCTAAAAATGGGGTTTGGGGTCTAGCATTAAATCCTGTCTTCTTGGTGCAACCCATTTGCTAGGTCAGTCTTACACTTTTGCTAAGTGTTTTAAAATGCTTCACAAAAGCAAGCGAATGACCATGAAAATGAGTCTAGGGTCTAGCATCAAATCTTGGCTTCTAGGTGCTTTGATTCAAAAACTTGGAAAAAGAACCCAGATTGGAAACACATCCTAGACCCCATTTTCAGCTTAGCAAAAGTAGGCAAATGGCCTTGAAAATGGGGTCTAGGGTTTGGCACCAAATCCTAGCTTCCTGGTGCAACATTCTAAAATTCTAGAACCGAGATTGGCAACTATTCCTAGAAAACCCATTGCCCTGCTTTTGCTAAGTGCTTTAACATTTCTTATACCCTCAACTTCTAAACTACCAGCATAGCCATCATCAAAATTTGACCACACTAGTACAAATGTTAGTATATCCATCAGTGTCATTGGATATATCGATGCCTATACTAATAATGTGTATTAAAACATTGATGATTATTGACATTATGTGTGGATTTTGTTGTTGTATGACTTTTATATGTAAAAAGCATGCATCTTATGCATTCAAATAGGGTGTATCAACATACGATATGAAACCTCAAATAAGCAAGATGTATCACAAAAATAACTCCTAAAGGTAGGAGATGTATTTACACTTTTGATTTAAACTAACTCCCAAGAGTGGGACACAAAATGGACTTACTACAAAGTGGCCTAATTACATAGACCTTGTTGGAGGCATCTACACGGAGCAAGATAAGAAGCTTCTCTTGGGCCCTTTTTGCCTTTGTTGTCACTACTTGAACTCTTGCTTCCAATCACCCTTATGTACATGTTGTGTATGTTGCAAGCTCGCTCTAATCACATTTCAAGTCTCTAATTTGTAGTGCCCCACCACTCCTTACATATTGTCAAGAATCTAGACATGATCAAATTGTAAGTGCCGTGGCATCGAAAACTCCTTATATTACATTCTTCTTGACTAGTGGCTATATATGCCTATGTAGTAGATTCCTTGTCACAGACTTACATGATTTGATACACATGGCCAATCATAATGGATTGTCCCCTGTCATCCTTGATGATGGGTTGCATGCCATCTACCAGATAAGGCAAGCATCCATGATCTAGTCTCAGTCAACCTTGAACTTGAGGTATAGTCTCCAGTATTGTCCATGCATCGGTGTGCTCCTAGTGTCAAATGTGTTCCACCAACTATGACATGAAATATATATATGTAACATCTACCCATCGATGAACACTACAAAAGGAGGGCCTAATACCAATGTTATTAGCGATGCTTTTGTAGCGAGGTAGTTTATTTTGGTGCACATGGAAAAATTTTCTGGAGAAGGGTGACGGATGTCAATATGTTGTCATATATACCATCATTTTTCCTTGTATATTCGAAGGTATACTCAATGGAAAATTCAAAGTACCATTGAGCGTATAGTTGTCATGTCTACCATTTTCTATCGGATATACAATTGTATATAAAGCTGTAAGCCAGACTTGTGCAAGTGGCTCTTCCAAAGCATCAAAAACGATGTGCCTAAGACCAAAAGCTTCATGGTAGCTCCATCAGCCCACCATCTACAACGACGTTCACGGCCATCCTCTATCATTAGAGCCTCCATAAGTCGCCTGCTTCTCCAAAAGGCGGCTCTTCCCTCAGCATCAACTTCAAGCTTGCTACGACCCACGTGCCTCTGCAACTCTGTGCCTCTACAAATGAATGGCTAGCAATAGCCTACACTTAGCGACTGCCACTCTTCCACTCTGCAATGACCACGAACATCAACGACCTTGCCAGTCGTAGCAAATCACGCTCACGGGCTGCATACCCTAGCCGTCAACAACTTGACCATCGCCTCCATAGCTCTGCTCTTCCAAGGTTCTCCAAGGCTCCTATAACATGCGCCTCCAACAACTACTACTCATACACGACCGCCTCCATCTACACAGCCTAGTAGATCGACTCCATCTACACAACTACTCATCATACATGGTGGCCGCCTGCATCTACAAAGCCTAGTACACAGCAAGGAGATGCTCCACGCTCGAAAGTAGACTCCCACAATTTGACAGACAAAGTCGCACGTTGCACACACAAGAAGATAATGGAATCTAGCATAGATACTAGGGCATCTCGGCTTATTCCGTCGCATCTATGTGGAATCTCCAAAGATTTCGATGACCCAAGGCTTGGCCACAAAACTGACACATGGCACCTTATCTTGCCACATGGCAAATAAATTATCTTATCATCCATGTTAGCATCGAGGTCCATAGTGCCACATCAGCTTACCATATCACCAGGCTGACCTCAACTACCACATCATTGACCAAGTCAAAGTGCCACATCATCATTTCCATATGGCACTATCCCCTGTCAGGCACAATTGCCCCTTCACGGGCACACTTGGCACCCTCCATGTGCACTTGCCTACCACATTAGCACACTGCTTTACCAGCACACCCTTGCATGTGACCCCCTGAGTGCCACATCATCGTTGAGCACATTTTTCACCCTTTTTGCCCCTCCACCTAGATCAAGTCGTATCTCTTGATCTAGGAAGAATTTGAGGGCGCTCCAAAAAGGAAAATCGCATGATTTTTTGTGCTCTATGCACTTGTCACATCATGCACACATTTTAGTGCAAGTATCACTAACTTTTGAGACTCATCGACAAATCCACTCCCTTCATGCACATTAGCCTCCATCGACGCACCTGACCCAGCACCTAGAATAAACAAAGAAAACGAATTATTTCTGCTTTTTCATCGCTCGATGGTTGGTCTAGTTCTAGTTTAGAGTAGATTAGGTCATCCATAGCGGAGAGAACTCCAAAGCAGCAAATCAAAGCCATGCCAAAAATTTCCTAAATAGTTCCTACTCGGAGTTAGTCCCAGCATTGTTTCACATCATCACATTACCTGAAACGTGATATCTCATAGTTCAGTGAGTAGACTTTAGAGTGTTCAGAGATATTGATCGACAGATCAATGGGCAGATAGACATGATTTGATTTCACACACACATGCCATCATTGTAAGGCCTATTTGGCTATTTTCCGGCATTGTGCACTTTATTCTAGCCTTGTTAAGCCTGTTGGGTATTCTCGGCATCATTTTCCACAAGCCTTGTAACAGATCAAATTATATATTGTAGTTCTACTTTCACCAAAAGTCCAAGAACACTTCCAGGATTCTCACACTGAGAAACCAAATCAACCACAGGTTCTACAACAGTAGCGAAACCGATCATGCTTACGTACTCAGGATCAAGGATTACATAAATCAACTTGCATCAATAGAATAGACCATGAATCCAGTAGAAATGGTTCAAGTCATCCTGAATGGACTAGGGGAGGGATGTCAGAATCTATTCTAGAGTATTGCCATCCAACGAAAAATTCTGACACTGGAAGAACTTTAGTCAGTTTTACTTGGTAACGAACTCAAGACTCAGGCCATTCACACACACAAAGGTCATTCCAATGATCAAGAATTCACGGCTTTAATAGAAGCAGAGGTACAGGCAGAGGCAGAGGTAGAGGTAGATCATTCTAGTAAAGTGGTCATCATTAGCAACAAAATCAGCATCAAAGTCAGAATCAACATCAAGATCATCCTCAGCAACGTCAGCATCAGCAAAGAGGAAATCATTCCAATCGAGGAAAATTCCAATGACGAGGGAATGCATCCACCAACATGTCAAACATTCAGTGCAACTACTATCATAAGTTTGGTCACTATGAAAGAGATTACTGCAAGAAGTAGTATGACCAAGGAGGTCAATCCAGTAGTAATCGAGGGAATTTTCGAGGAAGAGAAATCATTGTGGTGGACATTCTAGTCACAGTCATTATGCAAATGAACCTGGGAATATGTTCCTTGGAAACGAGAAAATGCAGAAGATTGATACAATATATCTAGACACTGACTGCAATTCAAAAGAGGATTTCAGCTATGACCAAGCAGATTAAGATCCTTGGTACATCGACTGTTGTGCATCATCTCATATGACAAAGCATTAGGAATGGTTCACAGAGATGAAACCATTAGAAGGTCAGAAGAATGTCATCTACACGGACAATAATACATAGAATCTAGTTCAAGGGACAGGCATTGTCCCTATGAACAATTTCACTAGTATGAAAGGATTGGTGAAATATGTACTCTATGTTCTGAAGCTCAGTAAGAACCTCTTATCAATAGGTCAAATGACAAAGCACAACTACCGAGTCATCTTTGACGGAGATGAATGCACTATCAAAGAAAAATCCAAAGGATTTCATCTAGTAGGAAAAGAAGTCAAGGAAGGACACTTGTTCAGAATGCTAGCCACAATACCAGATTTGCATGCCATGTCAGCTCAACCACAACAAATGCCACTATCTGCAAAATGGAATAAGAGATATGGACATGCCGATTTCAAAATCTTGATAGAGCTTAGGAATTAGAATATGTGGCAATCGGGATTCCTAAGCTATAGTTTCTTGGAGAAGTTTGCGAAGCATGCTACTACAACAAACAAAAGTGAATCAATTTTGAAAGAAGCACCTCTTGAGCACGAGGTATTCTTGATTTGATTCATAAAAAGTTATGGGGTTATGCCCAAACCCGCAACATCAATGATTCAATTTACTACCTAATTTTCATTGATGACTACAGTAGATATTGTTAGGTCTACTTTCTGAAAGAGAAATATGAAGTCTTTTCTAGATTTCAAGAATTCAAAGCCATGGTAGAAAACCAGACAAGCAGAAAGATCAAAGTCATATGATCAGATAGAGGAGGTGAATACATGTCTTCAGCATTCATGAACTTTTGTAGAAGTCACGGCATTTGAAGACAACTCACTTGTGCAGGTACTCCTCAGCAGAATGGAAGAGCTGAATGGAAGAATGGTACATTAGCAGACAGTGCTATGCTTAGTGAGAAGCATCTTCCAAATCAGTATTAGGTAGAAGTAATAGCCACTATAAACTACTTGCTTAATCAGCTTTCGACTCAATTGATAGAGGGTATGAAACTTTATGAAGCATTCACTGGACACAAGCCACACATTGGGCGTCTCCACATATTTGGTTGCATATCATATTCCCACATACATGATGATCATTGCAGGAAATTGGATGCGAAGTCACGCAAATGCAACTATAGTGAAGACAGCAAAGCATACAAGTTGTATGATCCCATCAACCGCAAGGTCATTATCTCCAAAGATGTAATCTTTGATGAGAAATTAGAATGGAAAACCTCATATACACAAGAGATAAACGCATCGATTACTCTGTCATCTACAGAAAAGATTAATGAAGAAGAGCAAGAATTGCCAGAAGCACCCCAAGAAGAACCACAGCAACTCAGATGGTCTACAAGGGAATGCAAACCTCTAGCCAGATTGACATATACTCAGAAAGGAAAAGCAATTCATGTTGAAACCACCAACCATGTTCTTATAATTACCATCATGGCTACAAAAGAGCCTGTGTACTTCAAAGACGCAGTTGACAAGCCAGAATGGCAAACTGCTATGAATGAAGAAATTGATGCTTTGTACAAGAATAATTATGTGACCTTCCACTAGGAAAGAAGGCCATAGCAAACAAATGGGTATACAAAGTGAAGTACAATATAGATGGAAGCATTGAAAGATACAAAGCCAATTTGCACAACAATATGGTCAGGATTATGATGAGACTTATGCTCAAGTATAGCAAAGATGGATTCCATACGGTTCTTGATATCAATCAACAAATGGAATGTCTATTAACTCGATGTTAAGAATGCATTTCTCAATGGTTACCTAGACGAGGAAGTCTACATGTAACAACCAACAAGTTATGTTGAACCAAGATGTTGTATTTGCATTATAACTTGTTTGAGCTCATGAGACTCAAAAAGTATGCCTCGAAGGCACCCAAACCTTTTTTTATGACAGTATGACGGTGAAGGAAAAACAATTATAATAAGTTATGTGAGGAAAGTTTTGGTGCTCCATGCCACTCCTCTTCCACATTTGGCTTCACCTAGTTTTCTATGGGCTATATGGAGCCTTGCTCTAGTCGACATCAATTGTGGGCTTCTAAGACTTAAAGAGCATGCTGCAAAGCTACTTAAACCTTTTGAACACTACATGATTGATGACACCTAGTAATACTTAGTCGAACTAGGTGACCTATGTGTATCTCTATAACCGTTGGGCAACTATTCTCTCTTGCAATCATTCTAAAACTAAGAACTCGAGTTGACTAACACCTTTTTAGCCTACAACCTATCCTGCTGGTTTATTTTGCTATTCAGCATAGTAAGGAAATCATTAGAGATTTGAAATTGGCAATGGCCTTCAATATAATAAGCAAGGGTTATTATAAATATTTTAGTCCTTAGAGAGCAATAGCTCTCAAGGAGATATATTTTGAAGACAGATGGGTTTAATGGTTAAAATTTTGACATCAAACTTTTGGGTAGTTTTTGCTCACTTCATACATAGTTTTATCAAGGAATTGGCTTTCAGGGAGGCTCAGTTGGGAAATATTAGCCGAAAGGCTAATTCAAACCTTTGGCACAGTAGCGTTGTTCACAATTTTTGGGTTTGTGCCCTAGTTGGCATGGATTTTGTAGCAATGGATCTATCTAAAAAGCATTTTGGTTTCACAAACAACGAGCTTGAAGGTAGAAGCATCGATGCAACTCTCATTACTTCCTTCTTTGCCATAGGCATTTCCTTCACACAGGCCTTTTGAATAGTATTCACTCTGTTTCATTAATACAAATTAACTCTTTTTTACCACTAGGTTGGGTATAGGCTGCCTTTAGGCTAGAGTAGAAGACTAGACCCCATGAACAAAGCACAAACACAAGAAAAAAAATGAAATAACATATAGAGTGCTACAAGATTATGGCCCTTTAAATGGGGTTTTGAGTAGCACAATGTCCTGAGAGAGATGATCATACTTAAATATGCTTATCATTACTTCCCTTGTTTGTTCTTGGCATTGATTCATTCATTGATCGCTTCCCATATTTTAGAGTCCTTTGCATTCATTCATTCATTGCTCGCTCCCTATACTTCAAATTTTCATTTTGTCATGGAAACTTGAAATGGAACTTGAATGCTACCATTTAATGATTTTTTTTTAAATGGAAAAAAAGAATGAGTAGCTCCCTATACTTCAAAGTCCCATGGAAACTTGAAATAGAACTTGAACCCTACAAGTTTAATGACAGTTTAAAAGGAGAAAAAGAATGAGTAAAAATGTGGACGTGAGACATGGCACAGGGTCCATTAGGACTCGATCCTCCTGGCAATGTCAAGGGTGGTGTTTTGTTAATGACTTGGTGAAGCACAAAGATCTATGCCTTTTGGCAATTGAATCCCAACAAATACATGAATAACGCTATGCACACAAGAGCTCATAATTCATCCTTGGTTGCAATGTATATACATAATGCTATGCTCATAAGAGCTTGTCTTTCTCTAATGCTAATTATGAATCTTCCTTTGCATCGAGACATGAATCAAGAGAGAGGAATGTTGTAATAATTTAGATTGAAGAAACTATATATAGGGCAAGAAACTAAATTAAATTTTTCTATAATAATAAATAATATAATTATTATAACCACATATACTGTGGTTAAATTTTATATAATAATAGATAATATAATTATAAGAACTACACATAGTGTGGGCACGCTTCCTTCCCTGAAGCACAACAATCCAAGGGAATGGGCCCTTCCCTAGGCATCAAGATTGAAAACATCAAGAATATTGGCATGGAGTAGCTTTGTGATTGTCATTCATGGTGGATAAGAGAATGGCATATTACCTGAATGTCAATAGTCATATCTGTATTGCGACTAGTGAAATTAATATCTTGCATGCAAGAGTCATGTAGATTTATTTCCCTTTCTGCAAACATTCAAAAGATAAGACACTATTAAACATGCTATCCATTATCCTTGAACAATGTCAAAATTCACCTTTGACAAAGGACTTGCAAAACATAGCTTTTATTGATACTTGAAGGTGGATCATTGGGATTCAAAGGCAAAACATGGAGTATAGGTTTGCTACATTATACTGAAAAAACACCGCACTTGGAGTATAGGTTCGCTATTATATTGAAAAAACACCCTACTAGAAGGAACCCTTTTTTCCTAGACATGTAGATGAATTCAATTACATATTCATACCTAAAAATATCAGGGCCAAATTTTTGTTGGGTATCTCCCATGGACTGGAAAACGTGGACCAAAAAACATGGACCAGAAAAAGGACCAAGTAACGAAATAGAATCAACCACACAGTCAAGCTCGGGCAAGAAAGAAACCCACCATGTTTTAAGACAAATACAATGTTTCTTGGGAATTTGCAACTTCTTTGGTCAACTAAAGTGGAAAACCATAATCAAAGAGCTATTGTACTAGAATATGAATTGAGCAAATTGCCCATCTTTGAGCTAGAAAAGTCTATATACTTCTACATCATCTGAAAAGTAATGAAGCACATAGAAGACCCTATTGCCAATTTGCTCTCCCTTGTCATATTGCCTCTATTCATGTGAAGGTTGTGGAGAGAAGTGACAATCTTTTTTGGAACTACAACTTCTATGGATCCTTGCAAAATAATGCAAGATCATTAAAAAAAAAGTAGATTTTACACATACTTAAGGGAATGCTCATCGCACGAGAAGCTACCAAAGGTGCAAATGTGGAAACTCCAAAGTGATGCACCACTTACATATCCAAGAGTATCTCATTTCTGAATCAATGTGGAAACTATCACTTATGATCAACCAATCTAGTGACCAAATAAGACCTCGCAAATAAAGCATTTAGGGAATAATTGATAAAAGACTAGTAAATCCTTCCTAAAGACTATGTTGTTAGCAAGCTTGAAGATCTCAATGATTTTTAGTATCATCGTCCTTTTTTCTTATGCTTGGACAAGCTATGGAGTTGATTAGTCATTGTTTTTTCCTACTTAGTGCTAGTAGGGACCTAAAAAACTTATACCGCAATAATAGCTACGTCAATAAATGATGGTCGTGTTATTGGGCCTTCAAGGCACAAACTAATGTAAATTACATACTCTAAATCCAATTGGGTGCAAGATTTCCATTTTCCTGTGTGAATTGAGGCTGAGTAGATCCTGTTTTTTTCTCCAATCATACAAACCGAATACCTCACTTGTCTCCCTAGACATGATGCTCTTTTGAAGCTCTCACAGAGCTATCCTTGGTGCATAAAGTTCACATTAAATCCTGGTGTTATCTCGTTCTTGTGTTAAGCTAGAAGTAGAGGCTTGGAATACAATGCATGTACATTAGTGCAATGTGGAAAATATAGTGATCTTAGAGTGCCAAGGCTTTAATTGGATCACCAAAGCAAGTTCATGTGATTGAAAAGTTATCAAGTATATAGTGACTTTCATAAGCCCACATTGTGGACGAAAGGCTTGGGCATTGAGAATTTGGTTCTAGAAGCTCATGCAAGATGCCAAAATGTAGTTAGAGAAAATGCACCTTGACATTCTAGTAGGAAAGAATGGTAGGGATAATGAAGAACCTTTTTTGTGCTTCTAGTAGGATCGGAAGTATAACATTAGGGAATCCTATCAAAGTTCTAGTTTTCTTTGAAGGATGTCTCTCTATATCTTTGATGACTAGGCTAGAAATCTTGAAGAATCTTTAACATAAAAGTGTGACTCTTGAAAAAGAGGACTTCATGGATATGAGGCATGCTATGGCACATGATATCATAGCTAAAAGAAATATTCAAGCTCTACAATCTTATAAAGCTATGTATGTTCACAATTGCATATAGTATGATCCTAGGGGATGACAATGAGCTCTTGAAGGCAAAGGTCCTAGATATTTTCACCAAATTCATTGTGTGGGTCATGCAGATACCCATCCATATACCCAAAACGTATTAATTCAAGCCAAGCTTTTCCAAGCTACTTAAGACAAGATTTACATCGAGTGATTCAAGAAAAGAGGTAGGAGATTTGTAATCCTACACAATTCATCTAAAGAATTCCTAGTTAATGATCATAGGATAACTACACTCACATTTTTGTGCAAATACTTGGCTGAGAACAAGGACTTTTAGGAATGATGACTCTTAATTCAAGCATAAAGTCGAAAGAATTGTACCTAGAACTGGTAGCTAGTTGGATAAACTATGGCACAAAGCTTGATGATTATTGAAATATATGGAGTGGATGAGCATTTATATAGAACCAAATCAGAAAGAAACAAAAGCCTTATAAGGCTAAAATCCTTTCTCATTAAAAATAGTAAGTGCTTAAGGGGGGGAAAGTCATGCTTTAAGCTCACAACTACTCGCACATGGCATTCATGACACGTGGCTTAATGAGAATTCACAAAACTGAAACATGCATGTGGGCTACCTACCATAAAGATATTAAGGAACGTTCCAGTGAGGTGACCAAACCTGTCAATTTTCTTTTGAACGTTCAACCTTCCTACACTAATAACTTGTCAGCCCAAAATGGGAGTTTGCAATCAATTTGTGAGATGATGTTGAATGGAAATGCATAGTTTGTAATGAAGAGAATTTTGGAGATACTAGGACCCTAGTATAAGGGGTCCCTACTTGATTTGCAAATAAAACTACTACACTTTGCCATGCTCCAAGGAAGCCACAACTCAACAATTAAAAGATGAAATAGAAGCAAATAAAAAAAGGTGAATTTGGGAAGTTATGAGTGATAATTCCAACGTCCCATCTCCCATCATTCAAACACAATCTTAGAATCCAATCATATAACCTTGCACATATAGTGAGGGTAACTAAGTCCATTTCAATAGATTATAGTATTGGTGTGCAAGCCTAACTACAACCATTGACATCATTTTCAATGCTTTTTTCAAAGGAAAGTACATTGATAATTTCTTTCAAACTCTCAACAGTGTCACCAGCTACTACAACATCAATAATGGTATCGATAGGAAAGCATCAAAATAGATGTCGTAAATGATGTTAATATTTTTGTTGATAAATGCAATTTTGATGGAAATAGCAGCATTAAATCCATGATATTTTTGACATTTATGAAGATTTTCCCTAGCCTATTTTCGGTGCTTGCTTCCATGTAACTTCTTAGGGAAGACTAGGGCTTGCCCAAGCCCAAATCTTTCCTTTTGTATAAAGGTTTGTATTACACTATAGTGACCATTTTATATGGTTACATTGTTTCTCAGGGGGGTTCACCTCACAAAATTTTAGTGTATCACATGCATTCAAAAGAAGAGGTATTTCAATTTAACTTTTGGGATAAAATTAGTAGGGTTACACTAATAAGTGGGGTTTTCCAATTCAAATTTAGGAAAAAGTCCATTAGCTCATAAGTAAAGAGTGGTAGTTTTTTTGGGAGGAAATTTTTAATTGAGGGGTTTTTTAAATGCCTCTTGAACGCACGTGATACATAACATTTCTTAGTAGTGCACCCCTTTTGAGTATAAAATTTCCTATTACATTGTTTGAGTACAAAATTTTCCTATTATAGCCTACTCATATCTTGCTACTCCCATCTACATCATCATCGCCCCCATCACCGTCATATTCACTCCCATCATCATCACCTTCCCCTCCTCTTGATTTTCCACCTTCTCGATCCTCTTAGTGGACTTTGTTAAATTACACTATGCAATGGAATAGAAACTGAACAAAGAATAGAGAGTACACAGCAAACTGGAGAGGAACAAACTTTTACTTCAATACTAATGTAGTACAAATGATGGCTCTGTCCACCCGTGCACTCCCACAGTGGAGCTTAGATGGCGATCTCGACAGATACTAGGTGAAGAGCTACTAGCTAGATCTGATTTCTTGATCTAAGCTGATCTGATACAATGTACTGGGAAGGTCTCCTCTTTATAGTAGCTATGAGGGCGGTAGTCGGATCAATGTAGTTGGTGGAACCGACTAGTCAACCTAGTTGACAAAGCTGACTAGTCAACCTAGTCGGTGGAACTAACTAGTCGTCCATGGAATATTCAGGGAATATTTCCTATACCATCACCTCAGGCGCTCCCACCCCCGAACCCCCACCAGGGGGGCCGTTGGCCCCACTGGGATGCCCTAGCTGGGGGCCAGCTAGCCCCCAAGCCCTAGCAAGAATAAGGGGCTCCCACACAATCACCTTTCTACCATCAATGGTCTCATTGTGATAGACCTCATCTAACATGCAAGTCAGGATCCATCCAGTGTCCCAGGCTCACACATGGCTTCTCCTCATATGGGGGCCTTATAACTTGAGTGCCTTGGACCATTGCTAGTTACCAGGAGGGTGGGGCATTGAGCATATCTAACACCCCCCCTCAATGTCCATCCGTAGGTGAACTACCTTCTCGGCCCAATGCCAAGTCTCTGAAGATGACCCTAATGATCCTTCCTAAGTGGCTTGGTGAAGATATCTTCTCCATTTTGTTCTATTGGACAGTAGACCAATTCCACTATCCCCCATCCTCGATCAAATCATGCACATAGTGATACTGAATCTCTATATGTTTTGTGTGCGCATGAAGCACTGGATTTTTAGCAATGGCCATGCAACTTTGATTGTCGCATTTCAGCACAGTTGCCTCATCCTCTTGCACTCCCATGTGCCATAAGATCCTCCTGAGCCACACTGCTTCACAAGCAGCAAAACATGCTACCTTGTACTCAGCCTCAGTAGAAGACAATGCCACTGTTGGTTGTTTCTTATTGATCCTAGAGAAGATACCTGAACCTAAAGAGAAACAATATCCAAACATTTATTTCCTGGAATCAACATCTCCAACCCAATCTGAGTCACAATGAGCAACCAAGGAAGTGCTCGTATCATAGGTGATGCCATAATTAAGAGTTCCCTTCACTTACCTGAGCACCTGCATCCTTACATTCCAATGATTCTCTTGGGGCTTATTGGAGAACCAACTCAAAATGCCAACAACAAAACTGATGTCTGGTCTGGTGTTGGACAGATAGATGAGACTGCCAACCAACTTCCTGTACCTCCCGTTAGTGGTGAGGCATCCTCCATAGATAACCTCACATTTACCTCCATAGGTGTAGCTATCTCCTTGCACTCGAACATACCAAATGCCTTCAAGATCTCCCTTGCATATTTCTGTTGAGAAATGAAGATCTTGCCTGGCTCTTGCCAGACTTCAATCCCCAAATAGTAGTGCATCAAGCCTAAGTCTATCATCTCAAACTCAGTGCTCAACATCTTTCTTGTCTATTGGATCATGTCTTCATAGTCACCTATAATAAGGAGATCATCCACATATAGAACAATAATAGCAGATTTTCCACCTTTCCTATGCACGTACAAGTTAGCATCTGAGGCACATCTTTTGAAGTTTAATTTATGAAAAAAAATTTCTATCCATTTTTTAATACCATGCTCTTGGGGCTTGTTTCAGCCTATACAAGGCCTTCTTGAGCTTACATACCTTATTCTCAAAATGGGGGGCCTCAAACCTTGGTGGCTGAGCCACGTACACCTCCTCCTTGAGGTCACCATTCAAGAATGCTGATTTAATGTCCATTTGATAAACTGGCCACTTTTTATGAGCAGCCACTGATAGTACTATGCAAATAGTGGTCATTCTGGTAGTCGAAGTGAAAGATTCATGAAAATCAAATCCTTCAATCTATGAAAATCCTTGTGCAACCAATCTAGCTTTGTACTTTTCCAAAGTCCCATCGGCCTTGTACTTTACCTTCCAAACCCACTTGGTGCCAATAACCTTTCTGTTAGGTGGTCGATCTACCAGCTCCCAAGTTTCATTCTTCATCATGATGCTATCATATTCTACTTGCATAGCATTTTTCCAATCTCAGTCTACGAGTGCTTCCTCCAAACTCACAGGCTCCTTTACTTCTGCAATAATCTCAGCCATCAAGGCCACATTGACATGTGAGCAGAAGCCCTTCTTTGCTCCTCAATTCTCTGAGACCACCTTGGTCCATCTGCATGCTACTCAATAGACATAGGCATCTAGTTATCATGGTCATAGAGCTGCCTTACCCCTTAGTGACAATGGCCTTTTCGGTGGTGTAACAACAGGTTGGTGACTTATACCTTCATCATCTGATATTTCCTCCTCCTTTATAGCTCTTGGGATAGGTCCATAGTGAGTTAGCTCTTCACTTGATGATAAAGTGGAAGAGCTCTTCTTTGCCTCCAGTGCATGTGGCTGCTCTGTGAACACCACATCGTGGCTCGCTATAATCTTCTTTGCCTCTCTCATACAACTTATAGGCTTTCTTCTCATCACAATAGCCTAAGAAGATACATTTGGTGCTTTTTGGTTGTATCTTGTTTCTCTCTTTGTCTGGTACATGCACATAGCATTCACACCCAAACGTTCTAAAGTGGGAGATAGATGGCTTCTTACCGTTGTAAGCCTCATGTGGTGTTTTACCTTTGAGTGCCTTTGTATAGCTACGATTAAGGATGTAAACCACAGTATTGATAGCCTCAGCCCAAAAGTGTTTTGGCAGTCCAGCACCTTTTAACATACACCTCCCCATCTCCACGGTGGTCTGCATTCGGCATTCAACAATCGAATTTTGCTGAGGCATATGTGGTGTCATTGTTTGTTGCTTGATCCCTTTGCTCTTGCAAAAATCTCCAAACTCTGTAGAAATAAACTCACCACGACCATCCAATTTGATTTTCTTCACTTTTCTCCCTGTTTCATTTTCAACAAGCTGTAGCCATTCTTTCAATTTACCAAAAGCTTGAGCCTTTTCACCGAAGAAAGTACACCCACATCTTCCTACTATAGTCGTCGATAATCAATAAAAAATAGGAAGATCCCCCCAAGGCCTGTGTAGGCATCTTACTGCACAAGTCAACATGCACCAACTCTAGAGGAGTGTTTTCTCTATTCTTGCTTTTTTGTGGGAATGCCTTTCTCTATTGCTTGCCCATCATGCAAGCTTCACACAGTTCTTTGATTTCTGCTACTACAAGGAAGTGAGCAACCATACCTTGCTTCTGCATCTCCTTCACCCTACAAATTCGATATGGTTGAATCTTTCGTGCCAAAGTCTACTTGTGCCCACTCCAGTGGTGGCTGTAAGAGCACTTAGCTCATACAGGTTGTTCCTTCTTACTCTTGTGCCAACAAGATTGCCAGCACTATCCAGAATTTTTGCTCCCGTCTTGTTGAATCTCACCTCATGGTCAAGGTCAGTTATGGAAGCAATTGATAGCAAATTTCTCTTGATTTTTGGAACATACAGTACATTAGATTGTTTCTTAACATCTCCATTTAAAGAAACACATGAAACCATACCTGTACCCTCAACAGGGCATTTTGCATTATTTCCAACCGTCATGGTGATGGGTTCCTGTACAGGCTACTGTACAGGCTACATGGAACAATATAGAACCTTCTTGCAGGTCATGTGATGGGAGACACCACTATCCAACACCCATGAATTATTAGTTGATGGTTCTTGAACTGAGGAACACTCTTCCTCAATGGCCAGAAATAGATCCAACTCTACTTCTGTTGTGTTAGCTATCTCTTTCCCCTTATCTATCTTCTTCAAGGTACCATTCTTTTTATCTGCTTTCTTGACCCGACAATCTACAATCACATGGCCCTTCCTCTTGCAGTAGAAGCATTCTCCCTGAAACTTCTTCTTGCCACCCTTCTTCTTTTTGTCACCACTAGTAGAGGACTCACCTTTGGTGGAGGAACCAACTTTGCCTTTTGTAGTGGCAGAGAACGCAACATCCCCATTGCCGCCTCCATCTCGAGCTTTAAGCCTCAATTCCTTCTCCATAAATAAAGCATAGAACTCCTTAAATGATAATGGTTGGGGACTCACCTGAGTGTTAAGCATGGTTACCAGTCCATCAAACCTTGGTGGACATATCCGGAGACACCGCCGAGCTAGCTCTTCATCTCGCTAGTCTTTTGTATCCCAGCACCAGCCATTTGGTCACGTAGATTTTTGATTCGAGTTATGAATGCCTCCATTGTCTCTCCTTCATTAAACTTCTCAGCTGCCAGTTGCGATCTGATTCTCCAAGTTCTGGATCCTTGTTTGATTCCCGTCTCATACTGACTCTTCAATATGTTCCAGGCCACATTTGCCTTAGATGTATGCTGAATCAATGTTAAAATGCTATCAGTAGTAGTTGTAACCAGGGCACACAGAGCATCTGCGTTCCTATGTTTCGAAGCTCGTAGAAGGTCAACATTAGGAGATATCGTACTCCTCGGATTTGCTGGGTCGAGGGTTCCTTGTGGTTCTAGGTCCTGTCCCCAGTACTATCTCCAGAAGCTCATATGAATCCAGAATAGCAGTAATTTTAAACTTCTATAGAGTGTGGTTTGTACCATCTAGCTTTCCTTCAGTGAAGACTGGTGGGCAAATCCTCAACACCTGGATTGTTGGTGCAGTTGTAGCTACTAAACTTGAGCTGCTTCCTATTGCCATCACTTTGTATGCTGTTGAAGCCCTCACCTCTCTTCTACTCTTCGATCCTTAGAGCTGCCTGGGCTCTGATACCATGTTAAATTACACAGCGCAGCAGAATAGAAACTGAACAAAGAATAGAGAGTACACAGTAAACTAGAGAGGAACAAACTTTTCCTTCAATATTGATGTAGTACAGATGATGGCTCCGTCCACCCATACACTCGCACAGTGGAGCTTAGATGGCAATCTAGATAGATACTAGGTGAAGAGCTACTAGCTGGAAGATGTGATCTGATTTGAACTGATCTGATACAATGGACTGGGAAGGTCACCTCTTTATAGCTATGAGGGCAGTAGTTGGATCAATGTAGTCGGTGGAATCGACCAGTCAACCTAGTCGGTGGAGCCGACTAGTTAACCTAGTCGATGGAACTGACTAGTCATCCATGGAATATTTCCTATACCATCGCCTCGGGGGCTCCTACCCTCAAACCCCTACTAGGGGGGCCCCTGGACCTAGCAAGAATAAGGGGCTTGAGAGTGCTCTCAACGGAAGCAAGAACGGAAGAAGGAGAGAGAGAGAGAGAGAGCCACACAAGTTTGGTGGGTGCAGAACCACCACCCTAATCTTCTTTTTCATTCATTTATATATGTGTTTGAGTATTGTACATAACCGGGGTTAAGGCACAGTGACCTTTAACCCCCACAACCTCCCACTTAAAGGACAATGTGCCTTTAAGGGAGAACAACCAGTGAGCATACTATCCAATGCCCATCAATACACGACAATACTCAAACCGCTGACTAGGTAGACTCTTCGTCAGCATATCTGCAGGGTTATCATCTGTATGAACCTTGACAAGCTCTATGCGCTTGTCCTCAAGTACCTCCCTGATGAAATGGTACCTAACCTCAATGTGTTTGGTCTTTGCATGAAAGACCGGATTCCGTGCTAGCTGAATAGCACTCATGGAATCACTATGCAATGTCGGTACACCTGTATGAATCCCCAAATCTCCCACTAGCCGATCAAGCCATATAGCCTCCTTGCAACCCGCTGTGGCTGCAACATACTCAGCCTCTGTGGTAGACAAAGCAACGCACTTCTGTGCGCGAGACATCCACGACACTGCACCACCTGCAAAGGTGAACACATAACGAGAAGTGGATCTCCTACTATCCACATGCCCTGCATAGTCTGAATCTGTGTACCCAAGTACACGCATGTCTCCTTTACCAAAGCAAATGCACATCTCCTTGGTACCCTTCATGTACCTCATGATGCACTTAACTGCCTCCCAATGCCTCTTTCCTGGATTAGCCATATACCGGCTAACAACTCCCACTGCAAATGCAATGTCTGGTCTAGTAGCTATCATAGCATACATAAGACTCCCAACTGCTGATGCATAAGGAACCTTGGCCATCATGGCCTTTTCCTCATCTAATTTGGGACTATCTGTATGACTCAGTTTCACATATGGAGGCAATGGAGTACTCACTGCCTTCCCCCCCTCCATATTGAAACGCTGCAATACTTTTGTAACATACTCTTTTTGTGAAAGCCAAAGGAGTTTCCTACTCCGATCACGCGTGATGCGCATACCAAGAATATGACCTGCAAGTCCCAAATCCTTCATATCAAAGGCCTCATGCAACTTGGCCTTTAATGCATCTAGCTCATAAGTATTCTTGCTAGCCAATAGCATATCATCCACATAGTGTGCCAGGATTATCAGGCTATTAACCTTAGCCCTTTTAGTGTAGAGGCAGTGATCAATTTCACTCCTTCTAAAACCCTAGGACCGAATGAAAGCATCAAACTTCTGATACCATTCTCTAGGTGCTTGCTTAAGACCATAGAGACTCTTCTTTAGCTTGCAAACTAAATGCTCTTTGCCCTTTTCTTCAAAGCCTTCCGGCTGCACCATGTAAATTTCCTCATGCAAATCCCCATGCAAGAAAGCTGTCTTGACATCCATCTGCATAAGCTCCATATCCTCTGATGCCACTAGTCCAAGCATGCATCTAAGTGTGGTCATCTTCACAACCGGAGAGAACATCTCATCAAAGTCCACACCCTTCTCTTGCTTGAACCCTTTAGCAACCAAACGGGCCTTGTACTGTTATGGATAAAATTGTCTAAGGAAAAAGGCATTAATATGTATGTGTGTTTGTATATGTGGCAATAGTATAATAAAATATGGTGTGTATAGGGCCCAAGGTTGAGGTGGCAGGGCATGACCATGTGCCACCCTTTCATGTAAGAGGACCCATAAGGTGTGTTGTACATAATCCATAATAGTAATATTATAAAATGCAAGGTGGCATGGCTCCTCCATGTGCCACCCCTCCACCTAGGCTGCATTTAGTGAGATATGGCTCAAAGTCCATGGGAGAAGCAATATAAAATAGGTGGAGATGGATATTATATTGAGTTATACCCTCCATATGAGATAGGCCCATGTGGGGGAGGTATAGAAGGACAAAGAGAGCTAGTTAAATAATGGGGAAAGTAGGATGAGGTGGCAAGATTCCTTGTGCCAACCCTCCACTTGTCCTCCTAGAGGTTTGAACATATTATAAAATTGGAAAGAGACCAAGGGAGTATCATAGACTTGAGATATGGGGCTTGATTTATGTGGAAAATTGAGGCAAGGGGTTGTCGCATACAATTGAGACTGCGTAACCACCTAGCCCACATGGGAGACTTTTCCACACACACCATGCATGTGGGAGGATACATTAATGTGGAGAGACCCCCTCTTTTGGCTATAAAAGGAAGGGGCTATTCCTTGATGAGACACGCTCATTCTTGTAAAGCCACCTAGCTAGTATTTTGATATTTCCCTCTCTTCCCTTCTTTCAAATAAAGTATGGTTCTCTTCCCTTGATGTCTACCTCTCAACATTCCTCCTCCTATCATGTACATGCTTCTCTTCCCCCTCTCCCTTTCCCCTTGTGTCATAGTCTCCCTTTTCCTTCCCTCCACTTCTAATTCCTTTCTCTCTCCTATGACATCCCTTCGCCCTCTTGATCTCCTTTTCTCTATGGCCTTTGAGCGTCGCCATACTTAGCCTCTAGCCTCTGGTCTTGAAAACTTTTCCGGCTAAAAGTTTTGGTGTGGCTGCTGGGATTCGAATCTCCACGGCTAGTGGCGAATCTTCTATTTGTATGGGTTACATCAACAAAACTATACCATCCGTGCTCTTTCTAAGCTACTGCGCGTGCATTCGATTTGTGCGTCTCCTGTGCGACAGTTCTGTGGACTGCTGCGACTTCTGGTTGCAGATAGTTTTCTGCGCGACAGTTCTGTGGACTGCTGCGACTTCTGGTTGCAGACAGTTCTGTGGACTGCTGCGGTTTCTGGTTGCGGATAGTTTTCTGCACGACAGTTCTGTGGACTGCTGCTCTGGTCGCGGTCTGTTTTCTGAGCCCTCGCGGTCTATTTTCTGAGCCCCTGCAAAAGAGTAACAGCAGATCCCGCGCCCCCCCTATCTCTTCTCTTCTTCTTCTTCTCTTTCTCTTCTCCTCTCTTTTTATTAAAGAGTAGGATTGGAACCCAAGACCTCCCCCTTCACAAAAGAAAGTCTTATCATTGGGCCAACAAGTTGGAAGTGGTAAAAATGTAATGATTTTTGTTCATATATTGAAATTGCGGGAGCTGTAACTCTCTAACCGTAAGGAGTTTGCTCTTGCTGTAAAAAGCAAAAATATTTCATTTTATGTGCTCTATCCACATCTCTTGCTAGATCGCCAATTCAGAACTTCTCCAAGCTCACTTCACGGACGCACGCCTCACGAGAAGGGTGGACATTTATGTCACTTCTCGACGCATTTAAGGAATTGGTGCCTGTTCCTCCGCACCTTACGGCTACCAATGCACGAGATGTCTTCCTTGATCTTCATGTCGACCTTCAACGGCTGATTGTCCACAGTGCATTATTGATGGAGATGACGGGTGGAATGATACACCGTGGATGATTCATGGTGAAGAACTACTGATACGCTGGGAGGATTTTGACTTTGCTTCTACTCATTGTGCGGTGATCGAACTACTTGCTGCTTCAGAGGTAATTAAAACGGTGTCCTTCATCGAAGGGTGGGATGTTCCCCAAGCTTAGGGAGAGATTTGGCGCATCTGCCTGTTGATTCCTGTGGAAAAGCTCATCCTGAATGGTTTATTCACAATCTCATTACAAAGGTTTCTAGGCCTCGGCTATGGTTGGTAATGTTTCGACCAAGGAATCCATTTGTACCTAATCAGCCTTTTGTGCCTCATTTCGAGCTTCAAATTGTAATTCTTTTTGGGCTTAAGATAAACTATCAACAAAGAATTGCAAGTTTATTTGGTGCTGAACGTTTGGCTCAAGTGTTGAATTCTCCCCACCCTCTCCTCCTACCTATCTTGGACTACCGAGAAACTTGGGATGTCCGAATTTTAGTCCTGGTGTGATGACATCTTGGATTCTTCAATTTGATGGAGCTTACAAATCTTCGTCGACCACAAGGCGGCTGGCGTGGGTGTGAAGCTCACTTCACCGGGTGGTGAGGAGTATTGTTACAGCAAGTCTTCACCCGCAAGTACTTGCAATCAAGCTGAGTACTCGGCGCTCATTTTTGGGCTACAAAAGGCACAAGAACATCATGCCAAGCAATTGGAGGTGCAAGGAGATTCTCAACTAGTGTGTGAACAAGTTAGTGGAAGATGGAAGGTGCGGAGCAAAGGCTTGGTTCCACGACATCAACAAGCCTTGGAACTTTGCAACCAATTTGATGAGGTAAAAATTCAGCATATCCCTCGAGCTCGAAATCTTGTTGCTGATTTCTTGGCACGTGAAGCTTGTACTTCAATCACGCATGATGCGAGTGGAAGCGCCACCCCAACAAAGCCGCAAGCCACGAAGGAGGGTGATCATTTGTAAGGAATGCAAAGGTTGTGGTCATCATGAAACTAAGTGTTGGGCATACTTGATACGAGTTCACCGACTTCGGAAGATCATTAGGAGGACATTGCTCAAAAGAAGGATGCCAGACCGCACACCCCTTGAAGAAATAGAATGGCGACTACAAGAACTGGAAGAAGCTGAAGGTGATGTGCAAGCTCTCCAACTGTTGACATTTGTCATGGCATTCTTGTTTGCCTTGATGAACAACCTCATGCAACGCCGCGCCTCTAACCCTCGCTTGTAATGATCGATGTGATATCATGAGGGTTGGTCCTTTTAAGATTGTCTATGTGCTATTCTATGCTGAAGATTCTTCTCGAGTAATATTTCACACTACTCCAGTCACACCCTACCCTGCCTATGTGTGCTTTTTGGATGTATCTTCACCCGATTTTCAGCTCAAGCTTCCTCTTACTATTGTTCGTCCATAGATAAGCCCCTCTTTTCCATTTTCCAAGCATGGCTGACATTCCCGTGTTTTGTGGACGGGTAGATGAAAATCCAAATGAGTATCTTGTGGCTTTCAAGCGCCGTTGTGTTTCTCTCAACTTTCTTACTGAAGACAGATGGCTATTGGTTCTTCCCACATTTCTAGAAGGTTTGGCTCAAGTGTGGTATGAGAAGCAAGCCGAAGATGTTCGCCAAAGCTGGCCAAGGTTGACAGCAGCAATGATTGAGTATTTCGGCAAAGAAGAGGAGCCGGAGAATGTGTACCTGCAGGTGGCAAATTTGAAGCAGTCAGAAGGTGAGACGGCGCGTCGATATGTGGATCGAGCGGCCGTGCTCCTGGACCGTTTGATTGCCACACAGGAGGACAATGCCGGGTTTCAAGCTGGAATGACTCAGCATGTGCTGGGCTACCTTGTAGCAGGAGCGAGTGATGAATTCCGCCTCAAGCTTAAATGGGAGAATCCAGAAACTATGGTGCTAGCACATGAGATTGCTCAAAAGTTTGATAAAGTTCAGTCTGACCCCGCTTCAAAGAAGACGATTGTCCCTCCGCATCCCCCTCCATTCCTGCAACAACAACCTGGGGGGTCTAACTCAGGGGCGTACCCCCACCCCTCATCAGGGATGTATCAACCGCCTCCACCTCAGTTGTATGGTCCTCCCTTAGATACTTACCCTCAACAAGGTGGATATCCTTATCCTCCGCCTCGAAGATTTCCCCAGCCTCGCCCACGAGCTCCCCTCCTCTCTACTCCCGTGGCCCCTCCAACTAAAGAGGCCCCCCCTGCAACAGAACCAGGAGTCAATGACCTAGCCAAGGCCCTGAATGACCTTCGGCTTGAGATGGTGGGCATCAGAAATCAAGCCAACCGCCCTCCAAGAGATCGTGCTAATGTTGTATGCCACCAGAAGGGTCATTATCGCACAGAATGCCCCAATATTCCAAGGGTGAATCTTCTAAGTGAGTCGGGCACACTGAGGATTCTGATGTGGAGATCCTTGATCTCGGGAAAAGAACTCGTGCTACCTCGGACCCCTCTCCAAACCGTGGACCGGGCCGCCCCAGGAAGAAGGTGTCCTTCTTAGAACCCTCAGATGCTGAGATGGCTGACCCACCAACAGAGAAGATTAAAAGATCTCGCAGGAGTAAGTGGTCACCCTCGAATTTTCCCATCGGCTCAGGGCAAGAGGACTATTCGGTCGTTCAGGACCTTGCTCATCGGTCTTTGAGCATCACACTCCCTCAACTAATAGCAAAGCCCTAAGGTGAGACATGAGCTGCAGCAAGGTCTCTCAACAAGGAAGAGCAAGAAAAAGGGAAAGGTACGAGAGGTATCTTCTATCTCTGAAGAAATTGATCGGCACCCACACACAGTAGATGTCATCATAGATAATTGACGTGTCAAAAATGTGTGTGTTGATGGGGGAGCTGCATGTAATATCATGGTGCCCCGCATCATGAAGAAATTGAATTTGAAATGTACAAGGCGTTCCTCCACTCGAATCAAGGTAGCAGATGGTCGACGACTCGCCACCATGGGAGTCATTGAGGATTTGCCCATCACTGTCAATGGGTTGACCACCACTGTCAATTTCTATGTAGTGGACATTGAAGATACAGGCAGAAGTTACCCAGCCATACTCGGGAGACCATGGTTGAGAAAGAGTGATGCAGTCAGCTATTGGAAGACAGGACACATGTCTTTTGGTGCTTCGAAGGAGAAGATCCCTGTGCAACCTGGTGCCATGGAACCGGAAGAAGAAGAGGAGCATGACAGTGATACTGTCTCATCTTCAGTGTCTGAGTCCATGGAAGAATCAGACGGGGGGGACGAATTCTCAGAGGAGGAAGTTTACATGATGGGGGTGTCTCCGACCCTGTCGCCTGCAGAAAAGATAACAGCTAGTCCTCAACAGCTCAAATCAATGCTTTCTCCAGACCTCACTCTAGGTGAGAAAGATGAGTTTCTTGAAAGGTTTAAAGATTTCCCTGACCTCTTTGCAACTAGCTACCACCACCTTCGCCATGTGACTGCCATAGAGCACAAGATAGAGCTGAAGCCTGATGCAAAGCCTGTGGCTCAGAAGTATCGGAGATTAGAGCCCCTGCAGACCGACGCTTTGCGCTCAGAGTTGCAGAAGCTTGTAGAGGCTGGGTTTATTGTTCCAGTTCACAATACTGAATGGGTTTCACCAGTGGTAGTCATCCCAAAGAAAAACAACAAGTGGCGGGTCTGCATCGACTATAAGAAGCTCAATGCTGCCACCAAGAGGGATCATCATCCTCTACCCTTTCAAGACCTCATTCTTGAGAAGGTAAGTGGTCATGAGATGTATACTTTCTGTGATGGTTACTCTAGGTTTTATCAAATCAGAATTGCCGAGGAAGATGTGCTTAAAACCACATTTGCCACACCTTGGGGGACATTTGCATTCAAAGTAATGCCATTTGGCCTCACCAATGCTCCTGCTACCTTTCAAAGATTTATGCAGATGGTGTTTGCTCCTTATTTAGGGGATTTCTTGGAGGTGTTTTTAGATGATTTCTGTATATTCTCATCACGTAAGGAGCACATCATGAAGGTTAGATTGGCCTTCCAAAGGGTCAATGATGCAAATGGCAGTCTCAACCCTGAGAAATGCACCATTGGAGCCACTCAAGGGAGGTTATTGGGACATGTTGTCTCATCCGAGGGCATCAAGCCTGACCCCGAGAAGGTAGAAGCCATCCTCAAACTCTCCCCATCTACAACCAAACGTCAGGTACGCTCATTTGTCAATCTAGCAGGATACTATCGCCGCTTCATTGATCAGTATGCTGCTTTGACACGGCCCATGACTATGCTATTAAAAGATGGGGTTGATTTTTCCTGGGATGAGGATTGTGATCATGGTTTTGCACAAATCAAGAATGCTCTGGCTTCAGAACCCATTCTACGCAATCCAGACTGGTCAAAGACCTTCTATATCAATCCTGGGTTTGGTGAGCACACTCTGGCAGGTATTCTTCTCCAGCAAGGGGAGGATCGGTTCATGTACCCCGTTCGATTTGCTTCTCGACAATTGCTCGACACTGAGCGATGCTATTCAGAGGCTGACAAGCATGCATTGTCCTTGGTGTTTTACATTGAGAAATTTAAGCATTATGTGGCTGGAAAGTCCTTCTTTATACTCACTGGCACTGGTCTTGCAAAGCAGGTTCTTCAATCACCAAATCCCATGGGCCGGTTGGCCAAATGGTTGGCAGTTCTACAAGAATATGATTTTTCTTTCAAAATTGTAAAAGGGGGTTGTTCCAACTTGAAGAATGCTTTGATTGATCTAGAGGAGTGCCTTGATGTAACCCTTGTAGCAGCCATAGAAGTTGGGGATCCTTGGTATGGTGGCATCTACAAGTTTTTGACCGCTTTCTCCTTTCCTTCAGAAAGTACTAGCTATGAGAAAAAGAAGATCCGCAGAGATAGTAGGCGCTATACCCTCCTTGATGGGGTGTTGTACCATCAAGGCATGGATGGGGTACTCAGACGAGCCATTGATGCAAATGAAGTGCCTAAGGTATTGAAGCATTATCATGATGGATTTTGTGGAGGCCACTATGCCAGTGACTATACAGCTAAGAAGATTTTACATGCTGGATACTATTGGCCGACCTTGTTCAAGGATGTCACTTTGTATTGCAAAACCTATGAACCATGTCAATTCTTCGGTAGGAAGGATTTGCGTCCTGGGCAACATCACCCAGTGATGTCCATCCATCCGTTTCAGAAGTGGGGAATAGATTTTGTCGGGCCCTTGCCCATGACTGCCCGCAAAAAGAAGTATCTTTTGGTAGCCACTCAATATGTCACTAAGTGGGCTGAAGCAATCACCCTCTCTGCTGCAAATGGCAAGGCAGTTTCAAATTTCATATTTGAACGTATCTGCACAAGGTTTGGGACACCCATGGAGATAGTCTCTGACCATGGGAGTCCATTCTTAAATGAAGCAGTGGAGTTACTCATGGATCGCATGGGCATTGATCATCACACTTCTAGGATCTATTATCCAGCCTCCATGGGTCAAACAGAGCGGACCAATGGCCTCCTGTGTAAAACCATGGGAAAAATGGCCGTAGGGAACAGGAGCCAATGGGATCAGAAGGTCACAGAAGCCGTGTGGGCTTACAACATCACTCATAAAACATCTACAGGTCACACCCCTTTTGAGTTGGTGTATGGTACTGAGGCAGTTTTACCACTAGAGATAGAGATTCTGGCCTTGAGATTGGCACAGGAACAGAGGATGACAGAAGATGAACGTGTAGAGGCCAGATTGGTACAACTTGAGAAGTTAAATGAGACCCGACGCCTTGCACTACATCAAACAGAGATCCAAAAGAATCGACAAAAGGCCCGATTGGATGCTAAGATTCGCAAGGGATGGGAAAGACACTTTGCTGAGGGGGATGTTGTGCTATGCTTTGATAATAGATTGGACCACCAAATGGATAAGAAGTTTCTGCCACTGTGGGCTGGTCCATACAAAGTCATCAAAGAACGTAGCAATGGGTCTGTACAAGTCTAGGAGCTGCATGAACCATATGGCAAGAAGGTGATCAACAAACGTTACCTCAAGCCTTTCTTTGTGCGTGATGGGCCCAGGCATGGAAATGCTGTGCATTCCCTGCCTGGGGGGGGGAACTGTTATGGATAAAATTGTCTAAGGAAAAAGGCATTAATATGTATGTGTGTTTGTATATGTGGCAATAGTATAATAAAATATGGTGTGTATAGGGCCCAAGGTTGAGGTGGCAGGGCATGACCATGTGCCACCCTTCCATGTAAGAGGACCCATAAGGTGTGTTGTACATAATCCATAATAGTAATATTATAAAATGCAAGGTGGCATGGCTCCTCCATGTGCCACCCCTCCACCTAGGCTGCATTTAGTGAGATATGGCTCAAAGTCCATGGGAGAAGCAATATAAAATAGGTGGAGATGGATATTATATTGAGTTATACCCTCCATATGAGATAGGCCCATGTGGGGGAGGTATAGAAGGACAAAGAGAGCTAGTTAAATAATGGGGAAAGTAGGATGAGGTGGCAAGATTCCTTGTGCCAACCCTCCACTTGTCCTCCTAGAGGTTTGAACATATTATAAAATTGGAAAGAGACCAAGGGAGTATCATAGACTTGAGATATGGGGCTTGATTTATGTGGAAAATTGAGGCAAGGGGTTGTCGCACACAATTGAGAGTGCGTAACCACCTAGCCCACATGGGAGACTTTTCGACACACACCATGCATGTGGGAGGATACATTAATGTGGAGAGACCCCCTCTTTTGGCTATAAAAGGAAGGGGCTATTCCTTGATGAGACACGCTCATTCTTGTAAAGCCACCTAGCTAGTATTTTGATATTTCCCTCTCTTCCCTTCTTTCAAATAAAGTATGGTTCTCTTCCCTTGATGTCCACCTCTCAACATTCCTCCTCCTATCATGTACATGCTTCTCTTCCCCCTCTCCCTTTCCCCTTGTGTCATAGTCTCCCTTTTCCTTCCCTCCACTTCTAATTCCTTTCTCTCTCCTATGACATCCCTTCGCCCTCTTGATCTCCTTTTCTCTATGGCCTTTGAGCGTCGCCATACTTAGCCTCTAGCCTCTGGTCTCGAAAACTTTTCCGGCTAAAAGTACCTAGGCACATCATCACCTGTGACCTTCATTTTGTAGACCCATTTACATGGCAATGCTTTCTTTCCATGTGGCAAAGAAACCAAGTCCCAAGTCTTATTCTTCATAAGTGAACTCATCTCTGATTGCATAGCATACTCCCACTTGCGTTGATTCTCACGCATCATAGCCTCTCTGTAGCAAGAAGGCTCCCCGCAATCAGTAAGCATCACATAGTCTACCCCTGGAACAAACCTATCAGGTGGTCTAGACACTCTAGATGATCTTCTCAAGGGCATTTCAGCTTGCTGTCCCACCTGCATATCAGCCACATTTGGCTCATCATTTCCACCAATAGATGATCCATCATCTACCCTTGATTGTATACCTGTGGGAGTACTTGGTGGCACCATTTCTTGCACATTTGGTGCATGGACAGCTTGCTGTCTATCAACATATGCAGGTGGATTCACATCCTGGAAAGTGATTCTCCTCATTTCCACATCTCTCATGGGTGCCTTATGCATCTTCTTCTCATTGAAGACCACATCATGGCTGCGTATGATCTTCTTTGCTTCTGGATCCCAGAGATGATAGCCCATCTCTCCACTTTCACCATAACCTAGAAAGATGCATTTCCTAGACTTAGGATCTAGCTTCTTTCGAAGCTCTTTTGGCACATGTGCATATGCCTCACACCCAAATATACGCAAATGAGAGTAAGAGGGCTTATTTCCACTCCATGCCTCTTCAGGAATACCACCATCCAAACTCTTACTAGGTGATCTATTGATCACATGCACTACAGTCTTCATTGCCTCAGCCCAAAAACCACCAGAAAGACTTGCATTGGAAAGCATGCATTGCAACCTTTCTTGAATGGTACGGTTCATCTTTTCTGCAACTGGATTTTGCTCTGGAGTACGAGGGGATGTGAGCTCCCTTTTAATCCCACGTGTATCATAGAAATGCTGAAAGTCATGAGAGAGATACTCTCCGCCATTGTCAGTCCGTAGGCATTTAAGCGTTCTACCTGACTGATTCTCAACCAAGGCCAGCCATTTCTGAAATACCTGGAACACATCACTCTTTCGAGCTATAGCATAAGCCCACACTTTCCTAGTTGCATCATCAATGAATGTCACATAGTATTCAGCCCCACCTAATGACCGTGTAGGCATGGGACCGCATACATCTGAATACACTAATCCAAGCTTTTCAAACTCTTTCTTTCCCCTTCTTTTATGGGCTGATTTAGTCTGCTTCCCATAGAGACAATGCTCACAAAATTCAAAATCAGAGAAACTCAAATGCGGTACATAACCCAAACGGCATAAGAGTTTCATTCCATTCTGGCTCATGTGCCCCAACCTGCAATGCCACAAAGAAGTGCTTGGCTGCTCGGTTATTGCAACAACATGATCAAATACCCCTGATACATGTAAGGGATACAAAGTCCCACACTTGGCACCCCTGGCCAAAAGCATAGAGCCCTTCTGAATTTTCCAACTCTGAAAGCCAAAAGTGGTGTGAAAACCAGCATCATCTAGCTGACCCACTGAAATAAGACTCTTGGTCAGCTTAGGCACATGTCTCACATGTTTCAAAACAAATGCAGACCCATTTGCAAAAGAAAACTTTATGTCACCTGCTCCCACTATGTCACATGCATAGTCATTTCCAAGATGCACACAACCTGTCTTTCCACTATCATAAGTGGAGAACCATTCCCTATGGGGAGTAACATGGAATGAAGCACTAGAATCCAAAATCCAATCCTGGGAATATGCATCATCTGAAGTGGTAAGCAACTCTGCAGATAAAGTAGATATGAAGAGAATATCATTGTCACTATCATGTGTGACTGCATTGATCTCCTCGATCTTCACTTTTCCTTTGTCCTCCCTTGGACTCTCTTCCTTTTGATTTGCAACCCAATTTGCATTCTTTTTCTTATCCTTTTGCTCTCTTTTCAGCTTGTAGCAATCCTTTTTCATATGGCCCTTCTTGCCACAATGGTAACACTCAATGTTCCGTGCCCTGGATTTGCTACGAGACTTCCCTCTTTCTTGGGACTTCCCCCTGAACTGTGATCTGCCCCTTTGCACATTTAAGGCTGCATCCTGCTTGTGCATCCTGCTTATTGCCATCCATAGACTTCCGTCTAATCTCCTCGGCCAACAAGCTACCCACAACATCATCAAATTTCAGTACTCCACCAGGTGCAGAGTTACTGACAGCTGTACGGAAGGTATCCCATGAGGATGGCAATGAACATAAGAGAAATATTGCCTTAGTCTCCGCATCAAAATTCATTTTCTGAGCCTGAAGCTGGCTGAAAATAATATTGAATTCATTCAAGTGAGAAGCAATGGAGACCCCTTCCTTCATCTGCAGCTCAAACAACCTCTTCATGAGGTAAACTTTATTAGAGGCAGTTTCCTTCTCATAAGTGGCACACAGTTTCTTCCACAAATCTTCAGTAGTCTGCTCATTTACTACTGTGAAATAAACTGACTCTGCAAGATGAAGTCTAATAGTAGACTTTGCTAATGCATCCAACTCATTCCAATCATCCTCAGACATATTTGCAGGCTTAGCTTCAATCCCTGCCAAGGGTTTAATCTGCTTCTTTTGAATAAGCACATCCCTTATTTGTTCTTTCCACAAAGAAAAGTTTGTCCCATCAAACTTTTTAATGCTGAAAAACTCCTTTTCAGGCATGGAAGAGGATGCCATGATGCAAATAAAGCAAAATCCCAAATGCTAGTGCCTGCAAGAGAGAATCACACCAAATACCAGGTGCACCCAAATGTGTATGCCACAATAGAGTGAAATATCACCAAAACTCAAAGCTCAAAGCATCAAAAGATGCATCTGACTCATGTGCATATACTATGCATCCATATGAGCAAATCTGACCCAAAAGAAAATGCCAATAAGTGCCAAATAAGTGCCAAATGACTCAAGCATAAACACCGTCCACTGGCATATGCATCAATTATATCTCATCCAAGAGAGCATAGCACTATCAGTGCATCACCAACAATGTGTCAAAGCTGTCCCTCAGCATAAAATAGCATCCATGTGCAAAGCGTCCATAAAAAATAGCATCCCACAAGGCAATTTGGGCCTATCAGCGCATCCAACAAGGACCGCAATGCATCCAAATGGCCTATAAATCATCCATTGCAACCCAATGCATACCACAAATGAGCGCACAACACTGCTCAAACTGCAACCAGAGTGATCTGCATAAGGTATGCTCAAGAAATCATAGTCCCACGGTAATGAGCGCTACTGAAAATAGAACCTGAGATGCTTCAAAACATGGGCGCCATTGCATAATCGGACTCAGCAAGAAAATCTGCAAATATCTCTCTTCTGCCAGAACTCCAAAATCCCAACCAATGAGTGAGAAATGGGAGTCAACTCTTATCCACTACCATGTGGCATAAATCTAAGGTTTCAAAACCTTAGTATGAAAAATGCATAACAGAGAGACGAAATCGAATACACAGAGATTTATAACTCTGAAAATCCTCCACCGAATCATGCAAGAACTGATAGGTAGGGGTTTTTGGGCGTCCGGAACGCAATGGGACAGACGGTTTTAGAAACCGTGGTCTCAATCACTGGGTCCAACACACGGACTGAAAAACGTTTTTGGAAACAGAGCTATCTGTAAACTCCACCGGAGTGCGAATGATGAGCAACATAGAAGTTTTAGGACCTCCTGAGTCCACCGGAACTGACAGATCTGCAAATGGTTGCTCCAAACTTGAGTTCCAACACCCGGGCAAAAAACGCAGGAACTGACACATTGAGTCGGAAATCCAATGAAATGATCCCAGATTCAAGAATGAAGGTGTTTCCAAGCTCCTGAAGTAATGTGGACACCAAAAGCAAGCAATAGTTGCCTCTACAAGTCAATACGGAGTCTCTGTCATCGAACAGAACAGGGAAAAGCTCAAAAAACGACTTTTTCTTTCAAACTCTTAACAGGCTCTCAAAACCACTTCGTAAAGCCAAAGTGACTTTTCCAAAGGTTCCTCCAAGGTCTCTGCACACTCGGATGCAAGTAAAGTCACCCACAAAGCTTCCCACAGAGCTTCTCCTTCCTCCCACAGAGCTGCTGAGCTTCCAGCATTCATGCACGCTCAGCTAGATCACTCGGGCTCTGATACCAGTTGAGAGTGCTCTCAACGGAAGCAAGAACGGAAGAAGGAGAGAGAGAGATAGAGAGCCACACAAGTTTGGTGGGTGCAGAACCACCCTAATCTTCTTTTTCATTCATTTATATATGTGTTTGAGTATTGTACATAACCGGGGTTAAGGCACAGTGACCTTTAACCCCCACAGGGCTCCCATACAATCACCTTTCTACCATCAACGGTCTTATTGATAGACCTCATCTGACATGCAAGTCAAGATCCATCCAGTGTCCCGACCTCACACATGGCTTCTCCTCATATGGGGGCCTTACAACTTGAGCACCTTGAATCACTGCTGGTTACCAGGAGGGTGGGGCATTGAGCATATCTAACAAACTTGATCCAAGTACTCGTCTCCATCCTCCTATTCAACCAGCACATGTGTTAGAGGCTAGTATATCTTTTTGTTATACAGTTAGAGCATGTGAAAATAAATGGGTGTAGTAAGGGCTTACATTAAGAAAGGGCACTAATTCCCCCCTCTTTGTAAACAAGTCCATCATAGTTTGCATATTATAATCATATGCATATTTGTAGTCCTCATCTGTATACTACTTGCCCATTTTCATTACCTAACATTACAAGAATACACGTTAGTTTCAATGATTTACATGTTGCATTCCAGAATTGCATACTAAAAGAAGTGAGATGGCATTAGGTACTTACAACAAAAAGAATTGAAATGGTGATTTACATCCTTTAATCCTTTTTTCATGATTTTCCAATCTTTCGGGTGGACCTAGGCAAGCTTTGGTTCCCCTTTCTTTTCCTTCCTGCAAATTTGGTATGTTCATGACTTGAGCATAGCAACCATCTTGCTCTCAACATCCAGCAAGAGTCAAACTCAGCTCATCATAGGGCACTGGATTTCCTACCTCAATGTCTACGAAATAGAATCTTTTATCTTTTGTGGTTGCTTTCGGAATTCAATCACCACCCTCTTGAATTAAAAGGAGAAAAGATCGTGCATTCAGTTTTAATAATTCGGGTATATTTAGTATCCATGCTTATTTCAAACTCTCTATTAACTGAATAGGAGAGGGTGGTGGAAGTTTGGGAGTTGGCTTGTCTACCGCCAGTGGGACGCACTATACTAGAGCTAGAGCATTTATATCAATGCTCACTCTCTCTCTCCCTAGCTCCACCATGGGTGGTAGCTTGGGAGATTTGTATAGAGGTTGGCAGACTTGACACTCAGTTTCTCTCCTCCTCAAATTCACACAATAGTATTTCCCTATCATTTGGATCTAACCACGTTAGGATTTCTTTGTACTACTACCTAAGGTATTAGTATTGAGGGTCTCTTTTTACCCCCTCCACTTGACCTCCACTTGCCATCCTTCATGAAATTAAAGCAAACATTACATTTGAAACTTAGAATGCAAGTTCGTAAAAAAAAGGGATGTGACATTCACTTAGAAAAAAAGAAAGCAAAAAGTAAAGGGGAAAGAAAAGGCAAAGCAGAAGGGAAAGGGGAAGGAAACAAAAATCTCCTCTCTGCCTCTTGGAAGAACCCAATAAAAATTGCTCTTCTTTTGTCTCTCGATTCTTCACCCCTCATGAGTCAGAGCAGCTGCAATCATGTCCTTCCATCAATAGATATCTCCAAGGAAGTAAAAGGGAAAGGGAAAGGAAAAGTGATGTCAGGAAGGGAAGGGGAAGGGAAAAGGAAAATACATTGTATTTAAACATGCATTCTATTTTAAATAGGGGGAAGGGGAAGAGAAAGTGGAAGGCGAAAGGGAAGGGAAAGAAAATGCATTCTATTTAAACATGAAGGGGAAGGGAGATGAAGTTCATTCTATTTAAAATTACATTCAAATTTAAACAAGGGGAAGGGGAAGGGAAATGGAAAATGGAAAGGGAATGGGAAAGCAAACATGCATTCAATTTAAACATGCATTGTAATTTAAACAAGGGGAAGGGGAAGGGAAAATCAGGCATGCATTTTAATTTAAGCAAGGGGAATGGGAAGGTAAAATGGATGCATTCAATTTAAATATGCATTCTATTTTAAACAACGGGAGGGTAAGGGGAAATGGTAGAGAAAGGAAAAAGGTATGATACAAAGAGTGACTAGAGCATGCAAGATTAAGGTCATACCTATCTCCACCCTCCTTAGAGGGGAATGAGAAGGAGAAGGGGAAGGGAAAAGGTAAAGGGAAAGTGAAGGAAAAAAGGGAAAGGAAATGAACAAGAGAAGGAGAAGAGAGCAAAAAAAAAAGAAAGAGAAGGAAACGGGAGAAGAGAGAAGGGAGAAGGAAAATGAAAAGAGAAGGGGAGAAGGAGAAGAGAAGGGGAAGGAGAAGGAAAAAAGGAAAAGAGAGAAGGGAGAAGGAGAAGGGAGAAGAGAAAGGGAAGGAGAAGGAAAAAAGGAAAAGGGAAAAAGAAGGGAGAAGGAGAAGAGAAGGGGAAGGAAAAGGAAAAAAGGAAAAGGGAAAGAGAAGGAAAAGGAGAAGAGAGAACGGAGAAGGGGGAAAGGAAAGGGCAAAGACACGTGAAAAGGGGGAAGGGAAAGGGAAAGGGAAGAGAAAGGGAAAGGAGAAGGGAAAGTGACCAAAATCAACATACATAGTGCACAAATTCATTTTTTGGAGCAGAGTATGTGTCTTCTCACTCCAGTGGATGTCTCAACAGCCCAAGAAGAGAGGGAGAGGTTCTCTAAGGTGATTACAAGGTGTGGAGGTTCACTGCAAGGCTAAGAGAGATGAAGGAAAGCAATGCAGTTTGGGTTTTGGGTTGTAGGCCCCACAGCATCGATATCATGCTATTGATATTACCATCGCTATTTTTGTCTTAAAATTTGCTAAAAATCAGCAAAGCATTACTTTTCTCAATTTTTTAATTGAGCTCAAAATTGTAATGCTTCTCTCTATTCTAGTTCTTGATGAACTTTAGAAGATGATAACATGTATTGAATTATAAAATTTTGAAACCTTGGAGCCTCATTTTAGGGTTTATATCCCTTTTTAATTTACTGCATGTTCCCTTACCTGTAATAAAACAAGTATCTAGGTCATTGAAAGACCCAGATTTGTGCCAAATCTTGTGTATAAAATAGTTCTACACGTCCACTTTTTTTTATAAAAGTCATATGTGGCATGAAGTGGGACACTGTGGGTCGATGACATCATTTTTCCATGGGCATGTTAGGCATCCAGGGAAAAATGGGACCAAAATTGGGAATAGTATGACTTAGGATAGTACAAAGATTCGTGCTAGGTATTATTGCCTTGGTTCAAGGTTCGTATCTCTTTTTTTCATGCACCTTGCATCATGAATTTTCAATAGGGTAACATTTCTAACCATGCAAATGGTACCCGATGGACATGATACATTACACGGGCCTTACATTATGTTACTTTAAGGCTTGTGAAAGGTATCATGCCCATCGATTACCATTTGCATGGTTAGAAACCTTGCCCTATCGAAAATTCAATGATGCAAGGTGCAAGAAAACAAGGTATACAAACTCTAAATGATGGTATTCTAGCAATGAAAATGGTATCCGATGGCCATGATACTTTTCAAGGGCCTTAAAATCATCTATTTTAAGTCCCATGCAAAGTATCATGTCCATCGGGTACTATTTGCATGGCTAGAAACCTTACCCTACCAAAACCTTAGTGATGAAAGGTGCAAAAAATATGCATCGGTGGTCTTCTAGCCATGAAAATTGTGTTTGATGGCAATGATACTTTGCAAAGGGGTCTTAAAATTGCATATTTTGCAAGGCCCATGAAAAGTATCATGCCCATCAAGTAGCATTTACATGGTAAAGAAACCATATTTCCTAGTTTTTCACCATGCATTATGCATGGGCATAGGAAAACATGCCCTAGTAGACTTCTACCCATGAAAATGGTATTTGATGTCCATGAGACTTTGCAAGAGCCTTAAACGAACCTATTTTAAGGCATGTACAAAGTATCATGCCCATTGGGTACCATTTGCATGGCTAAAAGCCTTACTCTATCAAAAACTTAGGTGTAGAAAGCAGGCCTCAATGATCTTCTAGCCATGAAAGTGGTATTTGATGAACTTGATACTTTGAAATGGTCTTAAACTCACCTATTTTAGGCCTCACGTAAAGTATCATGCTTGTCGGCTACCATTTGCATGGTAAAGAAACCATATTTCCTTGTTTTTCACCATGCAGCATGCATTGGCATAGGAAAACACACCTTGGTGGTCTTTTTCATCATGCAAATGGTATTCAATGGCCATGATACTTTGCATGGGCCTTAAAATCACCTATTTTAAGGCTCATGCAAAATATCATCCCCGTTTGGTACCATTTTCATGGTAAAGAGACCATATTTCCTTATTTTTCACCATGCATCACATGGGGGCATCGAGAAAAATGTGTCTTGGTGGTCTTCTAGCCATTTGAATGGTATCTAGTGGCCATGATACCTTGCAAGGGCCTTAAAATCACCTAGTTTAAGGCTCGTACAAAGTATCATGCTCGTTGGGTACCATTTTTCATGGTAAAGAAACCATTTTTTCTTGTTTTTCATCATGCATCATGCATGGGCATAGGAAAAAATGCCTCGGTGGTCTTCTATCCATACAAATGGTATCAAATGGCTATGATAATTTTCAAGGTCTTTTAAATTACCTATTTAAGGCTTATACAAAGTATCATGCATGTTAGTTACCATTTGTATGGTGACAAATCCATGTTTCCTTCTTTTTCACCATGCATCATGATGGGCATAGGAAAACATGCCTTGGTGGTCTTCTAGCCATGAAAATGGTATTTGATAACTTAGTTTAAGGGCCATGAAAATTATCATGCCCATTGAGTACCATCTACATGGCTAGAAGACCAGCAATGCATGTTTTGCTAGGAAACAAAGTCTCACTATTTGTTGGAAAACACCGTAATGGTATCTGATCTGCATCAAACTCTCAAAGTACATGGTATTTTTTCCCCATTAGTTTCATGAGGTAGTGTAATATTTTTTGGATCATCAAATTAGTAGTATAATGTCCTGTCCAAAAAATAAATTATCGATGCTTTTATGCTAATATCGACTCTGGTAAATTTCATAGAGGTTATCAATAAAAATATCCTCTTTAGGACTCATGTTATCCTTCCTAATCACTTAGACATCTTCATCTCTTTCATTTTGGGTGAATGAGCATCAAAGTAAGTGCTTATCATGTGTTGCATTATTTCATCCTCATTTAGTGCATCCTCCTCTAATGCTTGTGTTCTATTTCTCTTCTCGCACTCTCAATCTTCTCTTAGAGTCTTCTAAAATTTGTTATAAAGCTGGACGAACGTGAAATTGTCAAGGAGAAAAAGATTGAACGAGTGACTACTATCACTCTAATAAATAGAGCTCTTGATCCCTCTATTAAAACAGCAAACTCAAAACACTTCAATGTGTAATCAAAAAAGCACATTTGGTGTCTAGGCACATTTGAAGTGAACACACACTTGGATTGAAAGTGGTTTTCTTAAGGAGTATAATGTATTTATTAATGTTTGAATCTTCTTCAATGGAAGGGTAAGATAGAGGACCACTAGACTCTTGATTGGGTATTCCAATGCACAGAATTACCTGCAATTATTAAAGATCAAGTTCAAGGAGGGTATCTACATGTTGATAAAAAAGGAGCTTTCCATGTTGATTGGCATATGGTAGGAAACCTTAAAGGTGGCAACTTAGCCAGATTGACGACAAAAGAGTGTGGTTTTTCACTGATCATGAAGAGGGTAAAGGGGGGGAAGTGTTGGGAGTTTCCAATCACCTTTCCTAGGTAGTAGGGGGTTCTTAACCACCTTTGGTCAAAATGGAATAGGGATTGACTTCATGCACCCCCATCTAGAGTATCACGTGCTCATTTTTTTTCATTGAGTAGGTAGATTAGGTAGTTTAGCATCCCCCCATCACAAAAAAACATGAACAGTAACTTTCCAAGGGTGCCAGTCAACAAATTGGGCCAATATTTTGAGAGTGATGACTCAAATGCAGTGATACCCATATCCTTCTATGATAAGAAAGCTATGGAAATCTTGGACAGAGGAGCAGGTGTTAGCATCATCACAAAACAATGTTGGGAAAAGTGGGGAAGTCTCGACCGAGAGAGTACTTCCTTGGTAGTTAAATTAGCTGATGGAGGCACAGCTCATCCCATAGGACTCAAGAACATTAAAATCAAAACCTGCGGTCTCACATATCGGGTGTGCCTTGTTGTAATGGATTTCCCAAACAACCCTAGGTATGAGGCTATTCTAGGAAGACCTTTCTTGCATATGGTAGGATTGATCCATGATTGGCGCTCCAACAACATTTATCTAAGGAAAGATCAGCAAGTCGTGATGGTTGATCTCCAAACATGGAAGGCTCACACTATGTCTGCAAATCTATTTGCAGCAACTGAGTCGAATACCACCGATAGGTTTGTGCCAGTAAAGCTAGTTAAACCAGGGAACACAGGCATTACCTATCTTTCCACACGATACCAAATTTGTTCTAACAAATGGTTTTTTTTGGATGGTGACAAGTTACCCTAACCTCGGAGGCTAGACTAACTAACGAATTCGATACTATTGTACTGATTCTTTTCTTAAGTTTGCAAACTCTATATAAAGAAAAATTCTATTAATCCTCTAGCTTTCCATATCATTTTTTTGGATTACTATATTGTCAAAAGTAACTTCAATTTAGTTTTCTTAAGGAATTTCAATCCATTTCTCATATGCATCTTTTTATAATTGTCCAAATGATTGAATTAATTGTATGGCTCATTTATTGATGGGATTATTAAATCTAAATACACACACACCCCATATGCACGTGGCTTTTTTATTTTAGCATAGAGGGTTTTTAATTTGATTCTAACCTTTTACCGTGTTCCTTACTTTCACCCTACTTCCCCATCAAGCCTAGTTATACTTAGTTTAGATCCACCAACTATTGAGGGCACTCAGACGATGTACCTTGATGATGAACAACTTAGCTCCATTACACCTTTTTACACCATAAGAACGGTACTACCTAGTCAAATGGAATTAGAAATTGGCAATTCCCTTGATCCTAACGAGATAGATATGGCTCCATCTCAACTTTGGGTAGAGCTGACATCAGCAGGTGCAACATGCTGAATACAGGCCAGGGTAGATGGGTGAGCAAGCTACAACCTCATCTCCTGGGAGACATTAAAGCATCTCGGCCAGGTATGCCTCAAGTATGTGATTCTCAAATTCAATCCATAGAGGGTACCTCTATTAAGGTTATTGGTTCTTTAATGTTGAATGTTTCCTTAGACAATTACATTGTGCCTTGCAAGTTTTCTATAGCTCCTATAGTTACCTTAACAAAAGCCACTATTCTTGGTAAAAGCTAGATCCAAGACACTTACAAAGGGTTATTTGGTGATGAATTATCCCATCAAGATGCACCAATTGCTAGCCAAGGATCAACATCTGCAACTACTTCCACCTCCCCACCTCGACAAGGATGCCACCAAGGAAAAAGACAAAGACAAAAAGACAACGAAGCAAATATGGGTTTGAAAGGACCTATTGAAGTCTCAAGGATACTTTGAGGGTGAATCATATTTTTGGATTCCAAAAAAACCTCAACAAATGAAGCCACCCCCCCTCCAAACATCAAGCCTCACCATCGCCAACCACCCCCTCATGTAAACAATAAACCTCAACATCAAAGAAGAAGAAAACACCATCTAACAAAGAAGGTACATTACGAATGGGTTTCCACAACATTACTCGAAGCCCAAGGATATTACGTTGGCAACTCTTATATATGGGTACCCAAGCCTCGCTAGAGCAATCAACAACCCATTCATGCTTTTCCTAAGCCTAAATGTACACCATTACTATTGCAAAGTAGGAGCGAAGCCTCAAATCTATCAATACAAAAGCATCAACGAGTGCAAATGCACCAATAGTGGCCACACAAGAACCTACTCTGCAAAGATGCCAAGAACAGCGAGAACCTACTTGCAAGGACAAGGGAAAAGCACCAATGCAGGAGGTCATATGCAAGGGAGTTTATCTACCTCATCTCGAGTAGTTACACAAGAACCTGTCTCAAAAAGGGAGACAGTAACACAAGAACCTGCTCGATTGCAAGTCTATCAAAAGGGCTTAGAAGTATTATCCCTCTTCTATAAACCTTTTTAGCCATAGTTCTCATTTTAGGAGTCTGTATGGTGAATTATCAAATTGCTCTCGATTTGATGACTCAAACAAATAAGTCTCCAGATGGTGCCACAACATTATTAGGCCCAAATACTTCCAAGCAAAGCCCTCAATGAAATATAATCCATACAATGGATTTTGAAGGCACTTCAATGTAGAGAAGCAAGACAAAATGTCATGCACAACTCTGAACATCCAAACATGGCATTACAAAGACATAGTCTGATGAGAATCCATTAGAAGTCCCACTCAAATTAAATATGGGACTTAAGAGCAGCATGAGAAAGCACTTTACTTACTCGGCTAACACTAACACCTCTAGGATCTTACTAACACCTTCTTCCTAATAACTTACCCTTAGACTTTCTTTTTATTTTTCTTATTCCTTCTTTGAATGGTCACAAGTACTCAACTCAGCTCACACAAACCTTGAGGTGCTAGTTCTAGAAGAATCACTCATCCATACTTCCAGCAAACATTCCATGACAAGGAGCCACTACATCCCTCTACTGGTTGGCAATGGACCAAAAGAAGATTCAGCCCAGTGCACACGAACGACTACTTTGTATGATCTTCATTGACAATGCTCCAACAACCATGAACACTACATGATCCAGAGGACTCACAGGAAGGGGGGCATGTTAACATATTGGTTAACAATATGCCACCACTGGTTAAGTAATGTGATTTGATGGACAGTGGCAAGTCCGTAGAGCCAAGATGGTGTCCCACCCCTTCAAAAGGTGACTTGTATAAAAGGCCAAATGGTTGACTTTGGTCTTCATTGTGTTCCTAGTGTCTTGGAGCTACATGGGCCCCAAGGATGGTAAAAAAATGAGAAGGGAGAGTGGTATAAAGAGATTAGGGTTGGCCCTCCCTTCAAAAGGTGACTTGTATAAAAGGCCAAATGGTTGACTTTGGTCTTCATTATTGTTTGCACAAGTTTGAAAAGAGAGTGTTTTGGGTGTTCTCTTGTTTCCATTGTAGTGCCCTTGTGTCTGACTCTCCATCCCCAATCACTCTCCTCTTGCCTTCTTCTTCCTCTTCTCTTCTCCCTCTCTCTCCCCTTTCCCCTCTTCCGCTTCCCTCTTTCTCGCATGGAGACACATTGGAACAATCCAAAGGCCGCTCGAGTGGTGCTAGCGGATGAATCGTGCTATGCATTGAGTAGCTAGGAGTGGAGGCTCCATCGGCATATCTTCAACATCCCCATGACACATAAGTCACCGTCGAGACCCACAACATATGTACTTCCAATTGCTTTGCGGGGATGTTGTACTAAAGATGCATTGAGGCCATCAACAAGCTCAATATATTCATAAGCTATATCAGAGGGTCTACAAATGCATGTCTAATTTTCCTTGTCATTGCAAAAGTTAGTTCCATTGCTTACTGAGATAAATGCAAACCTATGGATATCATAAAAAGAGATCAAGAAACCATCCATTCTAAAAATGATACTTTTTGCCATTGAAGCCGTATATTTGATTGAAAAGGCAAACAACCCCCCTTGGTGCTAGCACAGATACTGCAAGGTGGTCAGATGTGATATTACAAAGTTCATCTTCACTCTTCCTTTCTCTCCCTATGTGTTCATGCTAATTTGGAATTGTGATTTGTCTCTTCACCTTGAGTGCATCGTATGGCCTCAGAGGCTAGACTACAACACTCTTTCTAGAGATGAAAGCGGTGAAACATATAGTTAGGTCTTTCTTCTTTCCGTATGTGCTTAACTTATACATTTTTTGGCCTATAACAAATCCAAAAAAAATATATTTTCTACTCACAACTTAGAGCTTGCTTTTTTTATCATTTGCGTTTTTTACATCAGTATAAAATTCCTTATGGATCAAAATTGATGCTCATTTGAATTTTGAGTCAAACATTGTCTAAAGATGATGAGGTATGGTTCCAACATAATTCATTTGTTTGTGATGAGATTTGTATCCCTCAAAATAGATCTACTCTCTTGTGAAAATTTGGCCAGGACTGCTGGATCAAATGTGTTACACAATACATCAATTTCTCTACTCAGTAGTGATTACCATACTCCCACATTGCATTGAATGAACGGTATTGCAAAGGTAATGGATTATCCTCACCATGTATGAAAAAGTTATAAACAAATGCAAATAGAATTAACATGGTTATATACCTTTATATCACAACCCCATGCAAATTCCTCCTCCCTATTTGTCACAATCTCCCCTCTTCGACTAACATCTTGTAGAGCGTCTTCTAACCAATCAATTGTGCATTCAGTTGGTATTTTCAATAGCTTCAAGGGATACTCCTACCTCTATTGGCCCTTCATCATACTTTTCTATCCTCCTCTCATTTAGCTCTTTCTTCTTCATATTGTTTGATCCATTTCTCCACACTTTTAAAGACAAAAGGTGTTCAACCTTTGTTGCAAGGAGACACACATTTTCTTCAGGTTTCCCTTCCCTTCTCTGATCTCTCCTACTACCCATGGGAAAAGGAGAGGGATAAGGGAAGGAGAAGGAGAAGGGAAGAGAAGAGTGAAGGGGGATGGAGTGGCAGACACAAGGGCACTACAATGGAAACAAGGGAACACCCAAAACACTCTCTTGGAAGAGAAGAGAGAGCTTGTATTCAAACTTGTGCAAACAACAATGAAGACCAAAGTCAACACTTTGGCCTTTTATACAAGTCACCTTTTGAAGGGATGGGCAACCCTTTTCTTTTTTAGCACTCTTGTTGTCTTTTACAACCATAGGTTCTTGGGCCTATAGGGTGCCAAGTCATATTACTATTCTTTCCATCTCTCCCTACTAGCAGAAATAGCACTTGTGTTAACCATATTAAAGCACTTGGGACAAGCCTAGCATTAGGAGGTGGTCCTAACCAGCTCCCAAATATGGCTTGTGTTAGCCTCGCGTCTCCTAGGCTTAGGTGATTTGGGGCTCAAACTCCCTGAGCGCCCTCATGCCTTAAACCATTTGTGGTTCAAATCCCACACCCCTGGAGTGGCGAGGCTTAACTTCTGCAAGACACTCCATGGCAACCCTACACATTGTCTGGAATCTTTTGCTTCAGAATATTTGGGGATCAAACTCCTTGAGTTAGAGATGCACTCCTTTCATGGCTGTTTTTGTTGGCGTTGCTATTTTCGTGGACGTAGACCTAAAATGTGCACATTGCTTGGTGTTAGTTGGAACATACAACCTGTGCCTGGAATCCTTGGACTTTGGGAATTTGGGGATCAAACTCCTTGAGTTTGAGCTATACTTCTTCCATGTGTACATTGCTTGCCATCAGTGGCTTGTCTGTTGAAGTAGATCATGTGGCCTGATCACCTCTAATCACTGATTACCCTGCATTCTCGGTGACTATACTCTATGGATGTTAACAGGTACCAAATTGATGTTTCCATATTCGTGTTCATTTGGTTCCTTTCAATTCATCAAGTAGTGCTTTATGTGTGAGATAATTTCTAATTTTGGTTTCTCGATTTGATAGAATGAGAGTCAACTGAAACGTAAATGTCCAATTATAGACATTGGGATTATCTTCCTCTTTGTGTAATATTCATATATAATTCGTGGTATATGCTTGTTGTGTTGATGCAACATATTTACTTGATTCATATTAGGAATATAATATGAAATTTTGAGATAGCAAAGGTCTAGATGAAGCAATTTCAAAATTTTGAATATCTATATATTTTACAGTTTTATTTGTTTACCAATTTATTAAGAATGATATATGGATAAAGATCATGCATCATAAAGTTTCTATAATGGTACATGCATTTGGCAAAAGAACACTATTCTTAATGCACTTATTAAAGGTCAATTTTATGCTTTTAACGTCGGTTAATGAAGAGGTCCATCTTGCTTTTTAATTTTGGCACCTAGAAAATGCTTTTTGATGTGAACAGTGGCAGTTGATCTAACATGGGAGAACAAGATGCTGGGTGGAGATTTTTTCTATTGTGGGCTATAGGATTTCCCCAAGGAAGCAAGTGGGGAAAGCTAGAACAATCACTGAATAAGAGCTTTGGGAGACATTGTGTTCTATCGCTACTAATGGGAATGGGCTTATTGTGGAGCTTTACAAGGTTTTTGGGATCTATTAAAATGGGATCTAGTTGAGGTAACGAATGCCTCGGTTAAGAACAAGGAGATGTCTAGAGATGTGAATATCAGATTGATGAAATTAGTGCCCAAACATCAAAATAGATTGAGGATAGATGATTTGCATCCCATAACAATGCTTAAGACTTACTACAAGGTTTTAGCAAAAGCTCTAGCTACTATAAGGATTAGCCATCCTTGTGCTTCAATTGTAGACATGGAATAGGATGGCTTTGTCAAGAGGAGGGACATTTTTTAGAATAGTTTGAATGTGTCAACAATCCTTAACTATGCCCAAAAAAATTTCATGTATTTAGATTTGATCTTGATAAGGCATATGATCTAGATTCAGTGGGACTACAATTGTAGAGTTCTTGAATATTTGGGTTTTGGTAGTGCTTTTGTGAGAATGGTGCAAACTCTATTTGGCAATGCCTTTGTAGTCATGGTAGCGTGGCCGGTAGGTTTGCCCTTCCACTCACTGTGGCAAGGAAGCCCCTTAGCTTTCTTATTTGCTCTAGGTGCAGTTCCTTTTGATGACTCTTATAAAAAAATGGATAGTCAATGGCACGATATGTGGCATGGCTTTGCCAGCAACAATAGGGAATTAAGTCAGCACTTAGCTATGTCAACTAAGGGCAAAGACAAAGCTAGTAATCTAAGGGAGGTATTAAATCTTTTCTATGAGGTTTTAAGCTCACTATTTAGATGGAGCAAAACTTTTGGCATGAAAACTGATGTGGGAAGCAAGCTTAGCTAGGTATAAGAAATGGCTAGTAATTGGATTAGAAGGGGTTGATTTGTGAGGTACCTTGGGGAACCTCTTGGGCTAGGAATCTTGTTGAAATAGAACAAATATTTCATCCATTTAAGGACAAGGTGAAGGAGAAGTTGCATGGTTGGAATGGGTTGTGCCTTAGAGTGGAATGTTAGGTCATGAATCATCTAACACTTTCTCTCATCCTCTATCATTTATGTAGCTTCTATCTAGAATTTAAATAGAAGTCATTAGGATGAGGTAGATAATCTACTACGAAAATTTTGGTGGGTGGAGGAAGGGATCTATAGGAAGCTACACTACATCCCATGGGAGGCTCTAAAAGTCTATAAGCTCTAAGGTGGGCTGGGATTATAGATGCTAATATCAAAATTCTCTTTAATCTCCCCAAACTATTTGAATGCAAGCCACCTTGTCTTGAGATAACCTGATCATTCATAGAACAAGGTAAAGGGATGCAAGTGATAGTTTGGCAAGGGATGGATTGGTACAATAGGACCAACTCCAATTTTCCCTTATAAATATTTGGATCTAATATGATTTCTACTTGGTGGATACATTAAAGTCATCCAACTTCTTTTTTAAGTGGGAGGGTTGAGAAGGACTTTGAGCCTATCAAAAAACATTTGGTGGAATAGAGAAATAGGGCATGTAGGGTAGCCTTAACATTGCTAGATATTCCTCAGGCTTGGAGCCTATAGGAAAGGGCCCACGGACATGGCACCAAATGTGGGATGTTAGAGCACTATACTGGAAATTTATTGAATCATTAAGACTATAGTTTTGACTAAATGCATGGGAATTAGACTTGATTTCAAAGGTAAGAAGATGCATTCTTGAATCCTATATGACCAATCTCCAACAATTGAAAGTTGATCAATGGAAAATTGGTTGTAAATTTTTTAGAAAAGTGATTGCTAAGGTGGCATACATATCTTTTGTAGACAACAAGTCTTTGAACATGTTCCTGAATTACAAGGGGGACCTTTGGAGTGGTGGAGAAGTAGACTTTTGATATATTGAAACTAGTAGGAGGAGGAAAGGCAAAATTTATGCTCTTGAACGATATCTTTAATTGGCAGGTGAGAGGTAGACTAGCTAAATGGCTCAATGTCAACCCACTATGTCCACTTTGCAAAATCGCAATGGAGGGAGTTTGACATCTGTTCTTTGAATGCATGGTTACTAGAGTGATATGGCAGCAAATCGGGTACTGATTTGTTTGGAGAATAATTAGTGCAGGAAATGTTTCTAGGGATGTGGGTAGCTTTTCTTCTACATCGGTTGCTATCTACACATATGTAAGGGCTGCATGCTTGTTAGCTATTTGGGAAATCATATACAAATTAGTGTTCAAGGGAGTCATCCCAGATAAAATGGGGCCTAATGCTATCCTAGCACTATTGAAGACACTGTTGAGACAGATTTTCTTATAGTTCACGGGGAGAAAGACTACTGGGGAGTAGTAGGCTTTTTGACATTGACCTAGTAATATGTTGCCTAACAACGCAAGCCACATGCAGTATGCCCTTTCTTAATTGGCCAAAATTTTCTTTTAGAATAAAATCCAGCCACTCAATTTTTGATTTAACTATTAAAAACTTTGGTTAATCAAACAACTTAATGAAAATTTAAATATATTGACACCATTGTCATCGTGATCGTGCATATGTTTATAAAAATTAAAATAAAATATTCAAACAGCAACTCACTCCAATTCTTTTATTTTTTCATGTAATTTGAACGAATTGCCAACAACATGAAAATGCTACCCAAGAGCATGGATGTAAATGCCACCTAGACCAACTCACCATAAACTCCTTACCATTAACCAAGAATACCATTTTTTAAGTTAATATTGCTCCATGTTATTTTTTTTATGTTTTTTAAATTTTATATTAGCCCCTTTTATTTGGGTTATTATTGATTGTATGTCGATTCCTTTATCTGTTTATTTTTTGAGATTGGCCACATTACTTTGGTTCCTTAAAATATCCATATTTGTACATAGTTCACTTTGTATGAGCTCGTAAAACTAGACTTCTTGGTACTCTTGAAGTATTGTGAGAGAAGGAAAGCTTCATGCTTAAATGAATCTCAATGCCACCCGTCATATCAAACTTAACCTTTTCAAGGTTGAGCATCTGACTAATTGGTGATTGTATTATGCTCTCACTCCATGCCACACTAAATGAAGTATTGTGTGTGCACTCCGGTGAGTAAGTGTGTGTGTGTGTGTGTGTGTGTGTGTGTGTGAGAGAGAGAGAGAGAGAGAGAGAGAGAGAGAGAGAGAGAGAGAGAGAGAGAGAGAGAATGGTAAAAGAAATATGGGGGGGAAGTCCAACTACCTCAACAATGAGAGCTGATTTTGTTTCTCAAGGGTGTAACCCATGTACACTAAATAGAGTTGCTTGTATTCATACCTTTGAATTTAGTACCTATAGTCCACTATCTAATTATCTGGAGTGGCCTTTAATTTTAATTGAATGGAAAAAGACTCAAAGGGGAAAAAAAACTACCTGAACTATGTAAAAAGAATTGATTTTGTTTCTCAAGTGTGTGAACCACGTCCGCTAAATATAGTTGCTTGTGTTCATACCTTTTGGAATTTAGTACGTATAGTTCACTATCCCATTGTCTAGATTTGCCTTTAAAATTTTCATTCTTGTCTACATGAAATGTAAAATAGCCTTGGTCAAGGTTTTTGAGTGATTGTATACCAAAATATATTTTGTAAAGGTTCCTGGGACTATAAAGGTCCCTGGGACTATAAAGGTCCCTAATAATGAACCTATGTGGTCTTATTTTGCAAGCAAACTCATGGTATTTGGATTTATAGGAATTGAGGTATTGTGAGCGATTACCTGCCCCCCCTATGGCTTGCCAAGCAATTCTAAAAACAATTGCTTCTTCTATCTTTCATGAAAAGATATGTTGTTTAGACACCATGAGCTTAATGAGAGTCCAGACTCCAACAAATTATTGTTTATGCAACTTGCATTTAATGACTAGTGCACATTGGTGGTAGGAAAAGATGATATCACTTTGACAATAGAGAGATTTTCAAAATTTGGATAGTTATGAATTTCTTTGGTTGAATAAGAGATCAAAGTTCAATTTGGAGATGCTCTCTCTCTCTCTCTCTCTCTCTCTCTCACACACACACACACACACACACACACACACACACACACACACACACACACACACACACACACACACACACACACACACACACACACACACACACACACATGCACACATGCACACACACCACACACACACGCATGCACGCATGCACACAAACACACACACACACACACACACACACACACATCCTATTTATTTTTTCCTTAACAGTTTTTCCTCCCCCCCCCTTCTTACACTTACACTCTTAGTGCTGTCTCTCTCATTTACACTCCCTAACCTTTTTTTATCCTTAAGTGTTTTCTTAGTTTCTCCCTCATTAATTTTGTGCCCCTACCTTTCCTAATTCCCCCCTTTTTTCCTAATTTTCCTAATCCCCCCTTTTTTCGCCCCCTTATTATTCCCTTATTTTTTCAAATTTCCCCCTACTTTTCCCTATTTCTTAATTTGTCCTATTTATCTCGCTCTTCTCACTGTTTTCCTAATCTCTCTCTCTCTCTCTCTCTCTCTCTCTCTCTCTCTCTCTCTTTCTCTCTCTCTCTCATTATTACTTTTTCCTCATTTTTGCAATTTTCTCTATTTTTCTCGTAATTTCCTGTTTTTTATTTCCCCCTTTTTTCTAAATTATATTTTCTAGCATTTTTATCTCCCTATCCTACCCCATCGTACTTCACCCCCACTCCATGTTAGTTTCTCTCTCTCTCTACCCTCTTTTTTCCCCATGACTAGACTAATCACCTCCTCTCTCCCTACCCTAACTAGATTTAACTCTTAATTAATTATCTTGTACTGACTAGGCTCTCGACTACCATTCCACCTATAAAATCCCCTTCTAATCTAATCATACGCTACTAGCCCACTATTACATTACCATTCCCATGTCTTATGTCCACCACCTTCCATTCCTTCCCCTCTCTATCCTCCACATACCTAGTACTATGTGCTTCTTCCTTCTCTCCCTGGCCTCGTTGATGTTGTCCCCCACATCTATGCCTACACCCTTCGTGACTTCGTCCCTTTTGGTGTCTCTACAGCTCTGCCCCTCTTCATCGATGGTTACTATCTCCTTACTACGCGCCTGATACAGCATTGATATGACCCAGTCCCTGCGGACTATTATCTCTGATCCTGCGCCCTTGATGGACTTATAGTGTGACCATGGTCAACATTGTGAGCTTGTCACGTGTGCATCTTGCTTCGACGTTTGAGGTTGTTTGAAGTCATAATTTCTCTTACTCGCTTTGTAAGTCAATCGTTGTCAAGTGTTTACTTTTATTGTGACTCCGATAACAAGTGAGGGGTGTTTATGACACGTGTCTTTCCAACTAAGGTTTAACTAGTTCTCACCACGTTTGTCTTGCTGGATGGTGGTAGGTATGCAGACTCCCCTCTTCAATAAAAGTGATGCTTTCCATGTCTTATCAAAGCTCAACCTTTTGAACAATTGTGCATTCTACAAAATATTTTATGCCCACCTTTCGTTAACTTTTGATAAAACTTTAGCTTTCAATACTTTTCATTAATGACAATTGCTCTTTCTTTTAAACTACATTGTTTTCATTTCACTATGGAAAGGGGTCTTGTCAAGCTGTCTGTGAGGTCTTTTCTTCATGGTTTCCTATTATGACAAGGTCGTCCACATAAAGGACCACGATCATACACGTGCCTCCTTCTCTGTAGATATACAAATTTGCATCAAATGGGCTCCTCCTGAACCCATTTTGTAGAAAGTAGGCATCAATCTGCTGGTACCACGCTCGTGGGCCCTATTTCAGCTTGTAAAGTGCCTTCTTTAGTTTACAGACTTTACCTTCTAAACCGGGGATCACAAAACCTGGTGGTTGTTCCATGTATACCTCCTCCTTGAGATCTCCATTCAGAAAGGCGGATTTTACATCCATCTGAAACACGGGCCAACTTTCTTGTGCTGCTAAAGCCAAAACACTGCAAATTGTGGTTAGTCGAGTTGTGGGAGCAAAAGTATCCTGATAATTAAAACCATGTACCTGTGCGAATCCTTTTGCCACGAGCGAAGCCTTGTACTTATATATGTGCCGTCGGACTTGTACTTGGTCTTGTACACCCACTTGGTGCCGATTACCTTGCGTTTTGGTGGTCGATCCACAAGGTCCCAAGTGTTGTTCTTCATTATGGAGCCATACTCTGATTGCATAGCCTCCATCCACCTATCATCACCTATCATCTGATTGCATAGCCTCCATCCACCTATCATCACCTATGCTTCTTCAAGACACTTGGGTTCTTCAGCACGGATCACCTCTGTCATCAAAGCGTAGTTGACTAAGTGTTCCTACGCCCTTCTTTGCTCCTCTAATCTCTTGGACTGGCAGTGTTCGGATGGTTCCTCCTCAATGGCTAGAGGTTCTCTACCGTCTTAAAGCTGCTTTATCCACTTTGGGAGTGGCGGTTGCCGTTGTGGTTCCGTAGGCTCTTCTTCCTCTTCTTTATCTTGAATCCTCCCAAGCACCGTTAGGGGAGTTTGGTCTACTGTTGGTGGTTGTACTGGATGGATATCCTGGTCCTGGTTGTCTGGGAAGGAAGCATCCTCCTCCAATTGATGCGGTTGTTCTGAGAAGACCACATCGCGACTTACTATTACCTTCTTAGTAACAAGATTATAGAGACAGTAACCCTTCGCCTCTTCATTGTAGCCCAAGAAAATACACTTCCGGCTCTTCAGTTTCCATTTGGTCCTATTAGCATCAGGGACATGCACAAAATAGTCACATCCAAAAACTCTGAAATGTGCAGCTGAAGGTTTCTTACCAGAAAAGGCCTGCAGTGGAGTCATCCCATTCACAGCCTTCGTGTAGCTATGATTCAGAATGTAAACCGTCGTGTTACATGCTTCAGCCCAGAAAGTCTTTGGTAAATCTTTCCCTTTCACCATACTCCTGCCCATTTTGCAGATGACGCGCATCTTGCGCTCTGCTACTCCATTTGGCTGTGATGTATGTGGTAGGGGTTTCTGCCTCTTGATCCCGTGACTTTTGCAGTAACTTTCGAATTCACTTGATGTGAACTCTCCACCTCTGTCTGATCTCAACTTCTTCACCTTCCTTCCCGTTTCTTTCTCGACCATTACATGCCATTCTTTGAACTTACTAAAAGCCTCATCTTTAGTCTTTAGGAAGTATATCCATATCCTTCTACTGTAGTCATCGATCAGCATCATGAAGTAATAGGAACCACCCAAAGCTTCCGTCTCCATCTTTCCGCAGAGGTCCGTGTAAACGAGCTCTAGAGGAGCCTTTGCTCTGCTGGCCTCTTTAGGAAAGGGCTGCCGATGTTGCTTGCCCATCATGCAAGCTTCACATACATAAGGTAGATCTGTAATTTCTGGTAGGTTAGCAATCATTCCACTTTTATCCATCTCCTTTAAAGAACTAAGGTTTAGATGACCAAACCTCTCATGCCACAGCTTAGTGTTGCTCACATCGGCTCGAGCACTGAAAGCTGAGAGTTCATAGATGTTGTTGCGCCATGTACCTCTACCAATGACCTTCCCTTGAAGATCGAAAATCTGTGCGCCATTCTTATCGAAGTGAACTTTGAGGTCCCGATCCGTGGACAACAAGTTCCTCTTAATATTTGGCACATAAAGAACATCGGACAACTGTTTTACAACTCCATCTGACTTGAGAGCAATCGTACCTTTTCCTTTTGCTGGACATTTTGCATCATTGCCGACTACTACCAGGATATCATTCCCTACCAGATGTAGAGAGGTATACCAATCCTTCCGACTGGTCATGTGGCGCGATGCACCACTATCAATAATCCAAGGTTCATCCGCAGGTACATGAACTGCCTCTATGCAAATCTCCTCAATTACTACGAACAGCTCTACTCGTACTGCCTGGCGCGCTGTTGCTGGACTCTTTCTTTACTCCATTCTTCTCATCTGCAATCTTCTTCAGGCACTCATTCCGCTTGTGCCCTGCCTTGTTGCAATAGAAGCACTTGATCTTCTTCTTTCTCTTTTTATCATCAGAAGAAGATGGGCTACCAAAGTCCTTACCCTTACCTTTCTTTGATGCAGCTGAGAAAGCCGAATCTTCTCCAGTCCTCACCTTTTGACGCATCTCCTCCTCTAGAAGCATCGCGTTGAAATCCTCAAAGTTAAGGGGCGGATTTTTGTTCAGCGTATTCAGTGCCGTAACAAGACTGTCATACTTTGGTGGGAGAATCCGTATGCACCTTCGTGCTAGATTGTCGCTGGTGATGGTGATGCCAATCGCAGTCATCTGATCGCGCAGATTCTTCACCCTGGTGATAAACTTCTCCACCGTTTCAGACTCAGACAATTTCTTGTTCGCAAGTTGAGTCTCTAGATTCTGAATCCTTGTATGATTCGTGGTCTCATACTGATTTTTCAAGACCGTCCATGCCTCCTCCGCTGTGGTGACATATTTAATTAACGCCATGACAGAATCACTTACATTGCAGACAATAGAACACAACACATTTGCATTTCTTCTTGTCCACGCGAGAATCTCATCCGCAGTTGGTACTATATGTTGTCCTACATTGGCTGGATTCGGTCTTGCAACTGGCTTCACGTCCACCCCAGTAGCAGTATCCCAAAGCTCGTATGCGCTTAGGTTGGTCTTCATCTTGAACTTCCAGAGTGGATAGCTAGTGCCATCCAACTTTTCGCTTTCACCGAACGGTGGGATTCACGGTCTTGTGGACTAGGCCATCTCTCACAATCTGCTCGCAAACAGAAACACACTACCAAATCTTCTTACTAGAGCCCAAGCTCTGATACCATGTAAGAAAACAATACAACGTCTGTGCTCATCAACAGATAATAGGATTTCGTATGCAAGAGAGAAAAACAGATAGTATGGAGAATCAAAATTTTGATTACTATAAAACTGATACAATAGATGGCGCTACCTCCCAACCGTGCGCTCCTGTGTGAGAAGCTTCGATGGCGTGTTGGAAACAATAGAGGACGAAGGCTGGATGCTAAGGAATTAGGGTTGTTGTAGCCAGTGATGATAATGGGCTTCACGGGCTTGCTCTTATATAGCCACCAGTCGTAGTCGGTTAGACCCAATTGGGTGACCGACCCAGTCGACCCAAAACGGCCAACTGGAGGTCGGTCTCGAAATAGGCCACCGACCACACGATAGAACCATGGCGTAGAATAGAGCAACTAACCTACAGTTTTTCATTCGGTCCAGAGCCATCCGGGATCATCTGGGGCTCCAAACGAGCCTCGCAACCCAAGAGTGGACTGCCCTGGGAAATGCTCCGTCTACCCTCAATGCGGTCAATCATGGGATGCCTTCCACACTTGCATGTAGCCTAGTTGGCAGTGTGCCAACTCTATTTGAAGCCGTCGAGCCATCAAGCCACACATGGCCCCCATCTGGTGTCCAAACCAGGACCTACCAGATAATCGAGCTACTCAAATGCTTTCTCCTCATATGGGGGGCTTACAGGTAGAGTTAGTTGGTTCCCGCGTAGTTACACGAGAGTGGAGCATTGATATCTAACAATTTATCCATATTATAGATCTTGTTTGAATGTGGCAACCCATGCTCGAGGATAATAGGGCTATATATTATGGTTGTAGTGAGTTGTGACATGGGGACTTTGTGAAAACGAGCCACATCTCTCTAATCACTAAATTTAACAAAAGTTGATGAATCACATCAAATTGATAATGTATATACCCCCCATACATTTTTCAATGTATGGGGGGACATACTGATGCAATAAAGCTCCAATTTTCTACCAATAGGCCTATAATGCATGCTGAAACTCGATATCCTATGTGCTTGAAGGAAACTAAGTATTTTGCCATCTTGTGACATGACATCATCAATTAAAAGGATGCCTTAGTGGGAAGAAACTAAGCTTTGCGAGGCTCCTTAACTACCCTAATGAATGCTCTTCAATCTTAATGAGCTGCCTATCATTGGGGTTCTTCCAAACCACTGCAAGTACTAGAGAACCTTTTCCTAATCAATAATGACATTGTGTGCTTGTGCAAGCCCGCACATGCGCACACACACGCACATGCGTGTGCACGCACACACACTGCATATGCACATGGACATGCATGCATAATGCAGTTTAAACCATATCATGATTTTGTTTAGAAGAATTATTGATGGTCTACTCGAAACATTAAGGATCCTAGTATCAATCTAGTTGGATATAGCTAATTGACTATGGCCAATATATGTAATCTTTTATATGAGCATTTTTAACTTCAATTTTACAGAGCGATGATAACCATACATAATCATAAATGATGTTGCCCATTTTTAATTCAATGGAGTCAATAATAGGTGCAACCAAAAAATCAAATTATTATTTAACAATATCTACTCACCATTAAAATACTATTTTTAATCATTGCTAGCCCCTTATATGAAAGATGGGTGAGGAATTGATATTTCTTATTGTTTTGATATAAGGATGCAAAAAAAATCATGTTTCGTATCCTTATTAATGTTGAAAAAGTGCACCTTCATGTTATGATTCCTTGATGTTTTAGAAACCCCTTTAGGATGAGCACATGTATACTAGAAATGCAAGGAATGGTGCCATCATGAGGTTTATTGCTCTATACTAGCCCATTGAGATTTTCTACCCTTGGAATTGGATGCATGGTAATGTAATAGACCCATGGGGGGGGGGATATAGACTTGAAGTGGAAGATTAGTTATTGTGAGTCCATAATTATGACATTGAATAACGATTATACATCTAGAGCCCCTTCCCTTCAATTTGCAATATCTAGTTTGCATTCTTGCTCAACTTCCATACCTTTCTAGCTATGGGGTGAGCACTCCAATCCTTCTTGCTACCTTCCCTCATATAGGCATTGCTATAGAAGCTAAAGCAAATGAGTAGTTCACCATGATTTTAAAGGAAGATCCCTAGCCACTATCTTTATTCCCCATCTAACTATGTATCACATATTGAAACTCATCGAGGACATTCAAACTCTATATGCCTACTTGGAATCAACTTCATGGTTTTCCTTTTGATATGCTTCTATTGAAGTCAAATTACTAACAACTACTTATATATATGTGTTTAGATTATTCAATCTTGATTAAAAGACTTTGATCATCCTTGGTGGATGTCTTTGTTACACTCTTGCTCTCTATGAGTTGTGAGCGGGGAAACAATTGTAGATCGGCTTCAAAGCTTGCCTACCTCACTCAAGTTAACTTGTTGCTTGGTGGGATGGTGATGGGTGAGTTGGTCTACCTACAACACTTGGAAAAGACAAAGGCTAATTTTTGAAAAGATGTTTTCTTGGAAGAAGCTTATGAAAGGCTCAATGTACTTATGAAAAGCCCTTACAAAAGGATGTACTTATGACCACAGTTGGACACAATCATCATCAAAAGGTTCAAGATTTAAACTTGAAAATTTGTTATAGTTTCATTAAAGGTCATTCCAATTTTGTTATAGAAAATGAGTAAATAGTGTTGTTAGCAAATTTTGTTGCAAAACTTGCGCTTTCTTTCACAACATTTGATCGATAACTATTTTGGTTATTACAGCTTAGAAAGTGCAAGTTTTTAATTTTGCTACGGTCCCAAAAGTTAAGGATAAATTTGTGATCTAAGGTGGTCTTAATTAGCATGAAGGGTGTGGTCCCCTTGTGATGAAACACTGAAATGGAAGTAATTGTCTACAGAAATTGAGTTAGCTTTAGCAAGGTAAGTAGTAATGTTAAGATGTGTACACACATACATTGGACTAAAATGAGATAGCATGCCAAATACATTTTTTGCTCATACTGACAAGAAAAGTTATCATGCCTTGTTTGGATGTCTTGCCTTGTACAAATGTCCTTATTCAAACAATTTAGATTAACCATGAGGGAATTGTGGTATTGCCATGATGCATGTGATCCTAGTCAAATTAGGAAAACCCGTAATTGAGCTTGGGCATTGGAGATGCACTATTGTGTAGTAGTAGGAAATTTATTCGAAGGTATTGCCATGATGCATGCAAGCCTACTCAAATTAGTAGTAAAACCTTAATTGAGCTTGGGTATTTGAGACGGACTACTAGTGCTACCACTCATAGTGTGTAGTAGGAGTGAGAATCTAGGAAGAGCAAAAGTGGGAATGAAATGGCATCACTTGTAGGAGCATATGAACGAATGCTGGGATGATGGCATACTGTGTGCAATGTGAGAGAATTCCAATAGTTGTGCTTAGAATTGGAAAATGGATGGCTTCTAGGGGCCTATCTCCATGCTAGAAAAATGTGGTGCTTGTTTATGCACCCTGGCTTAGTAGGAGGATGGATTGCCACTGGCATTTGGGCAACATGCCATGTTTAGGGAAATTATGGTAGTAGGGACGACACCCAGCAAAGTGAGCAAAGGTGTTGGGAAAGTGGACAGAGCAGAGGATGAGAAGCTCCTGAATGCTCGGCATGATGTCCATCACGAGTTCAAGCAACTGGGTGAATGAGTCTACCATTTTTCAAAACGTTGGATCGGCCACCCGACTATCACCTTTACGTTGTATAGTTGTCCTGCACGCATCATTGGATGCTTGACATAGAGGTTCGCAAGATGCACTCTCTAGTGTTTGGATAGCCGACGAAACCTCCTTTCTGTGATGGTCTTGACCAAAGCTCCCTGAAACTCATCCTCTGGGTTAGCGTCCCCAGTTGATTGAGCTCCAGGGACACTCCGCGCTCGTTCATAGCCCTAAACAAGCTCCCGCAAACCCCATTGAGCTTCCATTGGGTGCTGTTGAGCTTGTCCTTTTTACTTGTACACAAGGTCCCATAAAGCTATTACCAGAACCTCGTACTCTTACAGTTGATCAGAAAACAGCTCACGTGGATCTATACGATCTTGGACAAGACAGAGGCAATGGTTTCATCTATGCACGATGGAGAAAAACAATAGCTCAAACCACCGTGCTGCAGGCCCCTGTTCCTGTCCATGCCGTGTGCTGGGCGCATTCATACTGTGGAAACAAAGGCTCTTGTAAGCGTCAACCTGGTAAAAGCTTGAGGGAGGGTTGTCATGTGAGCCACTCTGGTGATACGAGTGTGAGAGTGAGAGAGAGGGAAGGTAGAGTCAAACGAGGTGGTTTTCCGAGTTTGGGGGTAGCTTCACACAGGTGCTTCCCACTTTGGGCATTTACACTGGGTCTTCTCTTCTTCTTCTTCTTCTTCTTCTTCAGGATCTTCATCTTTTCATTCATTCATCTTCATCGCCATAGCCATCCTCTCCAAGCTTTCTTCTTCCTCCTTACCCCCCCTTATCCTTCCTTCCAACCTTTCCATGCCATCTCCCCCCTCCCCTTCTTCCATGCTTTTTCTCCTCCCTTCCTCCATCTCTCTCCTGCCCCCCCCCGCCCCTTTTTCTCTCGCTCGTTTTCCTTGCTCTTTCACCCGCAGGCCTTTCACTCTTGGAAACAGTTTTCGCTTCTCTCCCGATCGTGGAAGAACGTGATTCTTCTCTGAGAAGGTTCCTCTTGGACCGTTCGGCCGTCCAGAACGCAATGCTCATCGTTCTTTCATTCTGATGCTTCAATGAACGGTCTCCGTTTCGTCTTGCACTGATGCGTCATTTACCTATCAAGACGATCACGCTAGTGGAAAGGTTTTAGAGACGCTGTTGAGATCTTGATTCAGAACATGCCTGGGGGTAGTGTTTGTGTTGGGATATCGTTGGCTTCTTGCAAAGGTCTGGAATTTGAGAGCTGTAAGGCAGGCATGCCCGCAGAGACTTTACAGGACGAGGCGCTGCTCCATCAAAAGCGGAAACTGATTGAAAATGGGGATTTGGCGCTTCGATGGGGGCAGCGGAAGCGGTCCAGGTTTGCAAAAGCAACCGCAGTAGATACGGCTTGCGACGCACCCAACGCCAAAAGGTCTGACCAAATAGCGACGGCCGTTGAGAATACCGTATCCTCCATGCAAAGGTCGCCTGCGTTAGAGAGTCATGACGCTGGGCGGGAAGTTGGTTTTCCATCTCAACCGAAGATAGAACGGCGGCCGCAACCGGATAGGTAAGCAATAGACGCATCCATTTAGCTTTTTGAAGGGATCTCTCCTAACATAGGCAATCTGATGATGCTTGCGAGTCCTCTACCTATAACGCGTCTTTTGTGCTCTCCTTTGATTTCTCAGGAATGCGGACAATTCAGCTGCTCCGCTCAACTTGTCCTCCCAAAATAAATCCGCTTTTGGGAATATTGCTGGTAACAGTCTTAATCGGCGGCCTCTATCTCATGAAAGATCTGATAAAGTTCCCGATCCTTCAAGAACCTTGGCCAACAACCGGGGCGCACATAAAAATGCTCGGATTCACAGAAGAACGGAAGTTGAGTCTCTGCATGACAAACCTGTCATGCTAGGAAAGTTAAACCTGGATTTATTTAAATGGCCTAAGATCTTAATCTCCCTTTCCCATAAAGAGAAAGAAGACGATTTTATGGCTATTAAGGGTTCGAAACTGCCGCAAAGGCCCAGGCGAAGGGAAAAACATATAGAGAAGTCTGTATCGGTAAGATCCGCTTCGTTGTGTTCCGCCTCTTCACATTCTTGTTGACATTTTGTTTCTGTAGATTGTCGCGTGACATAACAGATTTTCCGTTGTGGCAGTACGTCAGTCCGGGAACATGGCTCTGTGAATTGACCCGCGACAGATACGAAGTGAGAGAGAGGAAGTCGTTGAGAAGGGTGAGTCGCACTTTTTTGGCTTTTGAAATCAAAATAACAAGCGGGTATCTGGACTTGATGTTAGATACGGCGTTCCTCGTTCTCAATCCTAATTTTGCTCCTCGTCTGTACAGAAACCTAGAGGCTTGAAAGCAATGGGAAGCGTGGAGAGTGATTCCGAGTAGGCACTCTTACCGTGAAGCTGTGACCCTTAAATTCTGTGCTTTGCTGAGAGGTGGAGTGTTACAGGTGGAATCTATTTCCCCTATCAACCAATTCTTTATCTTTATTGGAGAGCAGTTTCAAAATGAAGCTGCGAGGCACTGATGCTAGTGTGGTCTCATTGTTTGTTTTATGGTAAAGAGCAGAGCTTGTGCTGGTCACAGTCATTTCAATTGTTCCGAGGCTCCTAGCATTGTTTTGCATTTCAGCAAAGGCCTCAATTTTACACACGAGTTTTTTCGTCAGATCGTTATATATACAGCTCTGTAATTTTCAACCATTGAGGGAAATCTGATGAAAGATTTTGGTTAGTTTCTTTGTTAGACTTGTAATTTTATCAGGACAGCTATTCTTCGTTTGTTTATTTTTGGCCACTGTCAGCTCTTAATTTGAATTCTGCTAGAATTTTTGTGGACATGATTTTGCAGTGCTTTATCAAATATTTAAGCTCTTCATCAATTTGTTTGCAGTTCCTTAGGCACGAGTCAATTGTATGCTTATCACATTTGACCAATTATCTTTACATTCCATTATGTTTACATTCCATTATGATGGAATAAGATTGAATTTGTCATGGCATCATCAATTATGTTTTGCATGCTAGCATAATGCCTTATTTTTAGATGTTTTGTATACTCCTTTTTAAACATTAATGCAGGGAGATGGAATTTGGATTGCAGAGTAATTCACAGATCGTTCTCTTGCCTTCAGTAAGAAGAGATGATATTGTTCCACCCGACAGTCATATAGTACATGAGGCTGCAGAATAACAGTGGCAAATCTGCTGTGTAATCTGCAGTAAGTATTCCAATCTCTTGGATCACTGGAAGTCTGCTCTTCTTGTGAATCCTACCTAGCTATATGGTGGGACTTGCCTCTTGGTCTTGGTGTATGCGATGGCAATTTTTTGGCATTACGTGTTGGAAAATAAATTATATGTCTCTATGGATTATTAAGCTTTAGAGTTTGTGCTGAACAATCATCCATCTGGGATAACTGTGAGTGCTGTTGTCGCTCAAAGACAATTACAGTTAACGTTGTGCGAGCAGAGTCAGTTGTGCTGAGTTCGAAATGGTAGTGATCCATGCTGCAGTGCATTGATTGCTGATATACAGCTTTATCTTGGCATGGAAGTAGTTTTTGTTGCAGTCTGATGCAGATTTCAATTTATGCCATTGATTACTGCAAGCATCCTTCCACAATTACTTTAGCAATTAATTGACATCCCGCCCCCCCTCCCCCCCTTCCCCTCCAAGCCCAAACAAAACCACCCACCCCCACCGGAAGCAAAAGGAAAACCCAATGAAGGTCTGGTAGAAAGCATGAATAAGACGAGAAATCTAAATAAAGATTTTGAAAATGAATCCCCTATTGATGACTTAAAACTAGTGGTCTCTAATTTGAGGTGTAGTCTCTCTCTCTCTCTCTCTCTCTCTCTCTGTCTCTCTCTCTCTCTCTCCCTCTCTTTCTTCTTGGTGTCTAAAAGATTGTGTTTCTGGGTTATCTATGCCATCCAGTAGATCTTCTTAGGTCCATGGTTTGTGCTACAGGTCCATCCTAATGATCTCTCTCTCTCTCTCTTAGATCTTACTTCACTCCTTATGAATGTGTGTAATATTGAGTGTACCCATGGGTATACATTGGTTGAAGTTTTGTGTTAAATACTTTCAGATTGGTTTATCTACAGCAGAATCTCTCTCTCTCTCTCTCTCTCTTTCTCTGCTGTTTGTTTTTAGCTTTATTTTCCAAAATTCCAATTGGTAAATCCTGCCTCTCTGCTTGTAAGACAGATGTCTCATGGTGAATCCTTGCTCTCTGCTTGTGAGAAAGATATATGAGCTTCGAGCTAAGCTCAGCTAGGTTTATTGGTCCTATGGTGAATGCTTTGATCCTCACTCTGCATTGGCAAGTCATATATTGCTTGACGAGACCCCAATCAAGACTGCTTTTTGGATATATTGAGAGCAGTGTGGAATGCTGAAAAATAGAGGGGTGCTGGGGTGCTGAGCACTGATCCTTTGGAAGAGTTTGACTACAGTTTCAACCCAGTAAACGGGCGCCCTGGGGCCACACTTGAACAAATAGTGTGCCGTATGAAACAGTCAACATTTTGTTATTTGGAACTACTGTCATTGAGTCCTTACAATGTTTGTTGTGGAGTGCCCTTGTAGAGGTTGCGGAGTGGTGCATTTTGTCTTCTTACCTCTGATCCAATATGTACAGCCTAGCTGTTGTGCATCAAAGAAGATATTAGGGCAAAAAGATGTTGCTGGAAGCTGACTGTTGTAAGCCTCCTTTGAAGGAGGATATACAACAAAGCTGTTAAAGCTTGCATTCAATCTGAGAGGCAGCGTCCAGTGCTCAGCAGTGTGAGATTTGCATCCTTGACCTGCTTGAAATTGGATGGCTAATTGTAAGAAGGCCAAAATATATTTATGTCAGAATCAGTATTTACTGATGCTTATGTGCTTCACAGGTGTGCCAATAATGCAGGAAGAAATACTACTCCTTAAGGTTGGACAGCCTAAGGTTGGACAGAACTTTTGCTGAAGCATCAAGTGGAGTAACGTGCCCTTTTGGTCCTCATTGGTGCAGGGCTTGTCAGCATGTTACTGAATTTTGAAAAGTTAAGTCTATTGTGATTTTCAAACATAAAACATTTTCAATTAATCATTTGTTGAATTCGAAATCTAGAAACTACACAGTTCAGGTTAAATTCTTAGCACTTGGAGTGCATGTTGGTTGTTCCTTTTATGGATAACATCATTGCACTAGGTGACCTCACTTTGTGAACGCAAGGCTCCCCAAACTTCTCATGAATCATAAATTGGCAAAATGAACATCATCTTGGCTTCTACCCTTGTGTCTTGGAAATTTACGTCCTTTGTAAAAAGTATCCTTAAATAATGAGAATGCATTGCATGGATGCCGAGTACTCTCCCTTGAAGCACTCCCTTTTGCTTTACACGCTGTAGAGGTTTGGTGATCAAAGCACTAAGATAGTACCCTTGAATTGTGATAACAAGAGTATTGCATAGTACTTTTGCTATATACATTATAGGGGATTGGTGAAGTGGAATCTTGGAACTTGAAACCATTAAAGTTTTATGTTCAATGATGATATTAAGGGTATCAGTTTTGTATGACTAAAAGTGAAACTAAGGCTGTTTTATGTTTATGTAGACGAGTAATTGCAACCTAGGTACTCGATCATGAGATAGTGACTCTAGGTACTAAAGTTAAAGGCTATGAATACTAGTAATTGCCCTTGAGATCTTTCTACTATGTTGAGGTATGCTTCAAAATCTCTCTCTCTCTCTCTCTCTCTCTCTCTCTCTCTGCCTCACACACACACTCACATGCACACGCACGCAGTCACGCATGCATGATGCTGAATGCTTCATTTAGTGTGCATGGAGGGGAGAGCATAATACAACCATCAATTAGTCGAATGTTAAACCTTGATAATTCAAGTTTGATATTGCCCAAGACCAAGAGCACGGATGCAAATGACATCTTTGCTAACCACTACCTAGCCCAACTCACCATAGACTCCATTAAACCATTCTTTGAGGTACTATTGTTTTCATGTTGGTTATTTAATGTTTCTTTTTTAGGGGAGTAGCCATTTTTACTAGAGTGACTAGTGTTGGCATATATGGTTTTTTTTAAAAACTCCCTTTTGCCCCTCAACCTTTCCCTCGCTACCTCTCTTCATCCTTCCCTAGGCTATGCTACCTATATGCTCCCCTTGTTCATTGCACCTTCTACCAACTTCCTCAACCAATTGCTCCACCCTTGTTGATGGCTACATGCATTTCCTAGCTATGCTACCTCTTTGTTGTCCTAGTTGAGGGGAGGAGAAGGTAGGGGGTAGGTGTTTTAACTTAAATTAATTCTCGAATTGTTGGGTTGATTGTAAACTAATTAATTCAAAATTTGAGTTAAGGTTTAGTAGGGTAAATATTTGGGTTCATTAAAACATCCATGCTTTTACATAGTTCACTTTGGATGAGGTGAGACTCTTTAAATTATTGTGAGAGAATGCCACTCTTATATAGAGAATTAGAACAATTATTGTGAGAAAATGCAACTCTTATATAGGGATTTAGAATGGATCCGATTGCAAGGAAGTAGACCCTCCATTTGTGATGTCTAGACAAAACTTAGTATGTTTACATAGCATCTTTGTTTATATAGAAAGTTGAGCTCCTAGACGTGTGGTTATTTTGAAACTTGTGCAAGTTTCAAAATGCAACTCTTATATAGGGATTTAGAATGGATCCGATTGCAAGGAAGTAGACCCTCCATTTGTGATGTCTAGACAAAACTTAGTATGTTTACATAGCATCTTTGTTTATATAGAAAGTTGAGCTCCTAGACGTGTGGTTATTTTGAAACTTGTGCAAGTTTCAATTTATTTTAGCCCAAACTTTTCAACACACAAAAAAGTAAGTAGTATTGCATCATTTTTCCCATTTGTCTCGTAGTAATAAAGAATTAATAAAGAGTTGCATGCTTCATTGACTAGTTATTTTAAATGGTAAAAGATAAAGTGCCTTAGTTTTTTTGTATATAAAATTGTTGAAACTTATCCTTGTGTAAGACTTGTAGAGAGTTTTTTACATTGATTTCAATTTATAGTTGTTCATAACAACAAATGTTGACGGGCTTTTTTTCAATTACATATAACAAAATAGTTACGGGAACATTATTTTTATTTTTCTAAACAAGTGCAAGATCACAACAATGGTATCACAATGTTTAAATTTTCATGAAGTTTTATTAACAAAGTTAAAAGCATAAGATGACCTTTGCAAATGTTATTACAAATGAAGGCAATCCTAATGCCTATAATTGGACATTTACATTGGAGTTAAATTATTAAAGTTTTAGGCTCCTTTGTATCATAATGGACCAATGGAATGAATAAGAAAACATTGGGTGCCCTAGATGAGTGGCTCATGCCTCTCATCTAGAGTATTTGAGATATTTTATTAAAGTACAATGAGCCAAAAATATCACTTCTTTTCACAAAAATAAGGGGAGCTTCAAAATAGTCTTTGGGCTTGATAAACCCAAAAAGGATTGTCATTTGATAAATATTGCCCATGACATACAATATCAATGTACTATGAAAATTGGCCCGGCCTTCAATTTATACCTAGGGTGGGGAAGAAAGATTGCACCCATAAAGATTGTAATGTGCAATACTCAATTTATACCCTTCCACTATCTCCATTGCTTGTCATACGCCCCATCACATGTACTAAAGATGTAATCACATTAGTAACAATCAATTGAAAGAATCACCAAATTAATTTATAATCACACAAGTATCCACTAGAACCCTCGTCGTGTTTGGTGCAGTTCTATGGAGTACTTTGCCATGATGGAAAATACAATTTGTGTAACACCCCTGAGCACTGAATCCAGAATTAGGAGTTCTCTCACACACAAAGCACCACTTGATTAATTGAAAGGAACCAAAAGCACAAGAAGATGGCAATACTAGTTGGGTTCAATCTTTCTCCCCCACCCTGCTTCCTCATCTAGAGTGTTTCAAATCTTGATTGAATTTCAAGGAGCCAAAAGTATCCCTTCTCTCCATGGAAATAAGAGATGCTTTACATAGCCTCTTTGGGATTAATTCATCTAAAACCTCACAACAAAAAATATTGCCCATGGAATGCAATATGAATGTAATAGAAAAACTAGCCTAGGAGCATATGATATCCACCATGTGGTACCTCAATCAATACCCTTGCACTATTCACAAATCCATCATAGGTTCCATCACCTATACTCAAGATGCATAACATTAGTAACAATCAATCGGATGGATCACCGAATCAATTGATCCCAATTGCACTCAATATATAATCATCGAACATAACGCCAATAACACTAGCGACATCAGTATTAATATAGAATCACCCAAGTTATCTTTACTTTGATCGAGGTGGATTTCCATAGCAATTGCTTCACGTCTGGTGTGAGGAAATCATGGTTTCCTTGCAAAGGATTCAAAAATTTGTAACTATTCAACTTCAACTTCTCATATAAGGATCAAAACTTCTTGCCTTCCATTTTTCTATTACATCAAACCTTGATTTCTTTAATGGAGTTGTAGGTGGAATAGAGTGCCATGAATCTTACACCACTGGTTGAAGTAGACTATAGAAGTTATGATTTGATGTAATTAGTCGTTGACCAATATAATATTCTTTTATATAGTGAATACCTAGAGCCTTTTTAAGTTTTTCTAGGTAAGGTAGAAATAAGTCATTTATATAGTATCCCTCACTTCACCCATCAAATGTCTTTAGAAAAATGCAAAATTTTGCACTATTCTTGCAACATTTATATGGAGAATCATCCACCAAGATTGTGTTATGACAATGTAGAGATGGGTAGAAATGATGCCAAATACAACATAAAGGCTTGAAGTCGACAATGGCTTTGTTATCACTAGGTCTCATCATTCTTCTTATCTTACTATATATGAAGGAGAGTGGGAGGAAGAGGTTGCCACGTGTCGTGTGGAGAGGGAATGAAGGGGAAGCTCTGAGAGTGCCATGTGTCATGTAGCTGGAGAGAGGTTGGAGGAGCATGTGTCACTTATTTGGAGGAATGTGCTGAAGACTTCCATGTATCGCATGGCAAAAGGGGAGGGAAGGCTTGGAGTGGAGGGAGGGGGCTAGAGAGTGCCTCATGGAAGGTTGGAGTAGAGGGAAGGAAGAGCCTCCCTATTTCAAATTCAAATTTGGAGCCACGTGTTGTGCGGAGAGGAATAGAGGGGAAGCTTTGAGAGTGCCACGGGCTGCATGGAGGCAGGGCCACTTCGTTGCTCAACAAAGAAAGATTCCCCCCCCCCCTCTCGCCTCTTTCCATCTCGTTTCCATAGCCCACGTCATAGCCCCTCTCTCCACCACAGCCCGCCATAGGTCATCTTGCCATAGCGTGTCTCATAGCCTATCTATTTGCTGCCATCGCTTGTTTTGCAACTTTGTAACCTGATTTGACCTCTAATAGGGGCATAAACTGAGATAAATCGTAAATTGAATACGTTTAACACAATAATGCAAAGCAATCCATCAAGCTTTTATATCACTTCATGATCTGAAAAGTCCCTCATTGTAATGAGAAAGTATCCCTAGTACAGTACCTCCTTTGCTGCTTTCATGATTAGTGAAAAACCAATCTCTTCTTCTATTCACTATTCTAAATCTTTGTATAAGTGTTGAATCAGTAACTTTTAGTTCCTGAAGAGCAGAAAATGTTACGGAAAGAGAGTTAGCTCCTAGCCCAAAGGAAAGTTTTTGTCCCCTTGAGGGATCAACAGTTCCACTGACATTTACGGTGAGGTAAGAAATGGGTTTACTTACCATATTGTTTTTTCCCTCCTTTGCCTTGGGTACTAGGCTTCTGATTAGTTGTGCAACCTCAATCTTACACAGTCTTCTCTTCTTTTGTATAGTTGCCAAGGTTTTCCAGTGGACTACGAAGTCTTTCTCCCCTTGATTTGGATGTGGGAGTTTTGTTTTTGAGTCCCCAACATCTAGCGAATCAATCACAATTGCATCCTTTTAATTTATTTCATCCTCAAAATCTTTAGACTAGACTGCTTGCATTTCTAGATCTTCCAGACTTCCTTTGTTATCATTAATTAAATCATCAGTTTCTTGGTCTACAAGGGCCTCAAAAGCATTTTATGATATTATTAAGAGGGTCTCTTTTCCCTTGTTGTTGAGCTCTCTAGGTTCAGTTCGTTTCAACTCACCTCCAAGCCTCCTCCAAGGTTTCAGGTCCTAAGGTTCCTCTATAGGCCGCCAATCCCATTTCTGCTTTAGTTCAGTAAAGTTCACTTCAATTTGGTCTAGTTCGGCTTAGCCCAGCAATCCAGTTCAGTTCAATTCAGTTTCAACTCAGTCCATTGACCGTAGGTTAAGCTAAATCCTTGACCCATTTGGAGGTTAGGACTAGCGTTGAGTAGGCAGTCTTATACAGGCCAGCATGGAGCCTAGCTAGAAGTAATTTGCTACCTCAATTTTCGACCTCGACTAGAAGGATCTCTTACTTCTACAGGCCAGTATGGAGCCTAGCTAGAAGTCATTTGCTACCTCAATTTTTGACCTTGACTAGAAGGATCTCTTACTCAACTATTGCAGCTTTTGCCCCGACTCCTAACACAAAGAGATATCACCCACTGAAGACCATCTCAAATATACAAGAGCGCATCTAGTACCTAGAGCTTGAAGTTCGAGAGCTCACCTTTGGCTTGCAACTCTAGAAAGGAGGGTAATGGAAAGCAAGAAGTCATCCACGAGGCAATACAAAAATGTAATGCATCTCTAACCGACATCGCAATTTGTTTCTAAAGTGCAAGGCATGGTCACCACTCAAGTGAAATCTATGAAGCAAGAGATGATTGCTAATGTGAATAGAAAAGTGAACAAAGTTGATCTTTATAAGGAAGTGAAAGAGCAAGAATCTAGGGTGAATAACAGAATGATCTTACACGTTGGGGGTTTGAAAGACAGATGCCTTTATGATAATGAAGAGAAAGACATAGAAGATATAATCATATGCCTTTAGAAGGAAATATCGCAAGTTGAATGGGACGAGAATGATATAAACGGGCACAAGGATTTGGATATCTGAGGAGCTCACATCGACCTAGCTCCAACAAAGTAAAGGAAGCATGCAAAGCAAGAAAATGGGCAGTTTATCGCCATGGGCAAGCACTAATGAGGGATTTCAAATCTAAACCCAAAGACTCTAGGTCTTAAATTGATGTTATAAAGGCCACCTTATGATATTACTAGGATGTAGTTATTCCCTATAATAATTCTAGAGGAGCTAAGCTTTGTGCACTCCCCTCATCGTTTGTGGTTTTCTAGATGTAGGCAGTCTTTTTTGGCCTGCTGTATGGTGAAGGCTTCAGCTTTGGAGATGGGCGAAATTCAAAATTTTTTAAAGTTTTTATTGTGAATTGTTGATTGGTCCACTTGTGTGTTTTTTGTTTTTGATGATTGATTATCTCCACCTATTCCTCCCTCTTTCTCTCTCTTTCTATTTGAAGGCAAGCCCCCCCCCCTTCCCCCTCTCTCTCTCTCCTCCTCTTCTCCTTCATGCACATTGAAGTAGTCTCTCTCTGTCTCTCTCTCTCTTTTCAAGCTACCCATTTGAGGCAGGCCTTTTGAATGCTCTATGAGCATTCATCTTGTTTTATATCCCGTGAGGTCTGTAGAGACGTTAATAAATCTCTCTCTCTCTCTATCTCTCTCTCTCTCTCCCAACCTTGCAGCATGCTTCTTGGTGAAGCTACCATGCTCATACCTTCACTTTGCCATTTCTCTTTGCTCAAAATGCGCTCAAGCCAGAGCCAGATCCAGAACCTCATCCGAGCTCTAGTCCCTCTTTGTCCAACGCTGATGCCATCATCTCCAGCAAGCCTAGCACTAGGTATTCTGTTCAAGTGCAAGCACCAAGCGCTGCAGCGGCATCTCTTCCAGAGCTAAGTGGACGACATGGATAAATCAATGGGTAGCATTACTTGTGTGACTACAACGTCTAGGAGAGGAATTTATTTGCATGACTACGAGTTCTTGCAATGCCGGTAGAATTGCGAGGGAAATTTGTAGGTACCTCCATTGATGATGGCCCAACTCTGGCAGACAATCTTGCTGCCTCCATCGATAATTCTCTTCGGACGACAGCCCTGCTTCCAAGACTGTCTCTGCGCCTGCCTCCATCTTCTGCAGCAAAGCTACTGCTTCGCTCATATCTGGTCTCTCACTTGCATCTTCATGAGGGCAGGCGAATGCAACAGCTGCCATGTGAGTAGCCCCTGCACTTAAATACTTTCCACCGAAATTTGAATCCATCAGATCTTCGATGCACCCTGCACTTAAATACTTTCCACCGAAATTTGAATCCATTAATGCACCCTGCACCCACTAGAGATCTAGCCCAGCTTAACATGCTTTACGACTCTTAATTCACCCACGAACAAGGGCCTTTTTCATGTGAGGAGTAGCAACAGCATGCCAAACACATACACGTCACCTTTCTTAGTGTGCTGAAATTATTGAGAAACACGATGGAGGAATTGTTGGCGTGATGACATGTGGAGTATTTCTCGATGTGGGCAACAAAGTACCGCTCTTTCTTCCACTACAATGGCCATGCTTCTTAGTTGGGCCTCCCTTGCCTGAGTATAACCTTTTTCTATGAGATAACAATGACACCTAGGCGAGTTGAGGCAAATTGACTTTGTCTAGAGCCAAAGAAGAAATGCATTGATAAGAAGGGTACCTCGTGGGAGAAGGGAGAGATCTCCACGGAGGTGGTTGATCATGAACAGTGTGGCTTTGTCAAGGGGCGAGACATATTTGACAATATCCTAAATATTTCGCACATCATGCCTACAACTCCAATCAGAAAGTCATCCTCTTCGCATTTTATCTCGATAAGGCTTACAACAAGGTGAGGTGGGACTTCAGCCTTGTGGTATTAACTAAGTTGGGGTTTGGCGGGGAATTTGTCGGGATGTCTCTACCCTGTTTGGTAATGGTTTGGGAATTTTGTGTTTGAATGGTGGAGTGGTGGGTACTTATGACCTTAAGAGGTTAGTTTGACAAGGTTATACTCTGGCTCCTCTTCTCTTCGTGCTTTGCATGGTTCCCCTAAATTCTACACTCAAGATGGTGATAGCTAAAGGAAAAATTCGAGGGGTTCAGCTTCCATCGGGCGGTTAGGTAAGCACGCAACTATTTGCAGATGACATAGTTTCGTTTTCAATCGAGGAAAGGGACAATGTGATGAACCTGATGGCTATCTTTTGCTAAGTGTCAGGGTCAATATGCAGTTGCGCTAAAACCTTTGCCATCAGAATTGACTATGGCCCTACCTCGGATTGGGTCAAAGAACTACAAGTACAGGTTGTTCCAAGAGGTGAATGGACCACTAAGGACTCTTTGAATGCTAGTGTTGCAGCTGCTCTTATTTCGATACGCCTGTACAAAATATGAAGAGTGGAGAGGAGAAGAGTGGAGAGGAGAGACGGCATAGCTAGAGAGCACACCACAAATGACTAACTGTACACTAGACTTAGCTGAAAATGTAGAATATATACAAACCCATTTAGGGTTAGGGTTAGGGCATCTAACCCTTTCCTTTATAGCACTATATAAGGTTAGTGCTATGCACATATGATCACATGATGGTGCTATGCACACATGATCACATGATGTTAAGCGTGAACTCTCAACACCTTCCCTCAAGATCAACATCATGAAGTAGGCCTTCCCTCAAGATGATGATTCTCGGAAACCGAAGGACTTAGCATTACATTCCATCACACCCCTTTAATGGGAATGTCCTTCCTCCACGTCAAACCAAGAGCTAGTCGGTGTTTCTTGAAAAGCTCTTTACCGAGTGGTTTGGTAAAGATGTCCGCAACATTCTCTTTGCTATCACAATGCTGCAGTGTGATGTCACCAAGTAACACTCTTTCTCTGATGAAGTGCTCTCTGACATTAATGTGCTTTGTCTTGGAGTGATATACTGGATTCTTGGCCAATGCTTGAGCCGATTGGTTATCACAGTATATTGTTGTTGGCTTTGACTTGTCAAAGTAATCTGTTTCTGACAATAGTCTTTTGAGCCATATAGCCTCACATGCACCTGTAGTGAGTGCTCTATATTCTGCTTCAGTCAAAGACAAAGAAACAGTTGGTTGTTTGTTTGACAACCATGATATAGCACCTTGACCAAGGAAAAATGCATATCCTTGTGTCGATCTCATGGTCTCATGATCTCTGGCATAGTCATCATTATCACAGTATCCATGCAACCATGGATGACTTCCTCTATATTCCATTCCAAACTGTCTTGTACCTCTAATGTATCTCAAGACTTTTTTGGCTGCATTCCAGGGAGACTGTTTTGGATTTGCCATAAACTGTGCTAGTGAGCTTACTACATAACAAATATCTACTTGTGTGATAGTCAGATATATAAGAGATCCAATGAGCTGCCTGTAGTACCTGCCATTGACTGTAAGATTTTCTGTTTACATGGGAGTGGTTGCAATCTTGCAATCTGCCATATGAAACTTCTTCAGAAGACTGTCAACATACTTGAGCTGACTTATAAATGTGCTATCCGAATCTCTCCAGATTTGCATTGGACTTCATGTATCCCATATCAGCAAAATACTTGTCAATTCTGCTGTACCAACTTCTAGGTGCTTGTTTTAAGCCGTAGAGACTTTTCTTGAGATGGCAAACCTTATTCTCCTTTCCTAGTTCAACATAACTGGCTGGTTGTTGCATGTAGACTTCCTCATCTAGGTAACCATTGAGAAATGCATTCTTAACATCGAGATGGTACACATTCTATCTGTTGAGTGTCGCTAGTGATATCAAGAATCGTATGGAATCCATCTTTGCTACTGGAGCATAAGTCTCATCATAATCTTGACCATATTGCTGTGCAAATCCTTTTGCAACTAGTCTGGCTTTGTATCTTTGAATACTTCCATTTGGATTGTACTTCACTTTGTATACCCATTTGTTTGCTGTGGCCTTCTTTCCTAGTGGAAGGTTGCATAATTCCCAAGTATTATTCTTATACAAAGCATCCATTTCTTCATTCATACCAGTTTGCCATTCTGGCTTGTCTACTGCATCTTCGAAGTACACTGGCTCTTTTATAGCCATGATGGTAGTCATAAGAGCATAGTTGGTAGTTTCAACTTGAATTGCTTTGTCTTCTGAGCATATGTCAATCTGGCTAGAGGTTTGCTTTCCCTAGCAGACTGTCTGAGTTGCTGTGGCTCTGCTTGGGGTGTTGCTGGAAATTCTTGCTCTTCTTCATCAACCTGTTCTGTAGATGAATGTGAAGTCGATGCTTCTATCTCCTGTGTGTTTGAGGTTTTCCATTCTGATTCCTCCATCAAAGGTTACATCTCTGGAGATAATGACCTTGCGATTGATGGGATCATACAATTTGTATGCTTTGCTTTCTTCACTGTAGCCAACCATGATGCATTTGCGTGACTTCGCATCCAATTTCCTACGATGATCATCATATATGTGGGCATATGCTATTTAATCAAATATGCGGAGATGCCCAATGTGTGGCTTGTGTCGAGTGAATGCTTCATAAGGAGTCATACCCTGTATCGGTTCGATCGGAAGTTGATTAAGCAAGTAGTTTGCCATGGCTATTGCTTCTACCCAATATTGATTCGGAAGATGCTTCTCACTAAGCATTGCTCTAGCACTGTCTGCTAAAGTTTCATTCTTCCTTTCAGCTCTTGCATTCTGTTGAGGAGTATCTACACATGTGAATTGTCTTCGAATGCTGTGACTTCTGCAAAAATTCATGAATGCTGAAGACATGTATTCACCTCCTCTATCTGATCTCATGAATTTGATCTTTTTGCCTATCTGGTTTTCTACCATGGCTTTGAATTCTTGAAATCTGGAAAAGACTTCAGGATTTATCTTTCAAAAAATAGACCCAACAATATCTGCTGTAGTCGTCCATGAAAGTCAAGTAGTAAAGTGAACCATTGATGCTACGGGTCTGGGATAACCCCATACATCTGTATGTATCAAATCAAGAATACCTTGTGCACAAGAGGTACTTCTATCGAAATTGGTTTGCTTTTGTTTGCTGAAGCATCATGCTTCACAAACTTTTCCAAGAAATTGTAGCTTCGGAATCCCAATTGCCATATTCTGATTCCTGAGATCTAACAAGTACTTGAAATTAACATGACCATTTCTCTTGTGCCATTTTGCAGATAGTGGCATTTGTTGCGGTTGAGGTGACATGGCATGCTTATCTGGTACTGTAGCATTCTGTACAAGTGTCCTTCCTTGACATCTTTTGCTACTATGACATCTTTTGGATTTATCTCTGATACTGCATTCATCTCTGTCGAAGATGACTTGGTAGTTGTGTTCCATTATTTGACCTACTGACAAAAGGTTCTTGCTGAGCTTCAAAACATAGAGCACATCTTTCATCGATCCTTTTGTACCAGTGAAATTGTTCATAGGGATAACACCTATCCCTTGAATTGGATTCGGTGTATTATCTGTTGCTATGTAGATGACATTTTTCTGACCTTCTAATGGTTTCATCTCTGTGAACCATTCTTGATGATTTGTCATGTGAGATGATGCACCATTGTCGATATACCAAGGATCCTATTCGTTGGTCGACTTGATAAGTTGAAATCCTCTTTTGGATTGAAATTAGTGTCTAGGTACACTGTATCAGTTTGCTGCATTTCCTCGTTTGCAAGGAACATATTCCCATGTTCATTTGCAAAATGAGTGTGACTAGAATGTCCACCATTTCCTCTGCCACGGAAACTCCCTTGATTATTGTTGGATTGACCACCTTGGTCGTACTGCTTCTTGCAACAATCTCTTTCATAGTGTCCAAACTTATGACAAGAGCTGCACTGGATGTTTGACACGTTGGTGGATTCATTCCCTCGTCCTTGAAATCTTCCTCGGTTGGAAGGATTTTCTCTTTGATGATGCTGATGTTGCTGAGGATGATGCTAATGATGACCTTCTTGTTGCTAATGATTACCACTTCGTTGGAATGATCTACCTCTGCCTCTGCTTCTGTCTAAAGCTGTGAAAGCCTGATCATTAGAATGACCTTTTCGTGCTTGAATGGCTTGCGTCCTGAGTTCTTTACCAAGTAGTCCTGACTGAAGTTCTTCCAGTGTCGAAATTTACCATTGGATGGCAATGCTCTGGGCTAGATTCTTGTATCCCTCTCCTAGTCCATTCAGGATGACTTAAACCATTTCTGTGGGGTTCATAGTCTCTCCTGCTGCTGCGAGTTGATTGTTGTAGTCTTTTATAAGCATGACCGGTTTCGTTTTGCTGTTGCGAAAACTCTGGCTGATTTGTTTTCTCAGTGTGAACCTAAAAGTGTTCTTGGACTTATAGAGAGCTGCGAACATATTCCATGCTTCTTTCGATGTCTTGATTGTGTTGAGCTGTCATAGCATGACATCTTACACATTTAGCTTCATCAGATGATATGCATACTTGTCTTTCTTATCCCATTCTGCCTGAGCCTGAGCTCGGGTAATGGTAGGATCTGCTACAGGTGTGGAAACTATTTGTGTAGCTGTAGATCCCGCTGCTGGTGCTATGACAATAGGTGGGATAGAGCTACCGCTGGCTGGATCATCCAATGGTCTAGGTGTAGATCCATCGACATACTCCCATTTGTCCTGAAGTACAAGAATGGTCTCCATTCGGTATTTCCACGAGCCGTAATTGGAGTTGTCTAGCTTAGCAGATGCCTCTAGATTGAGGTTGCTAGTCATAGACATGGTGCAAGAAATATACTCAAAGTGTCGTAAAAATCACTGTCTGAATCAACTACAAAACATTGACTGTGCCAAGTGAAATTTGAACTATCGGCGGCGGTGAAGATAGAACTGCAATATATAAAATTTGATTTGAATTACAAGGCTTGTGGCAAATGATGCCGAGAATAGCCAAGAGGCTTTACAAGGCTGAAATGATGCGCACAATGCCGTGAAATAGCCGAATAGGCTTTACAATGATGGCATGTGTGTGTGAAATCAAATCATGTGCTATCTGCTCAACACTGAATAATCGGCAATGCCTCTGGACACTCTGAAGTCCGCTCAATGAACTTATGAACATCAGGTTTTAGGTAATGTGATGATGTGAAACCGTATGTGAGCGTATGGACTCACGCCGAGTAGGTACTAGTCGAGAATTTCGGGCAGGACTTAGATTGGAAACTTGGGGAGATTCAAAGCGTCCCCTCTATGGCGATCTGGTCTACTCTGATCTAGATTTATACCAACCGTAGATCGATGAAAGAGCAACAAATAATTCCTTTTCTTTTGTTCTTTTTAAGTGCTAGGTCAGATGCATCGATGTAGAGACTGATGTGCATGTAAGAAGTGGATTTGTCAGGGCGAGGCTCAAAAGTGAGTGATGCTTGCACTAAAATGTGCACGTGATGTGACGAGCGTAAAAAATCAAGCGACTTTCCTTTTTGGAGCGCCCTCAAATTCTTCCTGGATCAAGAGATGTGACTTGATCTAGGTGGAGGGGCAAAAGGAGTGCAATGGTGCTCAATGATGATGTGTCACTATGGGTCACATGCAGTGATGATGTGGCACTATGCCTAGCAAGAGGTGTGCCTGTGGAGCCCTGTGTTGAGGTCAGTGCTGACTGGACAGTTGAGGTAGCATTGGCTGACCTAACCCAATGTCATGTTGACCTAACCCAATGTCATGCTAACCTAACCCAATGTCATGTTGACCTAACCATGGTCTGGTTGACTAACCCCAGGGTCTGATGATGTCAGCAAGGGGGTTAGAGTGCCACGTGGTACTGATGAGGTGGCACAGATGATGATGTCAACAGATGACATGGCTATGCTGATGTGGCAGCTAAGTTGGCAGGGGTGATGTGGTAGGTGGCGTGTCACTGATGATGTGGCATGTGTGATTGGACTACTGATGTGGTAGTCCACATGGACCTTCTGACATGGCCTATGAGATAATGTGATGTGGCAACCTCACGAGGCTGTTGATGTGGTTGGTTGATGATGTGGCATGCGGGTTGCCAGATGTTGATGTGGCAAGATAAGGTGCCACGTGTTAATCTCTTGAGAGCAGACCCTATCCTAACTTAACCAAGCGTGGCCAAGTTACCACGTGTCGAGACACGGTATGTCGATTGAAATCTTGAGGATTTTGATGAAATCTTCAAGATTCCATCGTCTAGAGCTTCATGGAGCTCGTTCGTTGATGGAGAGTTGGCGGGTTGCCACATTGCATGCCTTGCAAGACGTTTGGAGTGTGGCGTCCTAGAGGATCCAACCGTTGAGACGAACTCACTCAATAGCTAAGCCCAACGATGAACTCAATCAAGAATCTTGCACACTGCCCAGCTTCCAAGTTCCAACTACGGTTGAAAGATTTGTCGGTCTTTGTAGTTCTGGCGAGAGCTCAAAGGTAATGGAGGGCTCGTTGGAGGTCGTCTGTGTTGGAGAGCTTGGAGCAATGGCGGCTGTCGGCTATTGAAGAAGAGCTATTTGGAGCTGAAGATGCAGGGTCCATTAGCAGAGTACCAAGCACTGTGGGCACTGGTCGATGGCTGTGGGTGGCTAAAGAAGGAGGTCGTGGGCTACTCAGGAGTTCGTCGGTTGGAGCCTTTACTGGAGTTATAGAACAGGGCATGGACTGTTTGTTGGCTGAAGCTGTTGAAGAGGTCGCCTGGGCAAGTAGTTGTTGGAGTGTAGGCCATTGAAGGAGCCAGTTTAGGGGGAGAATAGGAGTGGGAGAGGAAGAAGGTGTAAGAGCATGGGGGAAAGAAGAGAAAGGAGGGAGGAGGAGGAGGAGGAGGAGGAGGAGGAGGAGGAGGAGGAGGGAGGAGGAGAATGGAGGAGGAGGGAGGAGGAGGAGGAGGAGGGAGGAGGAGGAGGAAGAGGGAGGAGAAGGGAGGAGGAGAAGGGAGTGACAAAACATGTGTGCCTCAGGATCTATGGAGCACTCTAAGGTGGATGGAACCTGTGTGGAAACATGATGAAGAGAGTGCTCATGACATGTACCTCAAGTCAATTAGGTTCCAAGATAGATTAGCTTGGACTCATAAAGAGAATCTTGAGATAGTGCATAGTGCTTGATTGATATTACTTCAAATGAACCTCCCTTTTATAGGTGAGGGTACTTACATCCATTTGCTTGCTCACATGTGGGATATCTCCTCCATGCCATGTGGCAGCTTTCCCTTTACTCATACCTTTGCTCTACAAGTGCTCATGGCACCACAACTCTCAACACCTCCCCTTGGTGCCATAATCCTTTGGCTACTGCAAGGTGGTCAGATGTGAGTTACAAATCCATCACCTCCCCTTAGTGCATGCATTGCTACTTAAGGTGGTCAAGTGTGGTTTTTACATGTCAATACCTCCCCTGGGTGCTTTCATAGCTACTCTCAGGTGGTCAGGCTTGATTTACAAAACATAGGCAAGGTTGGCAAGGTTTTTGTTTCTCAATACATTCCATTAATGTCACCTTTTGGCTCATGGCTTGATGACGATGGCATTTGCTTCTTTGCTTGACGTAGCTTCATGCATGATGCTTTTCTCTTCCATGTGCCTTGATGCTTTGTGTGTGGATGCCATGCTTCGTGCTATGGTCATCTCATGCACTTGTGCCTTTGGCATGCTTATGACAATGATATGTGCATTCATGCTTTGCTTTTTCATTTGTTGCAAAGGTCTTACCAATTGATTTCTTTCAATATTGGCAGTGTCTAATTGCATACAATGATTCTGACTTGACAGACGCATAGAGCTCGAAAAGACGATCACTTTTCCCTTTTGAAGCGTGTCCAAATTCTTTCTGGATTGCAAGTTATGGCTTGTTGAAGGTTTTGTGAAGAAGAGGGCCTTTGATGATGTGGCACAGGGATTCACATGCTGAATTCCATACTGTGCTTAGCAAGAGGCTGTGTGCTTAGAAGGCACTTGGGTGATGTGGCACAACTTTGACCAAACTGAAACTTAACCAACCTGTAACTGAACCAAACCTATGTAACCTAACCAAAGTCTTTGAACTCAAGGTTAGCTAAACTCAACCATTGTGTTAACCAAGGTTAAAATCTATCTTCCACATGGCAAGAAACTAACCAAGCCTATAAACCATGGGTTAACATCACTTCACCTTGGTTAGAGCCTATCTGCCATGTGGCCCAATGCTAGAACCTTAGGAGAAATTGAAGGTTTGATGTGCAGGAACGTCGACGACGGACGAGCGGCTTCGACGGAGGGAGCTCGAGGATGACGGGTGGACGTGTGATGGAGCTCTTTGCTCACGAACTTGCTGTGGAAGATCAGCCTGTGTGGCGACGTTGCAATGGAGGGAGTCATTCGCTTTTAGCTTTCGTCGCTGGAGTCGCCACGTTTGGAGACGGAGGAGAGTTGTCGCCTTCTGCGTCAAGTCGCCTTGTTTGCTGGTTGAAGGGCTTTTCAAAGGCTGAGCGCTGTGGAGGCTACCGGTCCGTTGTTGGAGTTGGATGCTTGCCTACAGCAGTCAATGGAGGGAGCTGCGACTATTCGTCGAAGGAGCTGGATGCGCTTGAGCTTTAGAGCTCGTGGAGCTTTCATTGCAGGTCATTGATCGTGTCGTCGAAGGAGGCTTGGAGACTGGTCGTTGTAGGATCGTTGCTTGTTGTCTCACTGCTGACGGTGCTGAGCGTTGAAAGGAGCTTTATGGGAGTCGAAGGTTTTCTAGCGCAACACAGTGGGAAGGCTGGTCGAAGGCCCGTTGGGTCGTAGTTTGTAGAGCCGCGTCTCGTCGACTGGGAGTTGTAGAGCAGTGTAGGCACTGCTTGTAGTGGTAGCTTGTTGATGCAGAGCGGTCGCATGCGGGCTGCCAGTCCGAGAGTGCTAAAGCTTAGAAGTTTTGGTCATAGTGCTTTGTCGAGCCTCTCCAGTCCTCTCTAAAACTGACAAAGGAGTCCGAGACTCTCTCTCAAAAAAAACACTGAACTAATTTGCACTCTTTAAATTTCTCTCCTTGGAGAATTGAATCCCTCACAATGGATCTCTCTTACTCTCTCAATGACGGAATTCCCTCAATGCAATGGAAGGAATCAATGGATGGAAATTTTCTCTCTCTAGGGACGGAAATTTGCTCTCAATCTAAAACTAAAACTAAACTAGGAGAACTCATGAGTTCCTAAGGCATGCCTACAACTAATCTAGGAATGGGAGCAATCCTAGTGAACTACTAATGAGCTAAACTAGGAGAGCTAAACCTATGCTCTGATACCATGACAAAACATGTGTGCCTCAGGATCTATGGAGCACTCAGGTGGATGGAACCTGTGTGGAAACATGATGAAGAGAGTGCTCATGACATGTACCTCAAGTCAATTAGGTTCCAAGATAGATTAGCTTGGACTCATAAAGAGAATCTTGAGATAGTGCATAGTGCTTGATTGATATTACTTCAAATGAACCTCCCTTTTATAGGTGAGGGTACTTACATCCATTTGCTTGCTCACATGTGGGATATCTCCTCCATGCCATGTGGCAGCTTTCCCTTTACTTATACCTTTGCTCTACAAGTGCTCATGGCACCACAACTCTCAACAGGGAGGAGGAGAGGGAGAGGATGGGTTGCAAGGTTGGAGGAGAGTGGAGGAGGAGTTGCAAGGTTAGGACATGCTTTTGGACGTGGAGTGCAAGGAAGCATGGACACTTGAGACAATTGCTTGGAATACCAAAGTAGAACTCAACACAATGCCCCAAAGAGTGAGGGCTTCATTCCATTATGGGGTATTTATACAAGTTAAAGAGCTTCTCTCTCTACATGTAGGAATTGTAAGACATTCTCTCTCTATAAGACATTCTCTCTCTACATGTAGAACTTGCATATAGAAGTTGCATTTAGGAGTTGCATGTAGAACTCACATGTAGGAGTTGCTTGTAGGAGTTGCATGTAGAATTCGCATGTAGGAGTCGTACGTAGAACTTACATGTAGAACTTGCATGTCGGAGTTGCATGTAGGGCTTGCATGTAGAACTCGCATGTAGGAGTCGTATGTAGAACTCGCATGTAGAAATCGCATGTAGGAATCGTATGTAGAACTTGCATGTAGAACATGCAAGTTGGATTTGTAAGAGGTATTATTTCTAGCCTTATGCAAGTACAAGCGGAGCTTTGCCACTACTCTTCTACACACACATTCTGTTCTACCTAAGTCCATGTTGGCATAGAGACAACAGATTTCAAAGAGCTACTAAATCACTTTCACTTGCTAAGGAGGATTCATTCCTCTTTAAAAATGGTGCATTCTTTGCATCTATTTGAAAATGGATATCCACCTTTTTTAAATTCTAAGTGGCTTGCATGATTTCATGCACTTTCCATCTAATATAATATAACATTGACATCAACAAACAATATACAAACATGATATGTTTAAGAAAAGTATCAAATCAAGCAAAAATGAAAACCCCAATTGCATGAAAAATCTAACGATTGAAATCTATAAATTCAAAAAAACATTTACTTATCATCAAACACTGTTAAACTATGTGAATGGACTATACCTCACAGGGCTCTTTGAAGAAAAAACGTGATCAAACTTGTCCTCCTCAATGGTCCCTCTTGTAATCCAGGATGCTGAAGTTGATGGATTTTTCTCCAAAACTAATTATATGCTTCCAAACAACTCCAAATCTATTTCAAACCATCTTCTGTAAGAAACCTCAATAGTAAGAGTGTACCTTTTAAAACAAACAAATCTTTCTTCCTCTTCAAATCATGTATTAGTAGAAAACAACACAATTACCAAAACAAACTATAAATTAATTGCTTCTTCAAAGTTGCATCATAAACTCTCGTTATTTTCATTGTCTTGCATTGTTCTAAAGGTTTTCTCACCTGAATCTCCATGCAAGTTGCTTTGATATACCTTGATTTGAGTTGAAAACTAAAAACAACAGTACGTGATACTTGAAGCAAGGTTCTTTGAAAGAAAATGGTGATCAAACTTGTCCCTCCTAGTGGTCCCAAATGTTTTCCAGGATTGATGAAGTTGATGGTTCTTGCTTCAAAACAAATTATATGCTCCCAAACATCTCAAAATCTATTTCAAGCAATATTCTGTAGAAAACCATTGATAGAGTAAGAGTGGAATCAGACTCATTTCTCATGGAATTTCTTACAAAACAAACAAAAATTTCAACGTTTTTTAACCATGCAATAAAACAAAACAACACAACTACACAAAATGAACTATGAACTAATAGTTTCTTCAAAGTTACATCATCAACAAACAAATCTTGTCATAATCATTGTGTTGCATTGTTCCAAAGATTATCTTACCTGAACCTCCATACAAGCTGTCTAGATGGACCCAAACCTTCACAAATGGTTTGAAATCATGCACCCTTAGAGATTGCAGTAGGGAAAGTAACTAGTATTGAGAGATGGGCAAAAGAAAGATTAATTTTCATGCATCAGCAACAACTGCAATGCCTGAAAGTCAATATTCTTTGATCCTTTCTCAAAGAATCTCGTCCAGTAGCTCCTTCTAAGCTCCAAACACCTTGCATCATTCATGGCTTGCTCAAAACATTGATTGCCTTGTCTTCTTGAATGAAATGATTTTAGATTGTGGGATAATATTAGATGAAAGAGGAAGTGGTGAGATTTGAAGGAGAAGCACCCAAAATAGAGAAAGGAGAAGGTAGATTGAATCTCATTCAAAAATCTTGAAAGCTTTGAAAGAATGAGAGTGAAATGGGAGGGAAATGCAGGTAGAGAAGAGAAGTGATGAGATTTTGGCATGAGAGTCCATCCCATGAGAGGGAGAATAGAGAAAGAAGCTTCTCGCTTAAGAGCCAGCAAGAAATTTGAAAAGAGGGTTGGAGCAAAGAAAAATTCTAAATGGTGTTGAGAAATGAGGGGGAAGCAAGAGGAATGAGAGAGAATGAAAGGAGTGTGGTAGTTCGATGGGAGGATTTGGTTTTAGGTCAAATGGTACAAGTTTGGTTGAGAAACTAGGTTTCTCAATTTGGTTACAATTAAAAAACGTGATGGGAGAGTTGAGGTAGCAAATGGGTGCTCCACATCATTGTTTGGGCCATTGAATAAAGAAATAGAGAAGTCAGGCCACTTCCAATATTCTATTGCCCTCCACCAGCCAATATTCTATTGGATTTTATTCACCTTATTCTTTCATGTCACCATCCCAAGGGCTCCCTTATAGGGCCCTTTTTGAGTCCAAATTTTTTGTAATGCTCAGGCCTTTGTGTGGACCTAGTTTCTCATGTCTGCAAGAGGTACCATGAAAGCATAGACATATCACATGGCCTACACCATATGGTGACTCGAGGTGATTTACAAAGACTATAAGGACTAAAAAAAAGAACCATAACATTCGTTTTGTAGTACTACTCCAGGAAGAGGACCTCAAAACTGAATACATGACCAATTGATGACAAAAGTTCAAAGACGTTGGAGTACTACTCTAGGCAGAGAGCCTCAAAATTGACTACATGACCAATTGATGACAAAAGTTCAAAGATCTTGGAGTTTTGAGGGTCCAGTCTTTATCAGCCTCTTCATTTGCTGATGGAGTTCTTTTGTTCAACCAAATTTGCCTTTCCTTTCTTATTTTCATTGCAAAACTTCTCAGAGTGATTGTTTTTGCCACAATAAGTGCAAGGATTGATCTTATAGCAATCTTTTTCAAGATGATTGGTGTTTCCATAATGCTTGCATGCTTTCTACTTGTCCTTTTATGAGAAGTTCATTGCAAGTGCTTGAGTTTCAAACTCTACCTTCCTTGAAGTTTTCTTTCTGTCTTCTTCTTGTAGAGCACTGATGATGCCCTCTAGTGTTGGTTGGGGAAGATTCTTCAAAGTAGTTACAACATAGTCAAAATCCTAAGGCATACTCTTCAAGAGCACATCCATTGCATCATATTCAATGACTGGAGAGCTGATTGAGGCCAATTGTGTCATAAGACTCCTCATAGTGTTAACATGAGCTACAATAGTGTCTCCATCCACCATCTTAAGTTCAAAGAAATTGATTTTCAAACTCAACTTACAAGTATGAGAGCTAGCACCAAATAACACATCTAACTTATGCCAAGCCTCATAAGGAGATTCCAAATAACACATCTAAGTTATGCCAAGCCTCAGAAGGAGATTCCAAATATGAAATATGATGCACATAATCATCTCCCAAACCTAATGCAATGATTGCATAGGCTTTCTCTAACCTTTTAGCATCTACTGATGTTGTTGAAGTAGAGTAACTTGCCTTCCCTTTACCTTTGGTTGTGGTGTATTCACCTTCTTGTGATGATTGATTCCCTGACTTGACCAAATCCCACAAATTCTCCTTCATATGCACAAATTTGATTTTCATTTGCCAAGTATGGAAGCCTTGGCCATTTAATTTTTCTATCTTAAAGGTGGCCATGAGAGGGTCTTACCTTTATGTTTAGGCAATGTTTGCTCTCTTACAAATGGCTTATGAGTCTCAACCATACAAGTGCATATCGCAAGACATAAAGTAAAAAAATCCTAGTCTTTTTGCATCAAAATAATAATATGATTTATGTGACTTTTCCTTCACAAGTTTTGTTACCTTCCCATTGACATATCTAGGTGATTGTTTCTTCTAATTTGCTTTCACATATGAAAGATTTGAAGAGGAACAAGAACTAGGCATTTTCAAGTGAGAATTTTATGTCAATAAGTCATCTCTAAGCTTGCATCAAGCATCCAATAACAAAAAGTGGCCAAAATTGTAGCTTAAAAATAGAGTAATATGGAGGCCTTAATTTAAACACTATGAAGCATAAATGAGGGGTCTTTTAATGCACATTTAAAGGTCTTATACTAGATATTGTCCACCTAGGAGGATTGTAAAAAATTTGTAGAAAATCGCTCGTGAGGGAGGACTGTGCCTTTTTCGACTAGTCTTTTTCTTGTTTCTCCACGCTCACTGCACCATATGGCTCAAAATTAGTCAAAAAACTCCTTATAGGATTGACCTATTGTGGCTTGAAGCAATTGGCACAATTACACTCCAGCACATAGAATCGCATGAAAGTTTGTCATACAGAGATAGTGTCGACACGGGCTATACATGCAAAATTTGGGGGAATGCTGGGTGTTAGAGGTGAGCCCTAGGAAGGGGATTCTTTAGTTTAGAGGGATTGGGGAATGGTCACGTGAGGATGGAGAATGGAGCTCTGCAAATTCAGAAGAGAAAGAGGGAAGAAATGAAGAAGAGGGTGGAGGGTGGAGAAGAAGATGATGAGGTGGCATTTTGGAGCTAGAATGGACTAGAGGCTCAAGGAGCCTGTGATGCCACATGTTCGGGAATGGGAGAGTAGAAGTGCATCATGGAAAGAGGGAGTGGGAACCAAAGAGTGTATTCCCTTCATTGTGAGAGAGAAACCTCTCATTTATAGAGTGGGAGAGAAGGTGGCTTGGATCATAGGCACCTCTCCTACAGTAAAGGAGATAACTCCTAAATCATAGGGACTCCTACATCAAAGGACCCTTCCCAAGTGGGAGCCTTGCATTACATCATCACTTGTGTCATGGTCTAGACACCTCATAGCACTAAGTGTGCTTCACACAATCACACACACACACACACACACACACACACACACACACACACACACACACACACACACACACACACACACACACACACACACACACACACACACACACACATGATCATATGACTACTCCTATAGCAAGCCCTTGATCACAGCCCTTGATCACACAATTCCCAACATAAGCATGGGGGATGTTCTTGCAGGGTAGGTGCTGCCATATCTTGGATATTCTCTTACATTTCTATCATTAACTTAACATAAACCCATACATCCATTTTCTTCTTCATCTCTTATGTCTTTTTGCCTCCAACTTAATGTGGTTAGGCTTTGTTGTGTCTTTTTGCCTCTAACTTGATATGGCTGCTTGAGCTTTGTCTTGGCTTGGGCTCTTGCCAATTTCTTCTCCTTAGCTACTACAACCCTATGTACCGCTTTCTTTCTCTTTTTCCATCTCCACCTTTTTGCCTACGCTCGCCTTCAAAAATGTTTTGAAATCATTGTGGGTTAGTATGAGAGGCTCAACAAAGTCAATATAGGAATCGATGAAAGATTCGAGTGTGAGGAAGAGAGGGCATTCTAAATCAAGGATGGGAAAGGATGAGATGAGTGTGCCACATTTTTGGAGCCTCTGCCGGGGAGAAAAGGTATGCTTTTGCATTTGCACTTGTTTCTTTTCGATAACTACCCATTGCACAAGTCTTCAAGCTTACCTTGGAGCTTGTTAGTGGACTTGTAGGAGGAAAGAGAGGGAGGAAGTGAGAGTGTGGATGGAAAAGTAGGAAAACAGTTTTTTCTTGTTGGAAAGTCATTTGGGAGCATTGGAAGCTTGTTTTTGATGCTTTTTAATGTTTTAAGTTGATAGGAACGTAGTGGGTGTGATTGTAAGGAGCGTGTGAGGTCCAATCCCATCAAAAAACAACCAAAATGTTGATTCGTGCCAAATCTTGGAGTTGTTTTGGGTTCTAGAACTCATCCTTCATGAAATTTTGCATTTTTTCTTCCAAAAAGTGTTTTTTCTTCAAGTTTGTTTCATTGTATAGGTGAACTAGGTAGTGTAGCACCCCCCTAGCATAACAAATCCAGGAGAGAAATTCAAATCCTACAAAAAATCCACAAAAATCAATCGGTGACACTGTGTTTTCCTATCCCATCGAGTTGGTGCCATAGAGCTATCCCACCAACTGGTGCATTAGCCATATCCCACCTATCAAACCCCATTGACCCCGGTGCCATAAAGCTATCCCGCCGACCTAACTTTTGACCACGGCCTAACCCGTCGCCTCGATTAAATGCGTGTTAGAGTTGCTATCCTGTCGACTTGACATCCGTTGATCCAGTGCCATAGAGCTATCCTACCGATCTTTCGCTCGCGTGGTGAACTCACCCCCATGCCCGTGGTCATATTCATACCCCTCCGCCCATCGTATTTTGTCGATCACGTTGCTCGTCTCGCTATTTCATTTCGCTGATCATTGCCTTACGCTTATTCTGTCGATTGTCATTTTACACCTATCACGTCGCCTAGTGCGATTGCCAATTCCCACGCCCATCATGATAACTATACCGTTTCTCGGTGCTCCATTTGTATCCCACCGACGTGTGATCCTGTAGCACACGTGGCAAGATCTACCCCGTCGATCATTGTGATACATCTATCCCGCCACCTGTTATCATTCGTCCTCCGTCGCTGTCGCTATACGCTTACGTCGCCGCTCGTCGCTATACTCATATCCCACCGCCCAGTGTGATACCAGATCCCACTGATCGTTGCTATAGGGCTATCTCGCCGACCATCGCAATACCTCTGGGGTAGCCAAAGAATTACAAAACTCAAGAACCTCAGTTCAGCCTGAGTGTGCTCAGCTAGAGGCCTTCCACATGCACTTGAGGTTCGAAAGAATTTTGCCAAAGGATCATGTGCCGGAAGAGAGTGCTTCGAGCTACGCTCAGCCCACCCTTTGTCCTAGCTGCTCGGGAATCCGGAAGCTTGATCCCGAGGCTTCAATCGCTAGTAGGTCCCTGACCAAAAACTCTATCTAGTTTTAACGAAATAGAGAGTTTGGAAGAAGTGATGCAAGACCCCTCGGGTCTAAGAGCATCGGAAGCTCCATTCACAAGTGTAGCCTCTCCCAACTCGCTTGCACATTCGGTTGGCCGCTTAGGTTGAAGAGAGTCAGTAGACATGGAGCACCCCTTCGCCGGCAACATGTCCGCAGGGAGGGAAGGCCAGCAACATCCAGCTCTCGAACCACAGTCTGAGACGGAAACCACCTTCGCCAATCTAGGATGCTCCACCTATGCTAGACCTTCCCAATGGGAAAACATGGATGATGAAGATCCATGGATGAGAGAATTCCGAAGGCATGACCCCAGCCGAGGGGATACTAGGAACTTCCAAGGCGGAGTGCCGTATGAACCCCTAACAGCCCCGGTGCCACCAGTCTTCGTCAACTATGGGGCACCACAGTTTCCACCCTACTGCCCATTACATGGAACTAACATTCCCATGCCCCAGGATGCACCTCCTTCGGGAGTCCGTCCCTTCTCATCCATACCGGTTGCACCAATGAATGCAAGCCTTGGCACATCCATCCCAATGCTGGTGCATCAACCACGTGGATACCACCACCTGGCCACACTTAAGGCCAAGCCCTGCTGTGCCCTGTCATGCCCACAACAACACCACCTCTACTAGCCACTCAACGGTGTTGACTGATGAGGCAATGTGTATCTTGGTGAACGCCCTAGGAAGGAGGGCCACACCAACTCCACCTGCCCCAGTGTTTTTTGCAAGGATTGTGAATCCCTCGAGGAGCTGACCCATAGCCATCTCCAAGCTAATGACCAAGTTCCTTGGAGAAGGAGACCCGGTCTCTCACGTGGAGCGATTTGAATAGATTTGTGAAGCCTTTGGCACTCCTGGAGACCTAGAGATGGCCAATGCATTTGGCCTCAGTCTGGATGGCAAAGTAGGACAATGGTACAGGGCTCTCACCCCAGAAGAAAAGATCCACTGGGAGACCTTGAGAAAGGCCTTTATTGTGGGGTTCGCCCCCAGCGGACATAAATGGAGCTCGATCAGCCAGTTGTATGGTGTAAAGCAGAACGACAAGGAATCCCTAAGGGATTACATTGCCAAGATCAAGAACCTCAATGCCCGCTGTGAACCGTATGAGCGGATGAGCGAGGATGATTGTTGCCTCGCTTCCTTATTGGATTGGCAGACCAAAAGCTGCACGACCACCTCATGGTGATGAACCCTACCTCCTTTGATCTATGCAGCAAGGTGGCCATCCGCACATGTGACAACATGATGGACAAGGTGAATTCAGATAAAGCCTCGGATCCCTCAGAAATAGCTCCATCGGTTAGGTCTTCGAGTGTAGAATTGATTAAGAAGGAAACTAACGAACCCAAGGGCTTGGCTATGAGTGAGATGGCCTCCAATCTATTAGATAAGCTAGGCTAGCAGTGGAGGACAGGAACCTCCAAGGAGGTGCCGAGCAACCCCCACTTGTTTCCATGGAGAGATAATGTCTGGTGTGGGGTATGCAATGGCAACCATCCCTCCAATGAGTGCCTGTGCCTAAGGGCAAGGCCCGCACTCTACTGTGCATACTGCCATAGGTGGGGAAATCATGATTCCTGCCAATGTCGATTTTCGAGGTCTCTTCCCCAACCCATGTATCAAATGAGACCCCCAATAGCCCTAACAGTCTCGCCTAACCCCCAGATCTCTCAAGGTGGACCCGTGGCTAGTTCTAGCCAGTACAGAACTCAGCCAGCTCCGTTACCACCACCCATATTGGGTCCATAGCCCCCGCTACCTCGTATAGCCCCAGTTAATCAAGTGTTGGTAGAAGAAGTGCCCAACTATTGGGAGGAGACAGATCCTAATCACGGACCTCATGATTACTACCTCTACAAGGAGGGAAGTGGCATCCTGATCCACTACCTCCCGCCAGAGGATCAACAGGTTCTTGTATTCTAGGCCGCCTTTGTAAACAGAAGGGTGAGAGACCTAAACTCAATTGCTCGGAGGCCCCCGCTCCAATGTTACACCTGCCAGGGCCTCCATAGAGCCAGTGAATGCCCCCTAGAGGTACTTCAAACCCTCCGGTGTCCTGTTTTAAATGCCAGGGCCCACTCTTCTTGAAGGACTGTCCATACAGGGATCATACCCCCGCCCCCCCAATCATGACCAACCCCACCCCCTTATGTGCGTGGTGTGGAACCGAGCATCTAGTCCAGAACTTTTCCACGAGGAGACGAACCACCCCAATCATCCCGCCAAAGAGCACCAGCCTTAATCTGCTTAGCATTGAGCAGGGCCATGTGGCTGCCGTAGTACCCCTACAAGTCATCATGAGGATGCAAGCCAAGGCATTAGGAAAGGCAATGAAGAAGTTCAAAATGAAGGATAAAGGATCCCTATTGCCTGGCCTCGAGATTCCCCCACATCCCCTAACCCGGTCCAAGAAGGCCATTCGAGTAGGTGAAAGCTCCAACTAGGTGCTCATCTAGAATGGTTCTGATGAGGAGACAACTACTCTTGCCACCTCCTCTGCTTCCAAACAGTCTCCCACCCAAGGTGACCTTGAAGTGCCCCTCTTCCTAGAGGTGAACAATCTAGTGCGGGTCCAAGTCCGGGCCCAAGTCCTAGCACCCTCGCCCTCCTATAAGGAGACCTATCCCGACCCAGTCTTAGAAAATCAATACATAAAAAATGCCTAGAACTTGGTACGGGATTGCCAAGAGAAGTTCGAGCATTGACTAAAGGCAGTAGGGGGTCAAATACTATTCATCCAGCCCACTTGATGGACCACCAAGGGGCAAAATCGCTCAAGGTACCGGACAGGGTGGAGGAAGAGGAACACCTCATCTTCGAGCAGTTAGAAGCTCCGATCTGATGTAGAAGATGTTCCAGGAAGACCCAATGTTGCATAACCTCCAAAAGGAAGGAGACATGTATAGCTTCGAGGACATGTTTTCCATGGAGGAGGAAGCTTCACCAGAGCCCTGTGACAGTGCTGGGTTGGTTGCCTTCCTATCGACAAAGGTGAAAAAGCCGATCGCTTCCCTCTACTAAGAGGAAATACCATCCTATGGCACGATCTATCCAATTGGATGAACATACCGTTCTTACCTCCAACCCCTATCAGCCCTAAGCCCAACCAATTGATGCTAGAAAAGGGCAGAACCTACCTAAGGTTCCCATCAACAAGCTAGGCCAGCTTTGAGGGTGATGACACGAATGCCTCTATCCCCACAGTCTATCAAAACTAGAAGGTTGAAGCCATCTTGGATGGGGGAGCAGGGATGGGGGAAATACCAAACCCATGGGAGAGTTGACTGGCATCAACATTAAGGTATTTGGATTCATGTACCCCATCAGGTTCGTAGTCATGGACTTCACTCGATAGCTAGGATATGAAGCTATCCTAGGCAGGACCTTCTTGCGAATGTCCAAACTCATGCATGACTAGCATAATGATAACATCTACTTGTGGCACGAGGAGCAAACCATGAGAGTGGACTTGCACACCTACAAGGTCCACCCATTGTCAGGACACCTCTTTGCCACAGAATCTGACACCACCGCCTGAACCACCTCCGTAAAGCTATTCCAATCCTATGACACGGAAGAGGATGAGAAAGAGTCTGATGACTTATGATATGCATCTCTCCGCGAGCTAGAATTCTCAAAGAACTAGATGCACATCTTAGCCAATATAGATGTCCCAGAAAGAGTAGGGTTTCAGATCACCACTCCAAAGCTTGAGGGTCTAACCCTGGTGGCTCCCCTAAGAATGTTTAACATGCTCAAACCCTGAGAGGTAAGCAAGGGAACCGTGAGGGTAAAGTCAGATCTTCACGGGCTATCCTACATAGGTGCCATGACTGCTCACCACGAGTTCTCCTCTAACTGGGGAAACAGGGTGAGTAAGGTAACCACCCCCGTCAAGCGCAATGGAAGAGACCCCTTTAGGTCCCAAATCATCTGTATCCAAAGGCATGGCTAAGGCCAAAAAGACCACTGCTCTGGCAAAGATAGAGGAGGAAACCGAAGATAAAGAGGACCTATGACAGGTACCGGCCCACTACAAGGCCTACACGATTCAGGATCGTAAGATCTTATACCAACATGCCAAAAGGTCTTGGGAGGATGGATGTTCTCAAGGGTATGATGGGCTAGCCCCGGTCAAGGAGGTAAACCTAGCCTCGGAAGGGCAAGACCCCCAACCCGTATTCATCACCGATGACCTGACCCCCCAAGAGGAGAATGCCTTAATAGCTCTCCTACAAGAGTACAAGGACTCATTATGTATAAACCCTCTATACCACGTGCGTTCAAGGCCTATTTCTAAAATCCCTTATCTGTAAATTTTTCAATAATAAAATGTACCCCTTTTCTATACAAATCTGTAAAATTTTCCCAAAACTATTTTAAATAGTCCCTTATGTATATTTATTTTTGTAAATTTTATAAATAAAAAATATCCTTCTGTTGAACTCAGGTGATAGGGTTACATTTGATGAGTGACCCCCCCGAGGCATGGTCTGGAAGTACACTGACATGAAAGGGGTGCTTGCCGTAGTAGTGCAGGACACAATCCCCATGCTAGATGATGCTAGGCCGGTATGGCAATGCCCCTACCCTATGAATCCTAAGTATGCACTCATAGTGAGGGAAGAAATCCAAAAACTCATAGATGCATGATTCATCTATGAGATTGAGCATACGGACTAGGTATCACCCATCATGATAGTCCTAAAGAAAAATGAAAAAATTAGGGTATGCATGGATTTGAAAAAGGTTAATGCTACCACGAGATGTGACCACTACCCCTTGCCATTCACGGAACATCCTCTAGAAAGGGTAGCCAGAAAGGAAGCGTATAGCTTCCTAGACAGATTTTCAGGTTACAAACCAAGTGTCGATCACGCCACCAGATCAACATAAGACTGCCTTCGCAACAACTGAATGGGGTGTATATGTAGCCAGGGTGATGATATTCGGATTAACCAATGCCCTTGCTACCTTCCAATGGATGATGATCACGGCATTTAAAGAGTATATGAGAGACTTTGGGGAAGTCTTCTTAGACAACATCTGCGTGAAATCGAAGTGGGATGACCACTTAAAGTACCTCAGGCTTGTCCTCGAGAAATGCTGCTTATATCGCATATCCCTCAATCCTCTTAAGTGCTAGTTCTGGGTCAAACATGGTGTCATCCTGGGCCACATAGTGTCCCGGAATGGAATCTCTATGGACCATAATAAAATCAAACTCATCTTGGACTTACCGCCCCCAACTAATGCCAAGGGAGTCCAATGATTTACAGGCCGCACGGGCTATTAGAGGAGATTCATCTTGTTCTATGCAAACATAGCCTACCCATTGTACAAACTACTAGTATCCTTTGAGTGGATCGAGGAATGCCAAACATCTTTTCAAATGGACTGGCGTGCCCGAACTGCTTCGCTCACCAATGGTGGCCTAAGCCCCCTTCTTCAGTTCCACCCTTGCCAATCCACAGTAATGAAGCTACACAGTAGGGTGGACCAGTAGCCCCAGCCACCACCAACACCCCACCAAAAGTATGGTCTTGGGCTGCACTCAGAGACCTCCAGCAGAAGGATCCAAATGTGTTGTAAAACTTCCCCAAAGAGATGACTCAGGAGGGATTTTGCTTCCACCTCCAATCATTCAACGACACATACGGCTCAGTTCTAGATCCTGTCGTCGTTGCAGTGGTACATTTTAGTTGCCTCCTCCTCTTACTCCTCCGCGATATCCACGCCCATAGTTGCCCCATCGGCGGCTGCCTCCACAATCTGAAAAACCAGATTGTCTTCAATTTTGACATCGGTTCGATGCAATTCCAGGACCTTTGCCTCTACCTCCGCATCTGCAATCTCCACGGACATCACATCCACAAGTACGAGGATATGCACGCCACCCATTTTTGAAAGTACGGCTCATACCTCGCTTGCCTCACTGCATGACAACAACTGGACCGCTACGCCGTCCTATAGAGAGCCCTCACAACCAACCTCCTCTAGTGCGGCTGATGGTCAGGAAAGGGGACATGTTAACATCCACAGAGTACTGCCGCCAAATGCAGGGTAATAAGTGATTAGAGGTGATCAGGCCGCATCATCTACTTCAACGGACAAGCCAGTGATGGCAGACAGTGTGCACATGGAAGGAGTATAGCTCAAACTCAGGGAGTTTGATCCCCAAATACCCAAATTCCACCCAAAGTCCAAGGATTCCAGGCATAGGTTGTATGTTCCACCTAACACCAAGACCATAGATTGCAGGCAACGTGCACATTTCAGGTCTATATCCATGGAAATAGCCACGCCAACAAAAATAGCCATGAAAGGAGTATAGCTCAAACTCAGGGAGTTTGATCCCCAAATATTCCGAAGCAAAAGATTCCAGCAGGGATGCTTTTTTCAAGTTAGTTTTGTTAAGAAGCTAAAATTTTATATTGGTATCGAAAGTTTGTGTGCCCTAATAAAATAAAATGTTTGAAACATTCGCGAGGATTTTAAACTTTTATGCAAAAAAATATAAAGTTTTGCCAGGAGTTACATTTTTTCCTTCAAAATTCAAAAGAAAATATATTAAAAAGCAACTACACTCTACTAATATTGTGAAACTAAAAGAATGATCTTGAGAACTTTCGTCAAGATTTTATATTAATATACAAGCATAGCTTCGATAAAAATATCCCTGAATTCCAGGCAACGTGTAGGGTTACCGTGGAGTGTCTCACAGAAATTAAGCCTTGCCACTCCACGGGTGTGGGATTTGAACCACAAATGGTTTAGGCATGAGGGCGCTCAGGGAGTTTGAGCCCCAAATCACCTAAGCCTAGGAGGCGCAAAGCTAACACAAGCGCTATTTGGGAACTAGTTAGGACCACCTCCTAATGCCAGGCTTGTCCCAAGCGCTTTAATATGATTAACACAAGGATTGTTTCCGAATGAAGTCCCTTAAGAGTTTTATTTGTCAACTGGACATAGATTTAAACATGCCAACAACAAAATGCCTGGTGGAAAAATGATTTTCCAATGTGCTTTGATCACACAATTTACCAAAAACGCTTTTATCACTCGATTTTCCAAATACCCTTCCAACTTTAAACAGAATTGTCAAAACAAACCAGAATTTCCTTGCATGTGCTATATGTGCAACAGTTGTGGTGGTAGAGCCTAGAATTATTGTAGAAAGAACTTGCAAAGTATTTCGAAAGAAAACTTAGGGACGATTCTGAACGAAGAGAAAAGCAAAACAACCAATTTGTACCTTCAGTGTGTGCCTCCCGAGTGGCAGCTTGGAAAGCCTTGCAAAGGGAACGCTTCGTATCCTTAGTAAAGTTGGAGAATTCTTCAGTAAATTTGCCTGCTTAGGAGGCCTACTACCACTTGAAACCATCAGCGGTGATGAACCAAAGGTTGAGTGGGAACTCTTCTCTTCGAACTTGTTACCAAGATCTCCCTTTGAGCATGCATGAACATGTATCAGTACACAATTTTGCAAGCCTTATGAACGACGTACGCCAACTTTTACAAGCAAAGTACCTCACCAACCTTCCCAGTCATGCATCTCACCATTTCTGCAATCGTGTTCATACAATAGAACTGAATTTTGCTAATCTACAATCAAATGAGAACATTGAAAGGGAAAAACGAATTGAGAAGGTTGAATATGAAAGAATCAAACCCCTTTGAAAGGTATTGTTTCCTGTGTCCATGGACACATGAGAGCCTCCATGTGCAGCACTACATCCTCCTTCTACTTGCTGAACACTAGTCGAATCTCCCACTCCCTCACAATCAGCCATATCAAAAGATAAACAAGCCAGAACATAGAAACTTGACACGTCTCGTAGACGAAGAACTTGCATGCATTTATAGATGAACAAAATCGAAATGACCTCCCTTGCTACATCCTTGCATGCATAAGAAATCCTTAACATTAAACAATTAATCTTCCTTTCCGAGAATAACAAATATCTTTCTCTGCACACGCATGGAGAGCTTTTGTTGTGCAATAAATCCCCCCTGTGAGTCCATACCTTTGTGACACACGCATCTCCGATTGTCAACCGAAACATCGAAGAAAATGGAACGTTGTGCCATGCACATAAATTGCTCACTAAACTTACATAATACTAGATATAACCCATCCACTTAGGCCACTAACATTAGTTGAATAGAAAAGTGGACCAATCCCCTAATGCCCACTACAAAAAATATAGAATCTCTATTTTTTCCATTCTCCCAAACACAATCTTCACTAAGGCTGGATTCACAAACAGGCGGCGCCCGCGAAAATTGAAGGAGCAGTTGTCCGAGGTGGAAGAAGCACCAAAATGGAGGATGTCCACGCTCCCTTTCACAAAGGGCGGACAAATATACAATACGTATTAAATGTGCACGACTTAAAGCACCAATACCGTTCTATCTCAATGGCTAAACTTGTACGAGCTAAGGGTGTAGTCACGTGTTCAAGTCTTCACTCTACCCTTATTTTGGAAAGTGAGCAAATTTTTATGTCCGCCCAACGCCTGGGCAAACTCTTCATACCGCCCAAGATTTATGCTCAGGCGGACATGAGTCACCCACCATGTCACGCCGGTGTCCGTGTGTTTGTGAAATGCTTAGTCCTAGATTTTCCCCTTTTATGCTTTTCCATTGGCGAAGGTTTAGTTCGGAGACGAGTCTAAGGCCTACCTATGGCAGGCCAAAAAGAACACTAGGACAAAATCCTGGACACGCGAGCAATTGACAAGAGTGTAAAGAGCGATGGAAGCGAGGGAGCGTCCACTCTCCCGACTCCGCCCCTGCCTTCCTCTCCAAAGCTAAAGCTCTATTAAGCTTGCCTCCTTAGCCATTAACATCTTAGACATTCTATCCATGGCACCCACAAAGAGCCCATCCAGACGCCTCGCCTGTCTCGTTACCTTTTTTGCTCTCTCTTGCGCCCTCGTCCTCATTTTCGTTATCGTCTCCATCATCCTCGCCTTCACTGTCTTCAAGGCAAAGCGGCCAGTCGTTACCGTCAATAGTGTTGCTTTAGAACATTTATCTGCAACGCTCAATTTTCCTGCGTTCAATTACTCTTTCGATCTTACGTTGGATCTCAATCTCACTGTATACAACCCCAACCACGCTAGCTTCGCGTCCAACAACGCCACGTCTTATATGTTCTACCACGGTACACAGGTGGGAGAGGTCCCCCTTCCCGCCGGACAAATAGGAGCCATGGAACGGAAGAACTTGACAGCAGTTTTGGTTGTCTTCGCTGATCGGGTGCTTTCGAATCCCAATTTTGCAACAGATTTCGGAAATCAGAGTTTCCCGATCTCTACTTCTGTGGATGTCTCTGGCACAGTGACTGTATTGAAAGTTTTCAAGCATCATGCGCGATCGACGTCTGACTGCAACTTGACCGTCTCGCTAGCTACTCAGTCGCTGCAGAACATGACTTGCGACTACCATTTTACCCTGTAAGAAAATACCTTTCCATCGTGCGATCGCCACAAGTAATAGCGTATTTGGAGTGTACATCTGAAACTCACACATCTATCGGAAAAATGGACTAAACTATCTAATTAAGCCAATATCGCTGTTGTCACATGCTGTGGCGATCTTAAGCCGGCGTTCCACATTTAGCTCTTTTACTCATTAATTTGACGATGTGTATGGGAAATCTTCATTGTCCCATGAGTACTATTGCACTCTGCCCATGTTTGATTTAAACTCCGCGGAGACTTATGAAATTATACTTTGCAGAGTGCGTGCGAAATTGCAGGAAATAAGTAGCTGAAATCTATACCTTTCATCTAGCATAATTACCCGACATATGCGAATTGTAAGAAGTTTTTCATGCAATGGAGCAGTATTGTTGTTTCGCTTCCTTGTTTCAGTTTCCTTCATGATATCAAAGCGGGTTTTGGGAACCCTCCGAACCTTGTCCTTTCTCACAAACTGCCACCCACAACGCTTCGTTCTATTCCATGGCTAACATTGATACGAATGTAGCCATGCCCGTTTCCTCTGATGCTGCTCTACCAACTCCACTGATGAGCCACGATTATCAAGCGGAAGGGCATCAAACTATTTGATGCAGGTATCGACTTCCAAATGTGGAAGTGGCGTATAGAAATGCACCTTCGTGAGTACAGCTCTGGGTCACCATCAGCGGAAAGGTGTCCAGCTTCCAATCGGGGAGCATCGAGACTCAGTGGAGGAAGGAGCTGAGAGAGCCCGTTCCTTCACCAAGGAAGAGCTATCCTGGAAAAAGATACTAAGGGCCTTACCACATGGATGGACTAGCATGGGTTTAGGATGGGAATATTTTTGTCATCATTACTTCCATCCTACACCACTTGGTCTAGGATGGATTTAGAATGGAAGTAGCCACTTTTTCTCCCATCCTGGACCATGGCCTCTAGACCCTGGCAACCAGAATGGGTTCCCCTTTTTTAGGGATTCAAAAACATGGAAGGATGACATGTGTCCTTATCCCCACAAGGTCCCCACCTCGTAAACACATGAAATGATGCCATGTGTCCTCTTTCTCCTAAACCCATCCCTAGTTCTTTTTTAGTTAGCACATGGTGGGATGGGAATAGGATAGAAATATGCATGGGACCACTTGGGACCACCTTTTCCCATTCCCATCCTATTTCTTCCCATGTGCTAAGCCCCTAAGGCCATGTCCACGTTATGTCGAGCCCTAGAGGATAGGATGGCCCGTCAAATTCATCCATGCAAGATTTGAGAGAAGCTCATCAAAAGGACACGAGGAATCGTTCATGTACTCATCCTTGGTGATGGCTCCACTGATAATGCATACTCGGAGAAAGCTTTGCAAAAGTAGCTATATGGATCTTCCTCTTCTGCTATTGGGGCTTTTTTCGCATGGTCTTTTTAGCTCCTTGCACTCAAGTCACTTGGGCATTTCCCTTCAATCATCACCTCTCACTTGAGGGCTTTCTTTTGTGGCACAATACTAGTAGAATGTAGTACTTTTTAATATATTTTCTTTTGAATTTTGAAGGAGAAAATGTAAATCCTAGCGAAACTTTAAATTTTTTTGCATAAAAGTTTCAAATCTTGGCGAATGTTTTAAACATTTATTTTTATTAGGGCATACAAACTTTCGACACTAATATAAAAGTTTAGCTTCTTAACGAAACTAACTTGAAAAAATCATCCATGCCTATAGCCTAAACCCTACTTTCCTATACCCTAAATCCTAATCCCTATACCCTAAATCCTAAACTTATATCCTAAACCATATAACCTATACCTATATCCTAAACACTGATCCCTATAGCCCATACCCTATATCCTAAACCCTAATTCGAGTACCCTATACCCTAAATCCTATATCATAAAACCTAAACCATATACCCTAAAATCTAATTCCTATAAAGTAAACCCTATACCCTATACTATATACCCTAAACCAGAATCCCTATATCCTTAGACCTAAATCCTAGATCCTATACTATTTATTCTAAACCCTAGTCCCTATAGCCTAAATCCTAAACCCTATACCCTAAATCATATGCCCTAAATCATAAATCTTATACCCTATACCGTAAACCTTGATCCCTATAACCTATATTCCATACCCTAAATCCTAAACCCTATACCCTAAACCGTGATTCCTATAGCTCAATACCTATTTTCTAAACCCTTATTCCTATACCCTAAAACCTAATTCCTATAACTTGAACCCTAAAACCTATACCCTAAACCCTAAACCCTATATTCTATACCCTAAACCCTAATCCCTATAGCTTATATCCTAAACCCTAAACCCTAATCCATATATCCTAAATCCTAACCCTAAATCCTAAACCCTAATCCCTATAGCCTATACCCTAAACCCTAAACCCTAATCCATATACCCTAATCCATATATCCCAAATCCTAAACCCTAAACCCTAAACCCTAAACCCTAAAACCTAATCCCTTATCTATAAGCCCTAAATCCTATACCATATACCTAAACCCTAATCCCTATACCCTTAACCCTAAATCCTACACCCTAAATCCACAAAGAGGTAACATAATTACTTGATGCTATCTAGATTCATCTTTCATGTTAATGATTTAGAATGGATATCTCTTGTAGTTATCACATCAAAGAAGGGAAATAAGTGGCAGGTTTTTGTGGACTTTTGTCCTTTGAATGCATGCATTAAGAGGGATCATTTTCCTTTACCATTCCAAGATGAAATACTAGACTAAGTAGTAGGGCATGAGATGTATTATCTATGTGCTAGGTATTCTGGGTACTCTCAAATTTGCACTTGGGAGGAAGATCAAAAGAAGACATCATTTGTCACACCTTGGGGAGTATTCTCTCATATTGGGACACATTGTGTCTGAAGAAGGCTTGCAAATGAATTCTGACAAGGTTCAAGCAATCATGCATTGCCTAGTCCTGGCAGTGTGACTAGTGTTTGTAGAATTCTAGGAAAGTGCAAGTATTATCAACACTTTTGTGATAGGCCCAATATTGAAGCCCCATGATTGGTCCCAAGACTTTTATGTAAATCTAAGTGTATCTTTGCATTCAGTTGGTGATGTATTGCTACAAAAGGAGAGCCAGGTAGAATGCAACCCATCTATTATGCCAGCCACCAATAGCTTATAGAGGTGGAAACAAGCTATGGAGAAATGGACCAACAAGCTCTCTCTCTAGTGTTTTCAATCAGAAAGTTTTACTCCTACTTATTGCCTCTAACCTTTTCTTCCTTACCTGTTAGTCTATATTAGCATATCTAGTTTGCAAGGCTAATACTAGGGGGATATTTGCAAAATGGTTATCAGAGCTTCATGAGTTCTCTTTCTCCTTTGTCACTGAAAATACTACTAGGTCCATTATGGTAGATTTACTCATAGGACGGGACCATCTAGGAGAAGAAAAGAAATGTAAGGAGGATAGTGAGGATGAAAGGGAGATACCACCAATAGCTTTTGTTTTCTATTTTGATGGGGATTTTATTCCTTCATGCCAACAAGGAGTTGGGGGGATGGTCTTGATGAATTCTAAAGATCAAGAGGTATGGGCAAAAAGGCAAGAGCTTCTAGGTATGACAATAGCTGAGTATAATGCTTTGATTCTTGGTTTGGAGGGTTTTCTTCAAACTTTCCCTCTTCTTCTCTCTTTCTTTCCCTCTTTCCCCTTTTCCAATCTCTCTTTCCTTTCCCTCTTCTTCTCTCTTTCGCCCTTCTCTTATGCATATGTCTCCTTCTCTTATGTTTATGCTTATGCTTATGCATACGACTCCTCTTATGCATAAGCATATGCTCATGTTTATGCTTATGCATGAGCATAAGAGAAGGAGACATATGCTCATGCTTTTGCTTATGCATGAGACATATGCTCGTGCTTATGCTTATGCATGAGCATATGTCTTTTTTTCCCTCTTTCCTTTCCCTCTTTTTCCCTCTTTTTTTCCTCTTCTTTCCCTCCTCTTTTCCTCCTCTTTTAATTCCCTCCTCTTTTCCCTCCTCTTCTCCTCTTTTCCCTTCTCTTTTCCTCTTCTTTCCTTCTTTCCTTTCCCTCTTCTTCTCTCTTTCCCCTCTTCCAATCTCTTTTCCTTTCCCTCTTCTTCCTCTTTTCCTTTGCCTATGCCTATGCCTATGCTTATGTTTGTTTTTTGTTTTCATGTTTGTGTCTATGTTAGACATGGGATCACGTCGCACGACGTCTGACGAGTACGGACAGCCTCGTAGGAGGAGAGCTCACGATCTATATGATCCAGAGAACTTTGATTCCTCTCAGGCGACTACCCCGAGGACTACCCCTGGTCTGACTCCTCTCGGACCTAGCACTGTGACTATCCTTGGTCCGACTCCTCTCGGACGTAGCACTGCGACTACCCCTCAGGGGACTCCTTTGCTAGCTGCACATGGCTTTGTCAGGAGTCCCGATGAGTTTGTAGCGCAGATGAGTGATGAGGAGGCAGCGAGATTCTTCTCTCTGCTATCTCAGAGGACCTCAGCAATTCCCTCCCCTACATCGATGGCTGGACGTACTGCCCAGCCGTCCCCTCATGCCCCTTCGACCGAGGGGTCATCATCTACGCGTGCCTCTCGTAAAGGAAGGAAGAGTAGGAAGGGCAGGTTATGTTGTGCTGACTCGAGAGATGTAGATGAGTCAGCACACTCACATTCCTACAGGTCTCCATTTGGTATGGAGACAAAGTATCAGTCAGGTCCCTTGCCCTCTCCTACTCCCACTGCTACTCCTCGCTCCGCAAGCGCTCACACAACTTCCACTCCTTCTGAATCTGCTACCATCAGTCCTCCTTACTCATCAGGGGATCTCTCCTATCAAATCATGGCTGTTGGAGAGATAATAGAAGATAGAAAGGGCAAAGCAGTGATGGCCACCATGAGGCGGTTGATGAGCCATCACTTCAAGAGCGGCATTGCTACCGATTGGCAGTATCAAGATGACCAAAAGAAGTAGGCGGTCATCAATGAATTAAAACAAAAATACCCTAACCCGCCAAATTGGGAGTTTAATGAGGATTATATGCGAGAGCACATGGGTTTGGTCTTGAAGCATCGTAGATCAACCTTGCGTACTTCCATCACAAAGGGGTTGGCTAAACCCAGCTGGGCAGACAAAGATGATTGGAAGTTCTTCAAAAAGCAGAATCGGGACCATCCCGAAATGTTCGAGGGTCAGAGGAGGGCTGCGAAGAGACGGTTGGACATCATAGGTACTTCACACTTTGGTGCAGGCGGACGGTTGGCATTCGAGGCAACCGTGGTAAGTCTACTTCTTCTCATTCAATGTATTGTTCTATTTGTTTTACTACATATTACATGCACTTTAGCTAACTCTAACTCTCATAAATTGGATCCACAGGAAGCTGCAATGGATCGTCTTCCTACAGATGCAGAGACGCGATGCGCATTTCGCATAGGTACAAAGCCGTGGTTTATTGAGCAAGAGAAAATGGGAGCGACGGTCGATTGGGCTGAGGTGGTTGCTTGCATGGTATAAGTCCTCCTACTCGTAATCTCACTTTTTAAATTGTTTTATTCTTTAAGTTCCAATCTAATTTTCAATTTATATGGTTCACTCTTAGGGTCAAAGCTCAAGCGTCCCATCACCGGAGGCGAGCGGTCACCAGGGCTAGGGATCAGACGCACGTGACAAGGATCAGGGAGAAGGCGCAGCTCACGAGGACCAAGGATCAGGCCAACAAGACGAGGCCGAGGACGAGGACAATTCGGATGAGTAGTAGTAGTAGTAGTAGTAGTAGCAGTTTGCATTTTCTTCGCCATGTATGTCATTTTGTATATCCACTCATTTGAGCAATTTTGTATCACCCTTTTGAAAGGGTAATTTTGTAACAAACAATGTTGTATATGTTCGACATGTATATGCTTTTGTTGCTCGATCATTTCATTTGAGCGATTTTGTATCACCCTTTTCGCAAGGGAAATTTTGTTATAAGAAACTTTTTTTTTATAATTACAAAAAAAAAAGGATTAGTGGGGCTAAACAGGGCCATAGCAAGCCCTGTTTAGCTCCACTAATCCTTTTTTTAAGTTCTGTTAATCGTTGCTATATAGCAACGTTTACCAGTGTCGCTATATAGCGACGATTAACAGTGTCGTTATAATATAGCGACGTTTATCATCATCGCTATATAGCGATGCTTTATAGCGACGGTTCTTTTTCGATGCTTTTAATGACTTTAATAACGACATTTACACCCGTGAAATTTTTTTTTTAAAATGTAAAAAGCGTCGGTATTTTCGTCAGAAAAGGGCCTATGCCTTGTAGTGAATAGTTGCAAAATTTCTCTTTGACCAAATTTGTGTTGGAGAAATGATCTTAATAGGGGTGATTCTGTGTAAGTGGTAGTGTGGAGCATGGATATTGAGTCACCATGCTGGCTTGAGGCCTCTGATTGGGCCATACAATATTGGTGTTGTGATTGGTAGTGTGAAGTGGTGCACCTCTCCATGTTAAGAAAGTGGCAATGGGTCTAGAGACATCTATGGGAGTCGACAATCTTTCCAGTCGATGCATGGCCGTTACACAAAACCATGATGATAGTATTTAGTCCTTGAAGACGTTTGAGATGGTCTTTATGTCTCTACATGATTTGATCCTGAGTCATGTATGCAAGCTTGCACTATAGTACCTTATAGACAGTCCTATTCTGTAGGGAGTCATTGTATAAGCAACAACAAAGCTAGTCGATGTGAGCTATAGGTTCGTCTGTAGTTGAGTGTTATTGGAAGAATAAGAGTTTTCTCTGATTGCAGTATTTCGTGCTTTTTCAATACTACAATTCTCATCTTATCACATGGGTTGAAACTCTTCCTATGATATTTGAGAAGAGTAGATCTCACATTAGATTGATGCTTTAAATCCTAATAATGGTATTAGAGCAAACAATTCGTGAGTTTGTTATGAAAATAGTGCAATCAAGTTGGTGTGCATGTCGAGGAGATTATGTAGGAAAGAAACACTTGCTTTTCCTTGCCAACTCACAAGACCTAGAAGTTCATCTAGTAGAAGAAGAAGATCAAGGATAGTTTTATTAGCTGAGGCTTGTTTTTAGGAGACTTTAGGCATATGGTCCTTGTTCCATGGATTCCAAGAAGAAGACAATGTCCAAGGCCACTTTAATCAAGTTCAATGGTCAAAATTTTGCGAGTTGGCAACTGTCAACTAAATTGTGGTTTATGCAGAAAGGCTTGTGGGGCATTGTGTCTAGGACAGAGAAAGAACCGACTACCGGAGAGGCAAAAAAATGGGTATGGAAGAAGGATAGTGACAAAGCTATTGGCATGATAGGTCAAGCCCTTGGTGAATATTACTTTCATCAACCTCAAAGTCACTAGGTTAGCTGCTGATAATTGGACAATTCTTGAAGCATTGTTTGGAGTGAAGATGCACCATTCGAAGGCACATGTAAAGAAACAATTGTATGATCTACGCATGAATGACAACGAGGACCTAGCAACCTTGCTACACTGCATGCAATCATTGTTGAAGCAACTTTTAGAGCTTGGGTCCAAAATTGAGGATGAAGGTTAGAATGCTATATTGTTGAAAATACTTCCCTTTTGATTTAGTAAGACTTCACAAATGATTAGACTGGACGACAAAGCTGATTACATAGACTATGTGGGACTGCTTTTGGTGCAAGAGAAGCGAGAGGAGACTTTGTTCCCTAGTGATGCTGCATTTGCTATGAAGGATGAGAGAAATACAAATAGAGACACCTGCGCATGTTATTATTGTGGTAAGATAGACCAAATTGAAAGGTTCTATGTCAAGAAGTAGAAATATGAGGAGGTGAAAAAGGGAAAGCATAAAGCATGCGCAGCTGGGGAGTCAATGTTAGCAAGGGGGGCGGGTTTGTAAGTGATGATCTACTTGATCTGGATTGGGCATTCTAAGTCAATAAATTGTATGTGATAGTTTGGCTACGATGCTAAACTTACAAGTTATGATGCTTGGGAGAACTCGTGTTAACTTAGGGCTATGGTCTCCAGAAGCATTATTGAGCCACAATGCTTAGAAGTGTGTTGAATGAACACTGGTGTTTTTCATGTGATGTAGTGTTTGAATGATCAATTGTAATGGCAACAAGCCTAGTAGGGCTGAGCCAAGTTTTGTTATGTTTTGTTGATGTCTCCCTATTCATATTAAAGGAGGGTGCTAGAGAAATGGATATTGAGTTGCCATGTTAGTTCAAGGCCTTTGATTGGGCCATGCAATATTGGTGTTGTGATTAGTAGTGTGATGTGGTGCACCTCTCCATGTTAAGCAAGTGGCAACCGGTTTAGTGACATCTGTGGGAGTCAGTGATCTTCCAATCGGTGCATGGCGGTTACACAAAGCCATGATGATAGTATTTAGTCCTTGTTCAAGACATTTGAGATGGTCTTTTTGTCACTATAGGCTTTGAGCTTGAGTTGTGTTTGCAATCTTGCACTGTAGTACTTTATACAGAGTCCTATCTTGTAGAGAGCCATTGTATAAGCAGGAACAAAGTTGGTCGGCATGAGATGCAGGTCTGTCTATAGTCAAGTGTTATTGAGTGAATAAGAGTTGGCTTTGATTGGCAGTATTTTGTGTTTTTTCAATAGTACAATTCTCATGTTATCACATGCCTTGAAACTCTTCCTATGTTATATGTGAAGAGTAGATCTCACAATAGATTGATGTTTTAAATCCTAACAATTTGTTCATGCTTTGGTTGTCCTTTTGAAATTCTCACTAATGGAGGAACCTATTTTAGAAATGAACTAATTGAATATGTGGTTCATAATCTAAAGATAAATCATAGCATGTCCATGCCATACTATCCCTAATGTAATGGCTTGGCTGAGAAAACAAATTGATTGTTGTGCAATTCAATGGGAAAGCTTGTGGACACCAAGAAAAGGCATTAGGATAGGCACTTAGAAGATGTTTTATGGGCTTATAGAACCACATACAAGCTAGCCATTCGGTTTACACCGTTCCAACTAGTGTATGGGATAGAAGACATTTTGCCCATTAAATTGGAGATATATAGTCTTTGTAGTGTTGTTGCAAGAATAGAAAGACATGAATATGACTATGCTAAATGCTAGATATAGTTAGAAGCCTTGGATGAATGCAATTTTTGGCTTTACAAAATGTGGAAGCTTCTCAAAGAAGGTGCAAGGCTCGGGGAGGTCACTATGTATAAACCCCCTATACCACGTGCGTTCGAGGCATATTTCTAAAATCCCTTATCTGTGTAAATTTTTCATTAATAAAATGTACCCCTTTTCTATACAAATCTGTAAATTTTTTCCAAAACTATTTTAAATAGTCCCTTATGTATATTTATTTCTGTAAATTTTAGAAATAAAAAATATCCTTTTGTTGAACTCACGTGATAGGGTTACATATGATGAGTGACCCCCCCAAGGTGCAAGGCCCGTTTTGACACCAAATTATGCAAGAAGAACGATATTGCAGAAGGAGATTTGGTCATGAAATTTCATAGCCGTTTGGAGCTAAGTAGAAAAATTCAAATTTGTGATTCAAAAAATGTGGGAAATCTCGACGAATGATTCGAAGGGAGGAAAAAATCATGCAAAAAAGTGCTGGCACGTCATGTTTTCTCCATAAATCGACATGTCATCCATTAATATTTGTTATAACTTTTATTTGTATGAATATAAGTATTCGTACGAATAACTTATTCATACAAATAAAATTGTATGAGGACGATTATGTGACTCATTTCGTGTACTTAAGCTCACAATTGGCTAGTTTATCTTATCTCACGCTTGGTTCCCTAGCCGAGCATAAGAGATCAAATAAGGAAAAGAAACAAGGAAGACCCTCCAAGGTTGCAAAAGCAATCTGGAAGGTTTGAACTAAGATGGAATTTGTTTGTGAGAGTTCTAGGTTCTCTTTGCTGAGTTCCTTAGATCTCCTATGAGAAATGTGGTTTTGGTCTTTGTTTGTGTCTTTATTTGTGGGAGTTCTAGGTTCTCTTTGTTGTGTGCCTTTGATCTCCTATGAGAAATGTACTTTTGGTCTTTGTTTGTGTCTATGGAATTTGTTTGTGGGAGTTCTAGGTTCTCCTTGTTGAGTTCCTTAGATCTCTTGTGAGAAATGTGATTTTGTTTTGTGTTTGTCTATGATGTTAGAGTAATTTTGTTGCTTTGTGTCTTGGTTTAATAGAACACCTAGAGTCTTATTCTCACACTTTCTTTTGAATGAATATTCAATATTCTTTCAATAGAACGTGAAAGAATACAAAGAGTTCTTTTTTGTGTCTCTTCATGGGCTCAGAAGGAAAGCTTGTAGCCACAGTTCAGAGAGAGGGGGTAGGAGACAACAGAGGGGAGAGGGCCACCTAGGGGAATTGAGCTGTGGCATTTGAAACCTAAAAATGCAATGCAAAATTGGCATCACAATTATTGGACAACTTTTGCTAGATGCTAGGAAAAAAAAATATCAAGGCATGTAGGGCATGCAATCATGCAGGCAATAAAAGGAGGGATGTTTGTTTTATAAACATTGTTTTGTTTTTTATGGCATGCTATAAGTGCATGAACTATACCTACATGCTTTTTTGTGTGTGCCTCCTTTATGAAAGGAAAATGTAAACAATTTTTATTACTTTTACAATGTGTAATCTTGTCCTGTCTTAGTTGCTATGTTCCTTTTATCAGACATCTGCAAGTATCATCTAAGTCTTCTTCAACTCCATGACATTGTATACAGGACAATCTCTCCCACCTATGCAAATGAGACCCTATGTTCGAGGTGGCTCTCAAGCACGCTGTTAAGACACAGGGATAAGTAAGTTCGTTATTTCCTTTAGAAAATACTGGTAATTTGTGATTTTCTATAAATATTTTGATGACTTGAAAGGTGTAACATCTTCATCAGTGCATAGTTGAAATTGATTATGAAGTTTTGGCTGGTTCTGTAAACTGTTACTGGTCTGGATAGACATATTTTTGCAATTGTACCTCTTAAAGCTTGGCAAGAGTAGCATCTTTGATAGAGAAACCTAATAAAATTTGATATTAATGCGTTATGTCAAATGATAAAATGTATGTCCACTTTAAGATTATTAGAACACTTATTGTATGTTGTATATGAGGGGATGGATAGGAGAATATGTCAAGCGATGGAAGAGGGTCATTGTTTGCTTGGGTGTAGCCATTTTTGGTGAGATTCAGGGACTTTTCTATATATAGGTATATTGCATGACCCATAACTTATGCAATGATCAATGAAATTCGGCAAACTTTGTCTTTTAGTTGTACACATTCCAAACTTGAACATGAGAGCAAATGATTATGGAATAACGATTTGTAATGAGACCGTTAAAGCATTACAAGTGCTATGTTGCATGTGAAGCATGCATTGAAGACTATAGGATAAAAATTTTGTTCTATACATACATGTAACCAAGTAATCATTCAAAAGTACACTACAAGAGCTTCTCCTCAACCCAAGGACACACCTAAATGAGAACATTAGGCATGGGTTAATGGGCTTCCAATGTTGTGCTAAAGTGATGCATACCCATTTGAGGGCACGCTCCATAATGTTTTTTCGATTTGTTGAAAACCGAAACGGATTGAAAATTTGGAATTCAAACTATTGGGACTACTGCATGGTGGTGTTAAGACATTGATAGTTGTTGGTATTGTTATCTAGATTCACCCTAGAATGGAAGAAGTTGGAAAAGTGCAATTTGTGCATGTGAAAAGATCTTTTAATAAATCCAACACTATTTACAATTTTTAATTATTTCTTTTTCCATGCACTTGCTTGCTATATGTCTCATAATCATGCCAAATGTCATTGCATTGAATAATACATAGCATCAAATCCGATAGCGTGCCCTTTGGCCTATTTGTGTTTTGAAGCATTTTAGGCAACATTGCACTTGTTTGGGATATCCAATTCTGCTGATGTATATCATTAGAGGGGGGCAAACTGGTGGCTGAAAATTTTCTACTCCCACGCATTTCAAATTTTCACACCTCTTGCCCATCAAATCTTGGAGGATTAAGTACCTGCAACTTGCCCCTGCCTTGCAAACGCATTGCAACCTGCACACACCTTGACATGACCTTGTGCAAACTTTGGTTTGCCATTGTCTTCTTTTGGGTAAGTTGTCTTCTATTCTTTGCTTGACTCACCAGCTATGTTCTTTGGGTCTATTCTAGACTGATTGTGGCCATGGCATCAATGGCAACATGCAGCTCACCATGGCTTGCAAGAGAAGATGATAGAGGCTGTGAGATAAGAAATCTAAAAAGCCAAGTCAAGGCACTATAGAGTAACAACCCTACCAACACCTTAGGAGATGCATGCCCAAGTGGTGATGCTCTCTAACCTTAGAAATGGCCTACAAAAAGTGAAAGGGGTGCACAACTTAGATCAACTAGCTTCAAAGAGGGTGATGTTAGCTATATTGGTGTCCCCTGAAACAAAGGAGAAATGGCTTGGGTGTCCAATGTCAAAGATGTTTTTTATTAGAAGGACCAACATGGCTCCAACGGTTGAATATAGAGCAGAAGCAATGCACGACCATTCTGATACAAGAAGTTTGTGGGCTTCAACATGATGCAAGAAAAGGAAAGACAGCCTAAGTGCGGAAGTCATTGCTACGGGGACGATGTTTTGGCAAGAAAATACGAGAGTTTCTCCAAATAGAAAGGACATCTGTAAGAAGCAGACAAGAGACAAGGTGTTTGAGGAGCACATTATACACATGCTAGATACAACGTATGTCAGTGGTGCCTAAACTAGCTTGGTGGTTGTTTGTGATTGAGCTTTGGGACAGTTTACTTGTTTCATTTCATAAACCAGGCTTGGACTAAATGTGATTGTCCTAAACCAACCCGGTGGTTGGAACATCATCATGCAACCGTAGGCTGGTTCAGCTCAATCATCAGTTATGTGATTGTCCTGAACTAGTGTGGTTGAACAGACATTGGTTTTTGTCTAGACCAGTGGCGTGGTTGAGCAAAAATTAATAGCAATATATCTCGTAATATATTGTTAATTTACTAAACCAGCCCGGTGGTTGGTGTTGGTAAGCTGAAAGGAAAGCAAAGAGTGGACACAAACTCAGAATACTTGCATTATGGAATGAAGAAGAGTGAGGTCCTTAAGTAGGAACCTCATACATGCTCACTGACATCACTGATGACTTCAGAGCTCCACAATCATCTCCTCAATTTGCTCCTAGATTCTCTCAATCATCCTATGTGGCTCTCCACCACCTAACTATGCTTGTGGGCACCTAACTGTGCCTCTAGCACTCACACATAGAAACCAAGGTGTGCCTGAGGCATACCCATCAAACCCCCCCTCAAGGGAATGCCTCAGGCTATGTCAAGGATACATCTAGTCTCATAGTTTCTCATGCCATCTCATGGTGGTCAAGGATAAATCTATGGCTAGGTTCTCATGCTAGCAAGGGTTCCCATGGGTGTAAGGTAAACAAAAGGGATACAAAAAGACATTCCAATGGTTATCTCCCCTGCATGTACATGCACACAATGTCTGCAGGAGGTACCATGGAGTAAAACATACACATGGCCTACATCATAAGGTGACCAGAGGTGTTTACAAAACACACAAAACACACAAAACACAATAATTTATTTCATTCATTTTGGAGGACTATCTAGGCTGAGTACCTTGACATAAAAAGAGAGATCTGGAGCATACATAGAGATGATTTAAAATGCATAATCTTCATGGGATGCCTCATCTTGTGGAGGCTCATCAAGTGAAAGTAGATTTGCATTTTCTATCTTTGCTTTGGCTGTGCAAAACTTCTCATTATGGTTGTTCTTGCCACAGTGCTTGCATGGATTAATTTTGAAGCAGTCCTTTGAAAGGTGATTCATCTTTTCACAGTGATTGCAAGGGGTATACTTGCCCTTTTGGACTTTTACAGCATAAACAGTGTCATTGCCTTTCCTGAGCTCCATATGCCTTTCTTCTTCTTGGAGAGCAGAGATAATACCTTCAAGATTAGGAAATTTAGGAAGATTTTTCAAAGTGGTAACTATGTGATCATAATCTTCAGGCATACTCTTAAGTAACACTGCCATAGCATCATCTGGAGTAATAGGAGAATTGATAGAAGCTAATTGAGTCATAAGACTCCGCATATAGTTGACATGAGCTGCCAAAGTAGAGCCACTAACCATCTTCAATTCAAAGAAAGAGATTTTAAGTGATAATTTAGAGATGTGAGAGCTAGCACCAAAAATCATGTCAAGCTTCTGCCAAGCTTCTGAAGGAGACTCCAAGTCAGAGATATGGTGAATATAATCATCTCCTAAAGCAAGAGCAATGATACCATATGCTTTCTCCTCTCTAGCGGGATCCCTTGCCGGTCATGTCGGAGTTGAGGATTCTCCAGCATTGGAGGTTGTAGAAGAAGCGGTTGGAGTTGGTTTGACAAGTCCCCATAGGTTCTCCCTCATCAATGCAAATTTCACCTTCATCTGCCATGTGTGGAAGCCCTTTCCATTGAACTTCTCTAAATTCAATAGGGTAGCCATGAGAGGGTCTAACCCAGATATTGGGCAGTGTCTATCTCTCTTACAACGCAAAAAATAACTGAAAGACTTCCAAAATATAAGCACTTGATGTAGCAAAGACTAGTGACCAATATTCAATCAATGATGCTTCTTCTTACATGCTTCATAGAGGTGGCTAAAATGAGTACTTTCCAATCAAAACCAGGTCTAGCAATTCAAAGAAAAACTGAAGCCACACTTGTACTGATGTTATTGAAAGTTTCAAAAAACCAAAAATGCTAGAATAGCATCTTATGTAGCATCTTCTTCAAAAACTTGTCAAAACTGTCAAAACCAAAAGGCTGAACTTGGAGGACTTGTAGCTTACTCTTCAAAGCAAAGGAAAAGGGGGTTTTTAAGGCCAAAGAGAGCTGTTATACCACAGAAGATCCTCTAGGAAGAAAAGGCGCAAAAAGGCATCAGAACTCCATAGCTTGCCTTTCGAATTTCGACTGGTTTTTCTCTGTTTTTACCTTGAATAAGCAACCATTACTACTCAGATTTCAGCACAGGATAGCTCTAGGTATGGACTAGCTCCCCCTGAAAGGAATTAGAGGAACATGAAGTGTGCTGAGAGAAAACGCAGAAGAAAGAGTCGAAAGAATTCATGTAATGGTGACCAAAAGGGCGCGGTTTTCTTCAATTCCTCTCAGCCAGGGGTTCGCCCCTTTGAGGTGGATCTCCAGTAGGAAGGACGTGGGAAATGGCTGAGAACCGGAGGAGAACAAGCTTAAGCAAACTTTGGGAAGAAGAGGGAGAGATGGTGAAGAAGAAGATGAAGAAGAAGAAGATGATGTGGCAGAAATGGGCTCAAGGGGGATCAAAGGGCTCTGATACCATGTTGGTAAGATGAAAGGAAAGCAAAGAGTGGACACAAACTTAGAATACTTGCATTATGGAATGAAGAAGAGTGAGGTCCTTAAGTAGGCACCTCATACATGCTCACTGACATCACTGATGACTTCAGAGCTCCACAATCATCTCCTCAATCTGCTCCTAGATTCTCTCAATCATCCTATGTGGCTCTCCACCACCTAACTGTGCTTGTGGGTACCTAGCTGTGCCTCTAACACTCACACATAGAAACCAAGGTGTGCCCGAGGCATACACCTTGAGATATCCCATCAGTTGGAACATCATTCAACCGTGGTGGCTATTTCAGCTCAATCACCAATTATGTGATTGTCTTGAACCAGCTGTTGAGATATCGAGCTCCACTCGTGATATGCCAGGGTGACCGTTGTGCATTTATGTCACCGACTTGTTAGCTGCAGATGTAGTTGGTACACCGCCCATGAATAATAGCTGGATGATAGCTATCCTTATGTACTCTAGTTTGTGGCTCAGTTAGTATGCCACCTTAGTTAGCTGAGTTTGGTTTGAGACCCACATATAGGGTTCACCTATTTCTTTGTACTAGAGTTCTTTTGGCTTTCACAACTAAGAAGAGGAAAACTGTTTTCAGCCTCCACCTTTGTGTGTATTCCCCCATTGTGTATGTGAGAAAGCCACAAGTGAGACTCCTTCCTTCTCTCCCACTATCTTCACATGGTATCAGAGCTCAGTTCGTGGTAAGGAGCTCAAGAAAGCAAACCAAGTTCGCAGTGTCCTAGTAAGAGGACCAGTGTTGCTTTCCTTTTTCGAGTTTGGGAGCAAATCTCTGCAGGTAGCACAGCTGGAAAGTGCAAGAGTGCATTGTCTCAGATTGAGACGCCCTTCGCGGTGGTGTGGCAAGAGGGCAGTATATGCTGCGGGAAAGGGCGATGCCCTAGCTGACTTTATTTTTCTGATTCGAAGCCATTTCGGGGCCGTTTTGGAGGCAGAAGTTCTCCGCAAGCACTGAGAAAAAGGCCCTATTTTTGCTGTGCGACCACTGCTCTACAGGTCCGTGAAAAGTTGTCGCAGAAATTGCATCATATGCCTATGCGTAGAGATATTGGGAGTTATAGAATCATCCTTATTGCCTGTTCATGCAAAATCGTCACTAGGAAGTGACTGTGTGGTCAAATACCACTTTCGTCAGTTTTGCAAATTTGCCCTTGAGGCAGAGCTGTGTTTTTTGCAGTGAGAATATTTTGCAGTGTTCTGTAATGGCGTCGTCTGATTCTCTTTCATAGATTGTCACTGAAAAGCTTGACAAGAACAACTTCCAAGCATGGAAGTTTCGAATGACGAATTTCCTTATGGAAAAAGGCTATTGGGAGTTCATTACAGGAAATGAAGAAGAACCAGTTCTTCCTAATGTTCCCAATCAACAGGAAATGCAGGAATTTAAAGGATGGCATGAGAGAGCCAGAAAAGTTATGTACTGGCTGTCTATCAGTATTCCATATTCTATGATTGTGCATATTTAGGATGCAGGTACACCAAAGGAGGCATGGGATACTTTGGCAAAAATGTATAGCACAAATATGCAAGCCAGGAAAATGTAGCTTAAGTAGGAGTTGCACAATGTGCAGAGAGAAAATATGAGCATCAATGACTACCACATGAAGGTGAAGAAAATTGCAGATGCACTTGCTTCCATTGGGTCGCCAGTGGAAGATGATGATTTAGTTTTTGTGACCTTGAATGGTCTAGGAAAGGATTATGCACAGTTCCGAACATCCATTGCCGTCCGTGAAAAATTTCCTGATTTTGAGGAGTTGTTTGCTCTTCTAATTTCTGAAGAGCAGAGAAATGGTGGTGCATCTTCTTCAGGAGGAACTTCAAAAGAAACTGTCTTCTACTCAAATGCTGGAAAAGGTAGAGGCAAAGGTAGAGTAGGCCGACCGTGGTAGAAATCAGAATATGTAGCAAACTCAAGAAAACCAGACCTATGGAGGAGGACGTGGTAATTCTAGAGGCAGGGGGAGCCAAAGAGGTCGTGGTGGATGGCAGAGAGGCCAAAATGCAAACAGCAATGTTGAATACTGTGGTAAAATGGGTCATATGGCTAAAGACTGCTATAAAAAGCAGAATGACATCATGAATGGAAAATTGCAGCAGCAAGGGAATTATGCATCTTCTAGTAGACAGGGCGATGAGAGAAATGAGCATCTGTTTATGGTGCAGCACATGACCAATTCTGTGAGAAGTGCAGAAGAAAGCAATGATGTGTGGTATGTTGACTCAGGTGCATCAAACCACATGATAGGTCATGCAAAATGGATGCAGGATGCAAGGAAAATGGAAAGTCCAGGATTTGTGGAGACTGGTGATGATACTGCACATCCTATTGTGTAGATTGGTAAAATTCCTTTGTCGATGCAGGATGGGAAAAAGAAATACCTGTCTGATGTATTTCATGTCCCGAATATCACCAAGAACCTGGTTTCTGTTGGTCAAATGGTTGAGCAGGGCTTACAGGTCTGATTTAATCCTCATGGATGCTTTGTTGAGGATATGAAAAATAACGGTCGCTTGATAGCAAAAGGAAAGAAGAAGGGCAGGATGTTTAGGTTGGATGCACATGCCTAAATTGAGTGTAGCAATGTTTGCACATGGGACCGGTGTAGTTGCAGATATTGATATCTGGCATAAACGCATTGGTCATGTTAATGTACAGTGACTTAAATCAATGTAGGCCCAAAATATTGTTGCAGGATTGCCTAAATTCAAGGTTGCAGAAATGCATAAGGTATGTGAAGCCTGTCAATTTAGAAAATAGGCAAGGAAACCATTTCCTAGACATGTTCAAGAGAGTAAGAAGCCATTGGAATTAATCCACTCTGATGTGTGGACTACTAAAGCTGCATCTATTGGAGGTTGTCATTATTTTGTCACTTTTATTGATGAACAGAAAAGTTTGGGTGTATTTTATGAAAAAGAAAAGTGAAGTGTTTGGGCATTTCAAATCTTTTAAAGCTATGGTTGGAAAAGAAACAAGCCTGCAAATAAAATGCCTAAGGTCAGATGGAGGGGGAGAGTACCTGTCAAATGAGTTTGCAAGGTTCGTGCAAGAGCATGGCATAAAGCAGCAATACTTATGCAGTCATACCCCATAGCAAAATGGACTTGCAGAGATGAAAAACAGGCATATTGGAGAGGTATCTCGGGCCATGCTAAATGAAAAAGACCTACCAGATTATTATTGGGCTGAAGCAGTTGCTACAGCAGTTTACATAATGAACAGGACTCCCACTGCAGCAATACATGGCATGATGCCAGAGGAGATGTATACTGGTAGAAAACCAGATATTTCTCATTTGAAAATTTTTGGTTGCATTGCCTATGTTCATGTGCTAGATGAGTTGAGGTCCAAGTTGGATCCAAAAGTTGAGAAGTGCATCTTTATTGTCTCTGTAGCAGAAAGGGTATAGATGCTATAACCCTTCTACTCGTAAGTTTACAATGAGCAGAGATGTTGTTTTTGATGCGATGAGCAGTTGGTATAAACCAGTAAATGTGATTGATGATGTAGATGCACAAAATGGTAATGCTGCATAGAATTCACAGCAGCAATCACAAAATATTAGTGGACCTGTAGTGTCCTCTAGCAGTGGTTCACATACTTCGCCATGGATAGGCACATTGAGATCAGGTTGATCTCCTCAAGGCAATGCAGATAGTGGTATGCAGGTATCATGAAAAGGAAAAGAGAAGGTAGATCAGCCCATGTTTGATGTGGATGCAGGTCACTCTTATGTGGATGGTGAATCCAGTGGCTCAGAACAGAGCATTGATGATGAGTTGGGTATTCCTTCTGTTGTTACACCTGCAGTAAGGAAGACCAGGGATGTTTTGAGAGCACCTGGAAGTGAGCCTATTTTGCGTAGGTCTACCAGAGCTAGGTATCCTGTGGATAGGCTGAAATATGATGGACTTATAGCCATTCACTATGCCTATATGGTCAAAGTGATACAGGAACCAGAACCCACTTCTTTTGAGCAAGCCATGGGAAAAGAAAAATGGGAGAAAGCCATGGATGAAGAAATGGATGCCTTGGAAGCAAATGCTACATGGGAATTGGTGCCTTTGCCTAAAGACAAGAGTGCAATTGGCTGTAAGTGGGTTTATAAGGTGAAGCACAATGCAGATAGTTCTGTGAATAGATATAAGGCAAGATTACTTGTCAAGGGGTATGCACAGACATATGGCATTGATTATGAAGAAACATTCAGCCCGGTTGCAAGGATAGCAACTATAAGAGCAGTCATTGCTATGGCTGCATCAAAGGGATGGTCTTTACATCAGATGGATGTAAAGAATGCCTTCTTGCATGGTGATTTGCAAGAAGAGGTCTTTATGGAGCAACCACCAGGTTATGTTCATGCTGTTCATCTTGAGTTTGTTTGCAGATTGAAGAAAGCCTTGTATGGCTTGAAGCAAGCACCTAGAGCATGGTTTGACAAGATAGGATAGTATCTTGTCACTATTGGCTTTCAGATTTCCAAGGCAGATTTCTCACTTTATGTGCGAAAAATAGAGAAAGGTATTATGCTGCTTCTCATTTATGTTGATGAAATTGATCATCACAGGTTATAGTGATGAAGATATCCTTCATGTGAAAATGCTATTGAAGTAGAAGTTTGAGATGAAGGATTTGGGAGAGCTGCGTTATTTCTTGGGCGTTGAGGTGATTAGATCACCAAGTGGGATACGGCTCTTGCAGAGGCAGTATCGATTGGACATGCTGTCCAAATATGGGATGACAGGCTGTAAGCCTATTTTAGTTCCTTTGGAGCAGAATGTGAAGCTGAGCATGGAAGCAGGTGAGCTTCTGGAAGACCCTACTATGTACAGACGCATAGTAGGAAGTTTGATTTATATGACTATTACTAGGCCAAATTTGAGCTATGTTGTTGGATTGGTAAGTCAGTTTATGCAAGCTCCAAGGAAACTGCAGTTGGATGCGGCTAGACGCATACTCAGGTATGTGAAGTCCACATTGCAGTATGGACTATTTTATGACACTGGGGTTCAGATATAGTTGCATGGATACACTGATGCTGATGGGGCTGGTAGTATTTCTGATAGACGATCTACCAGTGGATATGTGTTCTCTTTTGGGAGTGCTACAATCACTTGGAGCAGCAAGAAACAGCCTACAGTTGCCTTGTCAAGCATAGAGGCTGAGTATAGGGGTGCAACAATGGCTGCATGTGAGGTAGCTTGGTTGCATAAGCTACTTTATGATATGCATCAGTCTACAGATGGGCTAATTGTCATTTATTGTGACAACATGAGCAGTATACACTTGGCAAATAACCCAGTCTATCATGCTCGAACAAAGCACATTGAGGTGCATTATCACTATGTGCGGGAGAAGGTTTTGCTAGGTCTTATTGATCTAGTTTATGTCAGCATAGAGGATCAGGTAGTTGACATATTCACGAAGGCATTGGGCACAAAGAAGCTGCACAAGTTCAGAGACCTGCTTGGTGTGTAGGAATTGGGATTGAGCTCGAGGGGGAGTGTTGAGATATCGAGCTCCACTCGTGATATGCTAGGGTGACCGTTGTGCATTTATGTCACCAACTTGTTAGATGCAGATGCGGTTGGTACACCGCCCATGAATAATAGTTGGATGACAGCTATCCTTATGTACTCTAGTTCATGGCTTAGTTAGTATGCTGCCTTAGTTAGCTGAGTTTGATTTAAGACCGACATATAGGGTTCTTCTATTTCTTTGTACTAGAGTTCTTTTGGCTTTCACAACTAAGAAGAGGAAAACTGTTTTCAGCCTCCACCTTTGTGTGTATTCCCCCATTGTGTATGCGAGAAAGCCGCAAGTGAGACTCCTTCCTTCTCTCCCACTATCTTCACACCAGCATGGTTGAACAGACATTAGTTATTGACCAAGCTGGTGCCTGAAATACCACTATTTCTAGACCGGGATGGCTTGGACTTAATGTGATTGTCCTAAACCATCCCGATGCCATTTCATGACAAACAGCAACCAATTATTACTGACATCAATTGTGAAATTTAGAAATGAAAAGCAATATATTGTTATTTTCTAATTGTGAAATTCAGAAATGAAAAGAAATATACTTGTTATTGTCTAATATGTGAAGTTGAGACCGTTAAGCTAAACCACCCTAGTGGTTGAAATTGTGACAGTGTCCTAAACCATCCCAGTGGTCAAAATTGTGACTGTCCTAAACCTGTCCTAAACCAGCTCGGTGGCTGATTGTCCTAAAAATGTCCTAAAACAAACCAGTGGTTGGATGTCCTAAACGTGTCCTTAATGAGTCCGGTGATTGAAATTGTGACTATCCTAAACCAATGCGATGGTTGAAAATTGTTTTGCTTCATTATATACTTTAATTAGATTGTGTTTTGACTTCTTTTAGTAGTAGCAAAAAGGGTGCTTAGTGTTCTATTGTTCCCACATGTTGGGTCATTAGATGGAGTTGTGTCTCAAGTTTTGTTGAGATATCGAGCTCCACTCGTGATATGCTGTTGGTACACCACCCATGAATAATAGCTGGATGACAGCTATCTTTATGTACTCTAGTTAGTGGCTCAGTTAGTATGCCACCTTAGTTAGCTGAGTTTGGTTTGAGACCCACATATAGGGTTCACCTATTCTTTTGTACTTAAAGTTCTTTTGGCTTTCACAACTAAGAAGAGGAAAACTGTTTTCAGCCTCCACCTTTCTGTATATTCCCAATTGTGTATGTGAGAAAGCTGCAAGTGAGACTCCTTCCTTCTCTCCCACTCTCTTCTCATGGTATCAGAGCTCGGTTTGTGGTAAGGAGCTCAAGAAAGCAAACCAAGTTCACAGTGTCCTAGTAAGAGGATCAATGTTGCTTTCCTTTTTTTTCGAGTTTGGGAGCAAATCTCTGCAGCTAGCATAGTCGGAAAGTGCAAGAGTGCACTGTCTCAGGTTGGGATGCCCTTCACGGTGTAGCGAGAGGGTAGTATATGCTATGGGATAAGGCAAAGCCCTTGGTGAAATTATTTTTTTGATTCGAGGCCATTTCGGTGGCGGAAGTTTTTCGCAGGCACTCAGGAAAGTGCCCTGTTTTTGCTATGTGACCACTATTCTGCAGGTCGGTAAAAAGTTATCACAAAAATTACATCGTATGCCTGTGCGCAGAGATATTGGGAGTGACAGAATCATTCTTATTGCCTCTTGATGCATAATCGTCACTAGGAAGTGACTATGTGGTCAAATACCACTCTCGTCAGTTTTGCAAATTTGCCCTTGTGAGGCAGAAGTTGTGTTTTTTGCAGTGTTTTGTAATGGAGTCGCATGCTCTTTCATAGATTGTTACTGAAAAGCTTGACAAGAACAACTTCCAAGCATGGAAGTTTAGAATGATGAATTTCCTTAAGGGAAAAGGCTATTGGGAGTTCATTACTGGAGCTGAACAAGAACTAGTTATTCCTAATGTTCCCAATCAACAGCAGTTGCAGGCATTTAAAGGCTGGCATGAGAGAGCCAGAAAAGTTATGTATTGGCTATCTATCAATATTTCAAATTCTATGATTGTGCATATTCAGGGTGCAAGCACACTCAAGGAGGCATGGGATACTTTGACAAAAATGTGTAGCACAAATACACAAGCCAGATAAATGCAGCTCAAGCAAGAGTTGCATAATGTGTAGAGAGAAAATATGAGCATCAATGACTACCACACGAAGGTGAAGAAGATTGCAGATGCACTTGCTTCTATTGGGTCGCCAGTGGAAGATGATGATTTAGTTTCTGTGACCTTGAATGGTCTAGGAAAGGATTATGCACAATTTCGGACATCCATTGCCATCCGCGAGAATTTTCCTGATTTTGAGGAGCTGATTGCTTTTAAAGCTTTTAAAGCTATGGTTGAAAAAGAAACAGGTATGCAAATAAAATGCCTAAGGTCAGATGGAGGGGGAGAGTACCTCTCAAATGAGTTTGCAAGTTTCCTGCAGGAGCATGGCATAAAGCAGCAATATTCATGTAGTCATACTCCACAGCAAAATGGACTTACAGAAAGGAAAAATAGGCATATTGGAGAGGTATCTCGTGCCATGCTCAATGAAAAAGACCTGCCAGATTATTATTGGCTTGAAGTAGTTGCTACATCAGTCCACATAATGAACAGGATTCCCACTGTAGCAATACATGGCATGAACCAGAGGAGAGGTATACTGATAGGAAACCATATATTTCTCATTTGAAAGTTTTTGGTTGCCTTGCCTATGTTCATGTGCCAGATGAGTTGAGATCCAAGTTGGATCCAAAAGCTAAGAAGTGCATCTTTATTGGTTATTGTTTGCAGCAGCAAGGGTATAGATGCTATAACCCTTCTACTCGTAAGTTTACAATGAGCAGAGATGTTTTTTAAGAGATGAGTAGGTGGTATAAACCAGTAAATGTGATTGATGATGTAGATGCACAAAATGGTAATGTTGCACAGAATTCACAGCAGCAATCACAAAATATTAGTGGACCTATAGTGTCCTCTAGTAGTGGTTCACATACTTCACCATGGATAGGCAGATTGAGATTAGGAGGATCTCCTCAAAGTAATGCAAATAGTGGTATGCAAGTATCACAAAAAGGAAAAGAGAAAGTAGATCAGCCCATGGTTGATGTGAATGCAGGTCACTCTTATGTGGATGGTGAATTCAGTGGCTCAGAACAGAGCCTTGATGATGAGTTGGGTAATCCTTCTATTGTTACACCTGGAGTAAGGAAGACAAAGGATGTTTTGAGAGTACCTAGTAGTGAGCCTATTTTGTACAGATCTACCAGAGCTAGGTATCCTGTGGATAGGCTAAAATATTATGGATTTACAGCCATTCACTATGCCTATATGGTCAAAGTGATACATGAACCAAAACCCACTTCTTTTGAGCAAGCCATGGGAAAAGAAAAATGGGAGAAAGCCATGGATGAAGAAATGGATGTCTTGGAAGCAAATGCTACATAAGAATTGGTGCCTTTGCCTAAAGACAAGAATGCAATTGGCTGCGAGTGGGTTTATAAGGTGAAGCACAATGCAGATGGTTGTGTGAACAGATACAAGGCAAGATTAGTTGTCAAGGGGTATGCACAAACATATGGCATTGATTATGAAGAAACATTCACTCCAGTTGCAAGGATGGCAACTGTAAGAGTAGTCATTGCTATGGCTGCATCAAAGGGATGGTCATTACATCATATGGATGTAAAGAATGCTTTCTTGCATGGTGATTTGCAAGAAGAGGTCTATATGGAGCAACCACTAGGTTATGTTCATGCTGTTCATCCTAAGTTTGTTTGCAGGTTGAAGAAAGCCTTGTATGGCTTGAAGCAAGTACCCAAAGCATGGTCTGACAAGATAGGACAGTATCTTGTTACTATTGGCTTTCAGATTTCCAAGGCAGATTTCTCACTTTATGTGAGAAAAACAGAGAAAGGAATTATGCTGCTTGTCATTTATGTTGATGATTTGATCATCACAGGTGATAGTGATGAAGATATCCTTCATGTGAAAATGCTATTGAAGTAGAAGTTTGAGATGAAGGATTTGGGAGAGCTGCGTTACTTCTTGGGCATTGAGGTGATTAGATCCACAAGTGGGATATGGCTCTTGCAGAGGCAGTACGGATTGGACATGTTGTCCAAATATGGGATGACCCTGGGATGACAAGCTGTAAGCCTATGTCAATTCCTTTGGAGCAGAATGTGAAGTTGAGCACAGATGCAGGTGAGCTTCTAGAAGACCCTACTATGTATAGATGCATAGTAGGAAGTTTGATTTATATGACTATTACTAGGCCAAATTTGAGCTATGCTGTTGGGTTGGTATGTCAGTTTATGCAGGCTCCAAGGAAACCACATTTGGATGCGGCTAGATGCATACTGAGGTATGTGAAGTCCACATTGTAGTATGGACAATTTTATGAGACTGGGGTTGAGATACAGTTGCATGGATACACTGATGTTGATTGGGCTGGTAGTATTTCTGATAGACGATCTACAAGTGGATATATGTTCTCTTTTAGGAGTGCTGCAATCACTTGGAGCAGCAAGAAATAGCCTACAGTTGCCTTGTCAAGCACAGAGGCTAAGTACAAGAGTGCAGCAATGGCTGCATGTGAGGTAGCTTGGTTGCATAAGCTACTTTATGATATGCATCAGTCTATAGATGGGCCAGTTGTCATTTATTGTGACAACATGAGCAGTATACACTTGGCAAATAACCTAGTCTTGTAAGAAAATAATACGTCTGTGCTCAACAGATAACAGGATCTTGTACGCAAGAGAGAAAATAGATAGTATGGAGAATAAAAAATTTGATTAATAGAGAACTGATACAATAGATGGCGCTGCCTCCCAACCGTGCGCTCCTATGAAAGAAGCTTCGATGGTGAGCTAGAAATAGTAGAGGATAGAGGTTGGATGCTAAGGAATCAGGGTTGTTGTAGCCAGTGATGAAATGGGCTTCACGGGCTTGCTCTTATATAGCCACCAATCATAGTCAGTTGGGCTCAATTGGGTGATCGACCCAGTCCACCCAAAACGGTCGACTGGGGGTCGGTCCCGAAATAGGCCACCGACCACACGATAGAACCAGTGCGCAAAATAGAGCAACTAACATACGGTCACTGTTTGGCCCACAGCAATCTGAGATCATCTGGGACTCCAAACGAGCCTTGCAACTCGAGAGTGGGCTTCCCCGAGAAATGCTCCATCTACCCTCAATGCGGTCAGTCATGGGATGCCTTCCCGCACTTGCATGTAGCCTAGTTGGCAGTGTGCAAACTCCGTCCAGGCCATCAAGCCACACATGGCCTCCATCTGGTGTCCAAACCAAGACCTACTGGATAACCGAGCTACTCAAATGCCTTCTGCTCATATGGGGGGCTTACAAGTAGAGTTAGCTGGTTCCCACGTAGTTACATGGGAGTGGAGCATTGATATCTAACACCCCCCCTCAATGTCCACCCGCAAGTGAACTCACTTTTTCGGTCCAATGCCAAGTCGATGAAGATGCCTCTCCAGCAAGTCTCTTCCAAGAGCCTTTGTGAAGATGTCCGCAACATTCTCTGTAGTCCGATAGTACACCAAGTCGACCTCTCCATCCCATGATGAGCTCGCGTACAAAGTGATATTGAATCTCAATGTGTTTTGTGCGAGCGTGGAACACACGGTTCTTTGCAGTCACCATGCAACTCTGATTGTCACATGATAATTGCATAGGCTTGTTCTGCACTGCACCCATGTCCCCCAAAATCCTCCTCAACCACACTGCCTTGCAAGAAGCAAAGCATGCTGATTTTTTGTACTCAGCCTCGGTAGAAGAAAGAGCAACTGTGGGTTGCTTCTTGCTAACCCATGACACAGCTCCAGATCCAAGTGAGAAACAGTAACTTGTCACTGATCTCGTGCTGTCCACGTCTCCTGCCCAATCCGAGTCACAGAATCTGGTCAAGATGTTGCCCTTGGTATAGGTGATGCCATAATCAAGTGTGCCTTTGATGTATTTAAGCACCCGCATCCCTGCCCTCCAATGGTTCTCCCAGGGGAAAACTTGCTTAGTACACCAGTCGCAAAGCCGATGTCCGCCGGCCGTGTGTTGCACAAGTAGATCAAACTGCCCACAAGCCTTCTGTACTTTGCTTCGTCCACCAGTGGTGATGAATCCTCGTTTAAGAGCTTCACGTCAACCTCCATAGGGGTACCAACTATCTTGCACTCAGCCATGCCAAATGCCTTCAGTATCTCTCTAAGCATACTTTAGCTGTGAAATGAAGATCTATTTCGGCTCTTGCCAAACTTCAATCCCCAAATAGAAATGCATTAGTCCGAGGTCTGTCATTTCAAACTCTCTTCCTAGCAAATGCTTTGTTTGCGAGATCTTCTCTTCATGGTTCCCTGTTATGACAAGGTCGTCCACATAAAGGACCACAATCATACACCTGCCTCCTTCTCTGAAGATATACAAATTTGCATCAGATGGGCTCCTCCTGAACCCGTTTTGCAGAAAGTAGGCATCAATTCATTGGTACCACACTCGTGGGGCCTATTTCAGCCCATAAAGTGCCTTCTTCAGTTTACAGACTTTACCTTCTAAACTCAGGATCACAAAACCTGGTGGTTGTTCCACGTATACCTCCTCCTTGAGATCCCCATTTAGAAAGGTGGACTCTACATCCATCTAAAACACGGGCCAACTTTCCTGGGTAGCTAAAGCCAAAACACTGTGAATTGTGGTTAGTCGAGCTGTGGGAGCAAAAGTATCCTGATAATCAAAACCATGTACCTGTGCAAATCCTTTTGCCACGAGCTGAGCCTTGTACTTATCCAATGTGCCGTCGGACTTGTACGTGGTCTTGTACACCCACTTGGTGCCGATTACCTTGCATTTTGGTGGACGATCCACAAGGTCCCAAGTGTTGTTCTTCATTATGGAGACATACTCTGACTGCATAGCCTCCATCCACCTATCATCACCCTGTGCCTCTTCAAGACACTTGGGTTCATCAGCATGGATCACTTCTGTCATCAAAGCATAGTTGACCAAGTGTTCCTGCACTCTTCTTTGCTCCTCTAATCTCTTGGACTGGCGGTGTTTGGATGGTTCCTCCTCAATGGTTAGAGGTTCTCTCCCATCCAAAAGCTACTTTACCCACTCTGGGAATGGCTTTTGCCGTTGTGGTTCTGTAGGCTCTTCTTCATCTTCTTTATCTTGAATCCTCCCAAGCACCATTGGGGTAGTTCGGTCTGCTGTTGGTGGTGGTACTGGATGGATATCCTGGTCTTGATTGTCTAAGAAGGAAGCATCCTCCTCCAATTGATGCGGCTATTCTGAGAAGACCACATCGCGACTTACTATTACCTTCTTGGTAACAAGGTTATAGAGGCGGTAACCCTTCGCCTCTTCACTGTAGCCCAAGAAAATACACTTCTGACTCTTTGGTTCCCATTTGGTCCTGTTAGCATCGGGGACATGCACAAAATAGTCACATCCAAAAACTCTGAAATGTGTAGCTGAAGGTTTCTTACCAGAAAGGCTTGTAGTGGAGTCATCCCGTTCACAGCTTTCGTGTAGCTGCGATTCAGAATGTAAGCTGTAGTGTTACATGCTTCAGCCCAGAAAGTCTTTGGTAAATCTTTCCCTTTCATCATACTCCTGCCCATTTCACAGATGATGCGCACCTTGCGTTTTGCTACTCCATTTTGCTGTGATGTATGTGGCGGGGGTTTTTGCCTCTTGATCCCGTGACTTTTGCAGTAACCCTCGAATTCACTTGATGTGAACTCTCCACCTCTGTCTGATCTCTTCTTCCCTGTTTCTTTCTCAACCATTACATGCCATTCCTTGAACTTACTAAAATCCTCGTCTTTAGTCTTCAGGAAGTATATCCATATCCTTCTACTGTAGTCGTCGATCAGCGTCATGAAGTAGTAGGAACCACCCAAAGCTTTTGTCTCCATCTTTCCACAGAGGTCTGTGTGAACGAGCTCTAGAGGAGCCTTTGCCCTGCTGGCCTCTTTAGGAAAGGGCTGTCGATGCTGCTTGCCCATCATGCAAGCTTCACATACATCGGGCAGATCTGAACTTTCTGGTAGGTCTGCAATCATTCCACTTTTATGCATCTCCTTCAAAGAACTAAGGTTTAGATGACCAAACCTCTCATGCCATAGCTTAGCGTTGTTCACATCGGCTCGAGCACTGAAAGCTGAGAGTTCATAGATGTTGTTGCGCCATGTACCTTTACCAACGACCTTTCCTTGAAGATCCAGGATCTGTGCACCATTCTTATCGAATTGAACTTTGAGGTCTCGCCGACGATCCGTGATCACAGAAACAGACAACAAGTTCCTCTTGATATCTAGCACATAAAGAACATCGGATAACTGTTCTACAACTCCATCTGACTTGAGAGCAATCATACCTTTTCCTTTTGCTAGACATTTTGCATCATTGCCGACTGCTACCAGGATGTCATTCCCGGTACATGAGCTGCCTCCGTGCAAATCTCCTCAATTGCTACGAACAGCTCTACTGGTGTTGCCTATGAGCTGTTGCTGGACTCTTTCTTTACTCCGTTCTTCTCATCTGCAATCTTCTTTCGGCACTCATTCTGCTTGTGCCCTACCTTGTTGCAATAGAAGCACTTAATCTTCTTCTTTCTCTTTTTATCATCAGAAGAACATGGGTTATTAGAGTCCTTACCCTTACCTTTCTTTGATCCAGTGTAGAAAGCCGAATCTTCTCTAGTCCTCATCTTTTGACGCATCTCCTCCTCTAGAAGCATCGCGCTGAAATACTCAAAGTTGAGGGGCGAATTTATGTTCTGTGTATTTAGTGCTGTAAGAAGACTGTCGTACTTTGGTGGGAGAATCCGTATACACCTTTGTGCTAGATTCTCGCTGGTGATGGTGATGCCAATCGCAGTCATCTGATCGCGCAGATTCTTCACCCTAGTGATGAACTTCTCTATTGCTTCAGACTCAGACAATTTCTCGTTCGCGAGTTGAGTCTCCAGATTCTGAATCCGCATCTGATTTGTGGTCTCGTACTGATTTTTCAAGACCGTCCATGCCTCCTCCACTGTGGTGACATGTTGAATTAACGCCATTACGGAATCACTTACACTGTAGACAATAGAACACAGTGCATCTGCATTTCTTCTTGTCCACGCGAGAATCTCATCTACAATTGGTACTATCTGTTGTCCTGCATTGGCTGGATCTGGTTTCGCAACCGGCCTCACCTCCACCCCAGTAGCAATCTCCCAAATCTCATATGCGCTTAGGATGGTCTTCATCTTGAACTTCTAGAGTGGATAGTTAGAGCCGTCCAACTTTTCGCTTTCGTCGAACGGTGGGATTCGTAGTCTTGTGGGCTAGGCCATCTCTCACAATCTGCTCGCAAATAGAAACACACTACCAAATCTTCTTGCTAGAGTCCAGGCTCTGATACCATGTAAGAAAACAATACAACATCTGTGCTCAACAGATAACAGGATCTTGTACGCAAGAGAGAAAATAGATAGCATGGAGAATCGAAAATTTGATTACTAGAGAACTGATACAATAGATGGCGCTGCCTTCCAACCGTGCGCTCCTGTGAAAGAAGCTTCGATGGCTAGCTAGAAACAGTAGAGGACGGAGGCTGGATGCTAAGGAATCAGGGTTGCTATAGCCAGTGATGAAATGGGCTTCACGGGCTTGCTCTTATATAGCCACCAGTCGTAGTCGGTTAGACCCAATTGGGTGACCGACCCAATCGACCCAAAACAGCCGACTGGAGGTCGGTCTCGGAATAGGCCACCGACCACACGATAGAACTGTGGTGCAGAATAGAGCAACTAACCTACGGTTTTTCATTCAGCCCAGAGCCATCCGGGATCATCTAGGGCTCCAAACGAGCCCTACAACCCGAGAGTGGGCTGCCCCGGGAAATGCTCCGTCTACCCTCAGTGCGGTCAATCATGGGATGTCTTCGTGCACTTGCATGTAGCCTAGTTGGCAATGTGCCAACTCCGTCCAGCCATCAAGCCACACATGGCCCCCATTTGGTGTCCAAACCAGGACCTACCGGATAACGGAGCTACTCAAATGCCTTCTCCTCATATGGGGGCTTACAAGTAGAGTTAGTTGGTTCTCGCGTAGTTACATGAGAGTGAGCATTGATATCTAACAAGTCTATCATGCTAGAACAAAGCACATTGAGGTGCATTATCACTGTGTGAGAGAAGGTTCTAGTAGGTCTTATTGATCTAGTTTATGTTAGCACAGAGGATCAGGTAGCTGACATATTCACGAAGGCATTGGGTGCAGAGAAGCTACGCAAGTTCAGAGACCTCCTTGGTGTCCAAGAATTGGGATTGAGCTCGATGGGGAGTGTTGAGATATCAAGCTCCACTCGTGATATGCCAGGCTGACCGTTGTGCATTTATGTCATCGACTTGTTAGCTGCAGATGCGGTTGGTATACCACCCATGAATAATAGCTAGATGATAACTATCTTTATGTACTCTAGTTAATGGCTCAGTTAGTATGCGACCTTAGTTAGCTGAGTTTGGTTTGAGACCCACATATAGGGTTCACCTATTCTTTTTTTCTTAGAGTTCTTTTGGCTTTCACAACTAAGAAGAGGAAAACTGTTTTCAGCGTCCACTTTGTGTATATTCCCCCATTGTGTATGTGAGAAAGCTGCAAGTGAGACTCCTTCCTTCTCTCCCACTCTCTTCTTAAGTTTATGGATCAAAATCCGGATATTTTAATTATGCAAAGGAGCTTTGAGCATTGTAAGCCCTCATACATCGGGAAACTCAAAGACATGAATGTTTGTTGTTGCAAAACACACATAGACTTTGACCTGGCTTGGTAAACTATGAATGACTTGAGATCTAGCCATGTTGGAGCATTGCTCCATGGGGATTGATGCCCATGCCTCCCCGATGAATGCGCAGTCTGTAGGCCACCTGGATCCTCATCGTGTGTTGCAAGGGAGGGCAAGTTTTGTATCCTAAGGTCTCTATGGGATCCAACAGTTTGCCTGAAGGGAGACTGTGAGTGGCACTAGATTGAATGCATTCGCGACACATGCAAACATTGTAGTTTGAAGCTAAAGAAGAAGACATTCAATGTCTATCCAAATGAAATGAGGAAAGACAACCAGTGGTACAACTAGTAGATAACAATTCTTGTGCATATCACGTACAATCATTTGCTTGATTCTTCCATGTCTGATGCTTATCTACTTGTTGGTGACTCATAGGAGTCCAGGTCAGTGTAACACATGTACCATTTCTACATTTCAAATGATAGGGAACATGACACCTTATTTGTGTAGCATGCTTTTCTACTGCATTGGGAATGGCTGAAAAAGAAAAATTCCCATGCAAAAAATATAAAACAATAGTGGGTGTGGTCAGATGGTGCTCCCTCTCAATTTAAATTAGCCTGTGGATTCAACTTCATCTCAAGGTTCAAATCCTTGACCGGTCTAGACATGATGTGGAAGCTCGGGGGGGTCACTATGTATAAACCCTCTATATCACGTGCGTTCAAGGCCTATAGTTAAAATCCCTTATGTGTAAAAGATTTTGTTAATAAAAGGTACCCATTTTCTATACAAATCTGTAATTTTTTCCTAAAACTATTTTAAATAGTCCCTTATGTATATTTATTTCTGTAAATTTTAGAAATAAAAAATATCCTTCTATTGAACTCACGTGATAGGGTTACATATGATGAGTGACCCCCCCGAGTGTGGAAGTTCTTTGGGTCTAGCCATGGCAAGGATGAACATGATGGATGTGGTGTTGTTATTATGCAAGCTTTGTTTAAACACCAATTAGCATGCCCTCAAGAAAAACTCAATGATGCCCATGATGCTTTAACATGGCTTACTGAGATGACAACCTCTCCACAGGTGCACATTCAACATACAATAAACAAAGCCTTAAGAATATTGTAGTAGAGAGAGTGTTCCATGAAGTGAAAGTGGATGAAGTGCAAAGGAGAAGCCGACACGATTGTGAGAAAATTCATTAGGGGAGAAATGGGGTCTCAAAAGGGCCTTCAATTAGTGTTTCCTAATTTCAAGGGATTAGAGAGAGATTTGAGGTGTACCACAATGAGAGTGCTCCTTTGGGTGGGGCACTAGTATGTTGATGTGTACAAAAGGCCAGGTTGAGCATTTATGGGTGGGTAGACATCTCACCCATGGTTTAGACCTTGAGCTTCACTCCTAGCCATTGATCTCATCTACAATCCAAGGGATACATTCAAATTTGGGGTAGAACACTTCCAACCATTAGATCAAGGTCTAGATCCAAGGGATACAATAAAAGGATAAAGGGATTTAATCTAAACCCTTGAAACAGGGAAGGATCTAATGGATGAGATCAAAATCGAAGGCGGGTCATTTTCAGCCATCCATCCAAGGGTGGAGGTGCAAGAAAAAGGTGCTAGAATCTGGGCCCTTGATTCCATCAAGATCTAGTGGAGGAGATGGATGTAAAAGGTGCTAAAATCCAGGCCATCCAATATGCACTTCAATATCATCCCTTGATCTCATCTCCATCATCTCCACCCTCCAAAATGCGCCTCAATCTCAGCCCTTGATATCATCTCCATCAATTGCTTGGATCTCCACCCTACAAAATGCACCTAAATCTTAGCCCTTGGTTTGATCTCTTCATCTCCACCTTTGATTTGTCCAAGATCCAATGGTCCATAGCATATGGCAACTTATCCCTCTTTATAAGACCCCCCTTTTGTCAACTCTTGCTAGTTTGGAGCCCACCAAAAGTGCCTCCAACCATTTTGAGCATTCTAGGCCTTTGATCCATCCACCATCCACCTCCATCCAAAGGCCAAGGTTGATCAATTTCAAGATAAAGGTAACCATGTCAGTTGAGTAAATGCTAGGGACCCTTAGCCCATGGGTTACCATAGTGGGTTCACTTGGTCTTAGCTTAATCCATTTCTTAATCCATTCCTTATGAGGCCCTTTTGAGACCCCGATTCTCCTCTAATGAAAGGAGTTTGTGGTCTTCATAGCATATGGGGATTTTCAAACAACCAATTACTGATTATAACAAGAAAAATTTCTTGTTTCTGTAGTGTGTGCATCATAGGGGCTCATGACATTTGTGAAAACATTGCAATTGTGAAGACATGGGAGCAAGTTCAAGTTTTCCCTGTACGTTCAGATGGAGTGACAAATGACTCATCATAGTTTGGGGAGAGTTTCAAAGACCTCTCTGACTATCTACATTAGGGGAATTTCAGACTCAAAAAGGGCCTCTTGGATTAGTCCCTTAAGATTTGTGATTAGCAAACCAGCCAATGGGAAGGCATGGGCATTAAAAGAATGGAGGATTCCATATTGGCCTCTCATTGGTGGAGAGTCCTCCTTGGTCTCCACTAGGCTTCCACTTGCCTCTCTCTTGCCCCCACCATCTCTTGAGGCATTTACTCCCCCCCTTTACTTTTGGATGGTCCCCATACCTTCCTAGGCTATCTTGGTAGGCCCCCAAATCCGCGACTTTTTTTTCCCTCTAAAAAAGCAAAAATTTCCAAAAGTGTCCCTAGCACCCCCAAACTCCTCCCAGGAGTCTCCCCAAAATATCCCCATTAAGTCCCCACCTTTCTCTGAGCCTCTTCCTCCTCTCTACCTCCTCTCAGCCTCTGCCCAACCTCTTCCTCCTCTCAACCTCCTCTCAGCCTCCTCCTCTCAACCTCTGCCTCCTCCCAACCTCTTTATCTTTGCTTGATTCCATTCTTTGTACGATGGTGAAGCACTCCCCTTCCTTTCAAGTTGAATGGCATCTTGCTAGTGATTTGAAAACCCTCAAGTGCTTGCATGGTTGTGATATAGGGGCAAATGCAATGAACACATGCCTTTATTGCATGTGTTTGCACAACGTAAGCAAAAGGTTGGCTCACAATGGGAGAATGGCATTCTATCTTGCAGCCAAACGCAAGCTCCCAATTGCGACAAGAAGGATTAAAAGTGGGATTCCATCTTGCCCATCCCACTTGAGAGAGTACACATATGTACTTTACACGCAGAACTGCGCATACTTGATAAGTTGTACTTGCATCATCTTTATGCTTGGAATTTAACTCCGCAAGAAGTATCTGCACGGTGCATTGCATAAGGTGAGAAGTTGCTATTAGAGATGGGATTCCATGGAGGACATGTCAAACTTAAGGAGGATAAGAAAATGTCTGGGGCAACACAGAATCTTCCTACATGAGTGTCCATGGGTGGAGGGAAGGCAAGGAGATTCCTATTGAACCACAATCTCGACAAAGACAAACACACATTGCCTCAAAGTAGTTTGGGTTGGGAATACTGGAAAGCATTGTGTGCGCACGACCAATAAGGCTTCTTATCCTCAAGTAGTGCCTTTGAGAGCTAAAGTATGGACAAAGGTAGATGAATTGATAAAATTGCTTCACCAGGTTCAAATCGATGAGATGTATTATGAAAGGTTCAGGATGGCTGTGAAAGAGTTTATGCAATTAATGGTGAAAGCATGGGGGGAGTCGCACATTACATATTACATGGTAATCTTGGCACCATCATAATATTTAGCACTTGCTTTATAAATAGTTTTTGTTGTTGAAATGATTCTCATCATGTATGCATCATATTCTCTATGCACACGGACCATGGTTTGTACAAAATTGGGGTCCTTTGTCCATTTGGAATACACAAGGCATGGAGAAGTTGCACTATAGAGCCAAGGAAACCTACTTCAAGAACTCAAGGCATGGTGGTGGTGTCACTCATAGCAATGCATTGCATGAGATGTTCGACTGGCTTTTTAGATGTTTACTAGGAAGGACTTTGAAGTTTGAAAAGGAAAAGGCATCAGAACTTGCAAAAGCAGTTCAAATTGTATCAAAGAATAGAAGGTATAGTGCTTGGAAAGCATCCATAAGGAGTCAAGGAGTCACACGTTGGTTGCAAGATAGAGTGAGACAAGGGAGTAGATGGGTCCAACCACTGTTTAATATCTCTCTAATATATTGCTTATTTTGAACACAATTTTTATACTCACATGACATTGGGGAAAGTGGGGACATGGTGAAGGAGGGGGGAGAGAAGGGAGGGGCATGGGGCGGGGCAAGGGGAGGGGTAGAGTGGTAGCAAGGGTGGGGGGAGGGGGGGATGGGGTGTATGGGGAGGGCGATGGGTGTGCGGGTGTGGGCGGGGCAAGTAGGGGGAGGGCAATGGGAGGGGAGGGCGACGAGGGTGGGGGGGTTGGAGGGGTTAGGGCGGGGGCACGATGAAACCCTAAATGTAATTAAAAGGGATGTCAAAACATGATGGGTCCATATAAAACGTTTAAAAAAACCCTAACTCTCATTATTCAATGGCAAGAGTGAAAAACACTGCTAGACCCATTGGATGCCACCTCCACCCTTCGTCCTCTTGTTGCACCCTTGTACTCAGCCTCTGTGCTTGACAAGGCAATTGTAGGCTGTTTCTTGCTACTCCAAGTGACTGTAGCACTCCCAAAAGAGAACATATATCCACTTGTAGATCGTCTATCAGAAATACTACCAGCCCAATCAGCATCAGTGTATCCATGCAATTGTATCTGAACCCCAGTCTCATAAAATAGTCCATATTGCAATGTGGACTTCACATACCTCAGTATGTGTCTAGCCGCATCCAAATACGATTTCCTTGGAGCCTGAATAAACTGACTTACCAACCCAATAACATAGTGCAAATCTGGCCTGGTAATGGTCATATAAATCAAACTTCCTACTATGCGTCTATGCGTCTGTACATAGTAGGGTCTTCTAGAAGCTCACCTGCATCTGCGCTCAACTTCACATTCTACTCCAAAGGAACTAAAATAGGCTTACAGCCTGTCATCCCATATTTGGACAGCATGTCCAATCCATAGTGCCTCTGCAAGAGCCATATCTCACTTATGGATCTAATCACCTCAATGCCCAAGAAGTAACGTAGCTCTCCCAAATCCTTCATCTCAAACTTTTGCTTCAATAGCATTTTCACATGAAGGATATCTTCATCACTATCACCTGTGATGATCAAATCATCAACATAAATGACAAACATCATAATGCCTTTCTCTGTTTTTCTCACATAAAGTGAGAAATTTGCCTTGGAAATCTGAAAACCAATAGTGACAAGATATTGTCCTATCTTGTCAGATCATGCTCTAGGTGCTTGCTTCAAGCCATACAAGGCTTTCTTCAACCTGCAAACAAACTCAAGATGAACAACATGAACATAACCTGGTGGCTGCTCCATATAGACCTCTTCTTGCAAATCACCATGCAAGAAAGCATTCTTTACATCCATCTGATATAAAGACCATCCCTTTGATGCAGCCATAGCAATGACTGCTCTTACGGTTGCCATCCTTGCAATCGGAATGTTTCTTCATAATCAATGCCATATGTATGTGCATACCCCTTGACAACTAATCTTGCCTTGTATCTGTTCATAGAACCATCTGCATTGTGCTTCACCTTATAAACCCACTTGTAGCTAATTGCATTCTTGTCTTTAGGTAAAGGCACCAATTCCCACGTAGGATTTGCTTCCAAGACATCCATTTCTTCATCCATGGCTTTCTGCCATTTTTCTTTTCCCATGGCTTGCTCAAAAGAATTGGGTTTTGGTTCATGTATCACTTTGACCATATAGGCATAGTGAATGGCTGTAAATCCATCATATTTCAGCCTATCCACAGGATACCTAGCTCTGGTAGACTTGCGCAAAATAGGCTCACTACCAGGTGCTCTCAAAACATCCCTTGTCTCCTTACTCCAAGTGTAACAATAGAAGGAATACCCAACTCATCATCAAGGCTCTGTTCTGAGCCACTTGATTCACCATCCACATAAGAGTGACCTGCATTCACATCAACCATGGGCTGATCTACTTTCTCTTTTCCTTTTTGTGATACTTGCATACCAATATCTACATTGCTTTTAGGAGATCCTCTTGATCTGAATCTGCTTGTCCATGATGAAGTATGTGAACCACTGCTAGAGGACACTACAGCTCCACTAATATGTGCTTAGGATGGTATTCATCTTGAACTTCCAGAGTGGATAGTTAGTGCCGTCCAACTTTCCACTTTCATCGAACAGTGGGATTTGCAGTCTTGCGGGCTGGGCCATCTCTCACAATCTGCTCGCAAATAGAAACACACTACCAAATCTTCTTGCTAGAGCCCACCAAGCTCTGATACCATGTAAGAAAACAATACAACGTCTGTGCTCAACAGATTTAACAGGATCTCGTATGCAAGAGAGAAAAGCAGATACTATGGAGAATCAAAAATTTGATTACTATAAAACTTATACAATAGATGGCGCTACCTCCCAATCGTGTGCTCCTGTGTGGGAAGCTTCGATGGCATGTTGGAATCAGTAGAGGATGGAGGCTGGATGCTAAGGAATCAGGGTTGCTGTAGCCAGTGATGATGATGGGCTTCACGGGCTTGCTCTTATATAGCCACCAGTCGTAGTCAGTTAGACCCAATTGGGAGACCGACCTAGTCGGTCCAAAACAGCCGACTAGAGGTCGGCAAAATAGGCCACTGACCACACGTTAGAACCGTGGTCCAGAATAGAGCAACTAAACTACGGTCCTTGTTCGTCGGCCTAGAGCCATCCGAGATCATTTGGGGCTCCAAAAGGGCCCTGCAACCCGAGAGTGGGTTGCCTCAGGAAATGCTTCGTCTATTCTTAGTGCGGTCAGTCATGGGATGCCTTCCTGCACTTGCATGTAGCCTAGTTGGCAGTGTGCCAACTCTATTTGAAGCCGTCCAGCCATCAGGCCACACATGAACCCCATCTATTGTCCAAACCAGGAACTACCGGATAACCGAGCTACTCAAATGCCTTCTCCTCATATGGGGGGCTTACAAGTAGAGTTAGCTGGTTCCCGCATAGTTACACGAGAGTGGAGCATTGATATCTAACAATATCAAAACCTTAAAAATTAAAATTAATCATAAAATCCCCAAATTTTTTGAAAAACATTTACCATGAACTGAAAGGAGAAAACATTAAAAGAAATAACATTTTAATTTAATTGTCCATCATCTTTTGAAGCAATAACTAGGATTTGACAGACAAAAAATTAAATGCTGCACTAGTCAAACACATTGTTAGCAATCTTCAAAGTTGCAGGAGGAATGAAATTGGCACTATGCATGCACTTCTCCACACGGTGGCTGATCTTACCACCATTTAAGGTAAAGTAGAAGGACTCTGACATGCTGTCCTCCATGACCAATAGGTGTTCTTGCACATCCCTTAGAGTCCATTGCGATGTGAAATTCACATTCTTGACATCTCCCTCTTCAACATCAATAGACAAACTTACCCCTGTATTGTCTTCATCACCATTAGAGTCTAGGGGAAGGCATCGGCCATTTATTTTCTTCCAGTGCCTGTATTGAAAAGCTAAATACAACATTTGGCATGACAAATGGTATCCATTGTCTTTACATATGTGACATTGAAACACATCACCCTTTTGGTTGCCTGACCTGGTTCCCCAATTCATCCCAAGTAAATCTTCAAGAGCATTTTCATCTACACGCTTGCAGGACCACATAGTTTTTGTTCTATGCATATGTATATTCTGAAATAAAGAAGCAAAAATGTGTAGATGCATAAACCAAGATACCCTTGCCCATTTGAATCCAAATGTAAACTTCATGGCAATGCCCATATCCTTTGCAATCTTGTCCTTGTATGATTGCAATGTCCTCAAGTCCACATTACTGCAATCCATGTCTTGAAGTTGTGGTGGTGCAATGGTTTGCAAACGGCCATAGCTTGATGATGTCATTGGAGTGATGTATGTTGCATTATACCAATACACATTCTTCATTCGAAGGAGGCCAACTTCTCCCCGGCATGCATTTGCTTACCTAAATCCTCATGAATCGCAGTGAACTTGCCTATGAATGATTCAATTGCTTCCCACTCCTCGAAGTCCAAAGGGAAAACATCTGCCACCATGAATAAGAGCTCTTAGAAACCAAACACAAAATTTCCAAATGGACTCATTACACTTACAGGTGGAAAAGGTACATAGATAGAAAGGCTCACAGTGTGATGGCATTCTAGATTGATTGAATGATGGAGGAAGCTGCATATCTTTTCCCATGTAAACATGTTGCACTTTTGCTAGCCATCCTTTCTTCCCAAACTTGAACTTCAAGATGTGCCCCTTCCACTCATGTAAGATGTCACCTCTCTTGCTCTTGGGAAGCTTATGTGGACCTTTGGTCAATCCTTTCATCACTATCCAGTCATTTAAGCTGTAGGTGCAAGGGATCCACTCATCCAATGCATTTCTAATGTTGTGGAAGACACAAGAGGTCACAACATTGCGTGGTCTTGTAGCATTGCTCCTCACCATGCTTGCAGAGGTTGCAATAGCAAGAATGGGACTCCTACACAGAGCAATGCAACTCCAACAGAGGCACAAAAGAGGGAGAAGGAGAGGGACAGAGCAGCAGCAACAAAGGCATAGGAGAGGGAGAAGGCGAGGGACACAGTAGCTCCAACAGAGGCACAAAATAGGGAGAAGGAGAGGGATAGAGCAATAGCAAAAACAGAGGCACAGGAGAGGTAGAAGGAGAGGGACAGAGCAGCTATAACAAAGGCACAAGAGAGGGAGAGGGGAGAGAGAGAGAGAGAGAGAGAGAGAGAGAGAGAGAGAGAGAGAGAGGAGCTGCAGCAAGCAGGCTAGAGCAAGAGGGAGCAGAGAAAGAGGGGGAAGAGGGAAAATGCATGGGATTTGGTCCAAATGGAGTGATTTGGCAGGCTAGACTAGAAGAGTGGGGGCAGAGGCCCTAGAAAGAGGGAGGGGGGAGGGTCAAACATGGGTTAAGAGGGGGGGGATGGTTTGGGTGGTCCCTAGTGTAAGGGGAGCAACCAATAGGGGCTCTCTGTAATTTTGCCCATCCTCCATCTCAACATACCATTGCCCCACACCTTCTAGCACTCTCATTGGTACACCTCAAACACTCTCTAATCCCTTGAAATTAGGAAACACTAATTGAAGGCCCTTTTGAGACCCCAATTCTCCCCTAATGTAAGAGGATATCTACAAGAGGGAGAGAGAGGGCTCATGGAAGAGGCTTGAGGTGACTAGAGCTACAGCAGCATGAGGCTCAATGGTCAAGAAGATGTTGAACAAGGGAGAGGAGGGCTTCTTTTATAGAGATTTTATCACCGTTCTTCACCCATTTACAATTGTTGCCTATAGATTCCTTTCCCCATCAATCTCATGAGCCCATATGTCACCATCAATGTCCTTTTTGGCTACTCTTGACATGTGTCCCATCAAAAGATGCTCATGAGCCTTAAAATATTGAGAGAGTCAAGGGTCTTCCCATATGGAGCTCATAGGGACCCTCTCTTTTCCATATGTCTACATCCTCCTTATTCCACATAAGAATTCTAGAAGGATTCCTCTTGACTCCACACTCTTCCACACACCTCCGCATGCCTTCCACATGCTTGGCATGTGATCTCTCTTACATTATTGGAACACATGGACATGAGACCCATTATTTGTATGACTGTCTTCCTATTTTCTAAAATCTCCATAATGTCCCATACACAAATAACTCTCACCCAATACCAAGATATATATCATTTATAAACATGGTATTTACAATGACCCATTCCACTCATCCTCTCAATCCCATACAATATTTTAGAAAAATTTGATAGAAATAAGGGAGAGCCACTAGGCTATCACTTGATACTCACACTCTTATCAAACATAGAGAAAAGAAACACCAGTGCAAAATAAAAGATATCAAATTTTGCCCTCACATATTTCCTGCCCAAGTAGATCCTTTCTAGTAACAAAGAGGGTCTACTAGCCTCTCACTAGCCTTCAAGGAGCATAGAACCATTTAAGGCGATACTCATTGGTGTGTTTGGGCATCACCATGCCATCAACATCCTCAAGTTGATAGGTTCCATTTGTGAACTTCTTGACTCGATATCATCCCTCCCATCGGCCAATAAAATTTTTGTCTAGCTGTTTGTCCAAACCTAAGTTGCATTAATTTGCACGTTCTTTGAAAAAAAAAAAAACTCTTGAATTCGCTTTTTTTATGATTTAAAATGCTTGAAGCATTTTTTCCCATTTTATTCGTATGAATAATCTATTCATACGAATAATTGTTGTTTATTTGTAAGAATAAACGCAGTATAAAAAAAGAACCATTCTCATTTTTGGTATTCGTACAAATACTGTGACCTGCCTTCCTTGCCACCTCTGCTACTTGCTTGCTAGCCCTACTGTCTCTTGCTTGCCTATGGCACTTGCTAGATTACCTCACCTACCAGCTCACCCACCTCTCACAGGCCCTTCTTCGCCCTTGTTTGCGAGACTAGCACTCATCTCTCTTGCGAGAGTTGTATGTTGTAGTTTTTTTTAATTAATTAATGTTTGTTTTATTTTATGTTTTAGGCTAGCACTCATCTCTCTTGTGAGAGTTGTGTGCTATAGTTATTTTTTATTAATTAATGTTTAATTTGTATTGTGTTTTAGAATGGCACTCATTTCTCTTGCAAGAGTTGTGTGATGCAATCTTTTTTATTAATTAATGTTTGTTTTATATTGTGTTTTTTTGCAAGAGTTGTGTGTTGTAGTCTTTTTTTCTTTTAAATTAATGTTGGTTTTGATTTATGTTTGAGACTGGCACTCATCTCTCCAATGAGAGTTGTGTGTTGCAATTTCAATTTCTATATAAATAATTGTTTTTCTTAAGAGAGTTTTGTGTTGAAGTCTAAGCTTAGCGATGTTTTCATAAATGCTTATTCTGGCACTCATCTCTCTCTTGAGAGTTGTGTGATGCAATCTAAGTTTAGAGATGTTTTCATAGACACTTATTTAATCACTCATTACCATGCACTCTAGTTCTCTATTGAGCATGCGAGCCTGATGACTGGTAATTTTTACTGCACTCATAGTCCACTGGTTGGTTGGTAATTTTAACTGCCATCCCGGTGGAATTGTAGCCATCGTGGCTGTAATTACTCATTACCATGCACTCTAGTACTCTACTGAGCATGCAAGCCCGATGACTGGTAATTTTTACTGCACTCGTAGTGATCATACATTGTTACTCCTAGTGGTGGGATGGCTGGTAATTTAGCCAGCCCGGTGGAATCGTAGCCCCATGACAGACATGGCTGATGAGAGCCACCACCATCGGGTAGTAATTCCCACAAAACTAAAGCATGAAGCCTAATACCCTCTAATCCCTCATTACCATGCACTCTAGTACTCTCCTGAGCATGCAAGCCCGGTGACTGGTAATTTACTGCACTCGTAGTAATCATATGTCCAAGCCTAGTGGTGGTAATTGGAAGGTGAGTAATTGTGGGCCACTATGGTGGTTGGTAATTAACTGGCAGCCTAGTGGGTCCTAGCCGCCACCATAGACGTGTGGCTAGGAATCTTAGATGCCACCACCTCTAATCACTCATTACCATGCATGTTAGTACTGCGGCCTTGAATTAATCAAAATTCGAGCCAACCACCATGGTGGCTCTCACCTTGACAGTGTAGTTGAGTTGCAAACCGCTATTACATTCCCTTAACCATTTTGTCTTATATCCCTCTTGACCATTTCGTTCTCCCTTGCAATCAGACTTTGCAATCAGACTGCAAACTCAAGCCTCCACTATTCCACTCCTCTCTCGCTCTTCAAAAGCCCGATTTGGATTCTCTCCAAAACTTCACCAGGTTGGTATAGGAGGTGAACAACATGGAAGGGCAACTAGTTAGTCAAGGTTAGAAGATAACCATTAATCAAAGCATGATTGAAAATGCTATAGGAATTTCTGGAGGCAGTTCGCAAGCACACTTTTTCGAGAAGAAGTGGAAGACATGATATTCTAGATGTATACCCCAATGCTCATATTAGTAAATATGGTGGAGTCAAGATTTCTAGCTTGCCAACACACCTCCAAGATGTGTTGAAGAATACCATTCACTTCTTTCCTGATAGATATGAGAGGAATAGTGAAGTTTTGGTAGGTTTAAGCAATAGTAGAGCAATTGAAAGGACGTGATGTATCTTTTTCAAGGGCGATCTCCAAAAGCATGTTAACCAACCTGAAGAATTGCATGGATGGCAAATCCCAATTGTCATCTCAGTCCAATGGAGTTGCGATGCACCTGATGGCATCTACTCTCAAAGACATTTTTGAGCAATACAATAAGCAGATGTCTCAGAAGGTGAATTTTCTACAAGAGAAATCCATCGATGGAGCAAAGGCAAAGCAATGTGAGAAAAGTCTCAGGGAAGGTGCAGAAGCCAAGGTAGAGGAGGCACAAGCGAGGGCCTTGCAAGCACAAGACTAAGCTGAGGCCGCTATAAAAATGATCGACATGGAAAGGCATAGAAGAGCAGAAGCAGAGAAGCGCATGAAGGAGCTCCGATATAGGCTCGAAGAAGTGAGAAGTGACGGGGACATGGTAGACAAGGAGCTAGAAATGATGTGAAAGGAGCTTGAATATTAGAGAGCCAAAAAGGAGGATCTTTACAAACGGCTCTGCAACATGCAGAACGTATTGAACATTGAAAAAGACCAGATGATGGAGGAGTTGAAAAAGGGAGAATGCAAAAACTAGAAAGGTGATGCAGGAATTGCAAGAGAGCTTCAAGGCCAGGAAGGATGGGGCAGAGAGCAATGGGGCTGGAGAAGACAATGAGGCAGCTCTCCAAGCCAGGAAGGATGTAGAGAGTAGCCATGGTGGAGCAAGTTGCAGCAGCCATGATGGAGCAATTTGCAACATCCACGGTGAGGGTTTTTTTTTCAAAACACTATTGGAAGTCCAAAGAACAAGCTACAAGACCCTACAACAAGATTACGATAAGGCTGTGCACGAGCTTTTCGTGGCTTTCGATAGTTATGAAAAGCAATCCATCGTCCTGAGAGATTTCTAAACTAGAGTGGAAGTCTTGGAAATGGCCCATGTTGATGTTTTTGAGCAATTTAAACAGCTTCAACAGATGCTGAGGGATTCAGATGAAGTTATTGCACATAGTGAGCAAAGAGTGGAGGATATAAAAGAGAACATCTGCAGCCTTAGGATGATGAAGGAATTAAAAAGCAACTTCGTCATATAGAGAGCAAGACTGTGGTATTGATGGCTGCAATAGTTAAATCGGATGCCTATCCTACTATGCAGTAGGGTACGAATGCATGGTCTACCATACCCCCATCATAGATGACTGCATGATCCGATGGCCTATGTGCTACCACCCTATGCATGTTTTTTGCTTTGGGGTGTTTGTGCATACAAAATCGGTGTGTAGAGAATGCCATTTTCCATTGCCCAGCTCGTGCATAGATCAAATGTGCCTGCCTGCTATAGCTATCCTATGACGAGAAAGTAGATGCTGCAGCTCAATTTTTCATTTGGGAAAAAGATGCAAAAGACAAGGAGCTCAAATTGAAGAAGGCTAAGACTGAGCCTAACTACAAGGAAAAGGAACCTGAAGGGAGGAACCGGCCCCCTTCAAGAAAGGAGCAAGAAGAGCTAAGCCTGCAACCAGGAAGCTCAAATCAAGGAAAGAGGAAGCAGCATGAAGGGAGGAGCCGGACCCCTATAGCATGGAGGGGTCGGGCCCTTGCAACAGGAAGGAACCATCCCCATTCTAGAAAGGAGCAAGGAGGGCTAAGCCTACAATTAGGGAGCTCAACAAAGGAGTCCTTGAGATGTAATTTGAAGGAAATCAGTCTTTGAGATGGAATCTATGCAATCTGTGTGTAATCTATTGAATTTTAAATCTTCTCAAGAGTTTACTTGGGCAATGTTTTCTCAGCTATGTGGCTAGATAGTGTCCTTTGATCCATGCCAAGGACCATAATGTGAGACGAAAGATTTTGATTTGACAACTAATGTGAGATGAAAGATTTTGATTGGATCACTAATGTGAGATTGAAAGATTTCGATCAGTCAACTAATGTGAGACGAAAGATTTTGATTAGACAACTAATGTGAGACGAAATATTTTTATTAGACAACTAACATGAGACTGAAGAATGAGAAGGTCGTGCTCAATGAACTCTCTTCCTATTTAAGTGCAGTGCAAACACAACTAAGAGCCCATTATGAAATCTAGCCCCAAAACTTTGTACACCAATCCAAACTCTATACAACACTGATCCACTTATTGCTGATCCAACTACTAGGAATCTATGGCATACCCAAACTACTTTGGAATGCTTTTGTTCTATCTGAAAACGATGTTGGATGAACTCTTAGAAAAAGACCTGGAGAAGAAGGAGAAAAATAGCTGCAAGGAGGACATGCTTCGATGGTGGGTGTATTACTTGGAGTCGGCAGAGATGGTGAATATTAATTTCCATGGCTATTGTTTTTCCTACTCCTTTAAAGTACTTGTCAAGCTCATGATGTAGGTTTCTTTTTGCAGGAAATGATAGAGGTGTGAAGATGTATAGAGCGCAAAGACCAAGGTGAAGAGGACCCCCCAGCGAAAGGAGTTACTATGGGCATACAAGTCGGCAGAGTCAATCAAGCAGTGTGTAATCCAAGTCTGAAAAGGTCCACCATTGTACATCAGACTGGCCTAAAGATATGGGAGATGCCTGCTCTAGAGAGGCTGATAAGATAGTTGGGAGTTTGGAATTTCCTTGAGCCACAAAATGTCATTGTATTTTGAAAAAATAAAAATCTTGCAGAAATTTCTTGGACTTGTGGACTTTCTCATGGTGCTCGTAATCCTCGATTTTGTGTCGACATGCTTCCATGTTAGTACTTAAATGTTTTAAGTAGCTCGGTGGTTGAAATCTGGAAGTTAACGATAACCTGTCTAAAGGAAATTGTTTTAGTATAGCACTATGCAACAAATTTTAGGATAGCATGGTAGTATTGTAGGGATAGCACGGTAGTAGTGTAGAATTAGTTATCGCCAGTGCGGTGGTTGGTTGCACTAGGATATTAATAGCCACCGGCATGGTGATTTGCTTCTATTATTACAAGATGAATGGATTTGTGGACTCGTTATGGAAAATCAAGGCCGTGGTTGTTGGGATATACTAAAAACAAGCATGGGATGAAATATGACTATTAACAAAACAATAAATAGCCTAAAGGGGACTGTTGTAGTATAGCACTGTGCAGTAAATTTTAGGATAGCACAGCAATAGTGTAGGGATAGCATGGTTGTATTGTAGGATAAGTGATCGTCGTCAGCATGGTGGTTGGTTGCACTATGATATCAATAGCCACCAACGCGATGGTTTGCTTCTATTATTACAAGATGAATGGATTTGTGGATGTGTGGATTCGTTATGGGAAACTAGCGTGGTGGTTGTTGGGATATACTAAAAACAAGCAAGGGATTTACCGCTTGGGATTTACAAAAATAAATTTTTAATAAAACAAGCACGGTGGTTGTTTGGGATACATTTAAAAAAAGCATAGTCTCAAATACAAATTCCATTTTCCAGGACAAGTGGAGTATTGTTTCCTTGCAATGAGACAACATTGTCTTAGTACTATCTCACTTGTCCTTGTCCACTGCTCCAAGACACCCCAAGATGTGCTCATGCATGTCTAAATCCAATTTGAAGACACTCTTGCCCTTCTTTCAATGTGGCATAGGTTGCATCTGGAACTTAATAGCTCTTACTAGATGAAAGTACACACATGTTTGTGGACTCTTATGTAACAATTCATAATTGCCTCCTCTCTTGGATGTTTTTCTGTACAAAGAAGCTCCAGCTACTACATCCCACTTCTCATATGTTGTTCCCCAATTATCCTTAAGTGTTTCTTCAACCTTATTGTTAGGTTTTGTGCACTGCAACAGAAAGTATGGGTCATCTTCCTCGTTCTCCCCAGATGCTGCGACAAGTGAAAAGTTATCCCCCTCTTCCATTAGGAGAATTTTGGACTCAAAAAGGGCCTCATAAGGAGTGGATTAGCAAAATGGATTATGAAGTAATAAGGCCTACAAAGGGTCCCATCACCCCATATGGGGACAAAACAGTACATCTCCCTAGGCCCTTGGTGGTCCCCAAAAGCGCACCTCCCTCTCCCAGTTGGAGGGCCCCCCCACTCTCAAAAAGTTAGCTCTCTTTACAACCTTTAGATGGTCCACATTCCCAAAAAGTATCTCGCAGGTACACCCTAGCCCAAAAATTTGAAAATTTTCAAATTTTTCAAATGGCCCAAAACTCTTCAAAACCTTCCCAAAATGGCCCAAAACTCTTCAAAACCTTCCCCCAAACCATGTCTATGCACCCAAATCACTTTTCAACATCTAAATCCTACTCCTCACTGTAATCATCTTCCAATCCCACATTGATACTCCTTCTATTGTAAGCACTTTGCAACACCCAAATCCAATTTCTTCTCATCATTTTGTCCCAAACTTGCTTCCATTGATCCTATTATATCTTTCCATTGTCCCAAACTTGTTTCCATTAATTCTATTCTATTCTTCAATTGATCCAAGGCCTTATTTCTAAATCCCTCTCACGGCTTCATTGGAAGATCGCACCAATAAGCCATGAAAAATCACCTTGCACATCGAAGTTGCACAGGAATATGCCATGACTCGTCAATGTTATGGCCACAGGAGTATGCCACGACTCGTCAATGTTATGGCCACAAGGTTGTCGGCAGCAACATCTTTGCTTCCAGCCCATGCAAATCATAGGAGAGACCACCATGCTAGTTTTTGGCATAATAATGAGATGCAATCTATCATTATGAGCATCGCCTCAGCGCGGTCTCCAGCTTGACGACCTATCATCGCCCAAAATTCAAGGTTGTCTTGGACAGACCACTGCACTGATTCTTGGAGTTATAGCTCCATTACCTATTTTGATGTATTACAGGAGGAGGTCTATGATGACCAGCACACTGGCAAACGGAAGGAGATCTATGAAAGCCACCACGCTAGCTCTTTGAGTTATATATTTGTGTACCAAGGAAAATGTATTCTATTGTACAACAAAGCAAAATGCAATTGTCAATATGGCCCTTGAGGAGTCCCCTTTAGGGGCAAGGGCCATATTGACATGCCATTTCTATCCAGTGGCATCCTAGATATTGTATAATGCATGTCGATATGGGCCTTGCCCCTAGAGGGGACCCCTCAAGGGCTATATCATCAATTTCATTTTCTGAAAGATTGATTGTATTTTTCTAGATGTATCTCCATGCAACCACAATGGTGGGGTCGTTGGAGTTATTTTAGCAGTATTTTGGTCATAAACCAAGAAGATTGTAGTCCTTGTTTTGCAGTAATTATAAATGAGGGCAAAAGTACAATTAATCAAGTGAAAATTGAGCAAAAGAGATTACAATGTACATCTACATCTAATAATAGGTTATATAAAAATTATCAACTTATACCAAGAAAAAATTGAATAGAGGATCTTATATTTATAAAAACTCGACAATTGATGAGAGTTTTAAAGGCCAAAAGATTACAAGTAGCAGCCATAACCATTAAAGTTAACAACAGTGCATATTGAGAGCCTCAAATTGAACAAAAAGAGATTACATAAATGCCTTAGAGACCAAAACATTACACCCATTGTTGAGAACCTCATCTGAGCAAGAGGGAATTTGTACAACTCAGTTTTTCGCCAATCTACCTTGTTGCAATAAACTTTTTTAGGGAGCATACGATGGAAAGGCCGAAGACCCTGCACATTGCCAGGACTCAGATTACGCCCCCCCAGCAAGTCGCGAGTACTTTGCTCTGAAAATATTGAGGCCTTCGTCGACATCTAGGGGAACCCATATAGAACAACCATAAATAGGCCAGAGGTGAGCATGTCTTCTAAGGTTGTGACATGCAGATATGGGGGGAATCGACCATGGGAACGAAGGGTGTCCACTAGTGCCAGCATTTCTACTCCAGGTGAGTGGAATGCAATCACCTTATATGAGAAGGCAAATAACATTGGGATCACAGAGCATTGAGGGGGGGTGGCAGTAGGCATGCTGAAGATGAGTGGGTGAGCGTGGAGCAAAGTAGAGTAGGGGCAAAAAAGAGCTAGAGGAGGGGTGTGGAGCAAAGTAGCAAAGCATGTGGAGCAAAGTAGCAGAGCATGGGCAGATCAAAGCGACGTAGTAAAATGCCAAATGCCAGGAATCTTATATATATTATAAAGTTTGAGCCACCGTGGTGGAATCCCCTAGATGGGCTGGTAATCATGAAGAATACGCCATGTGATGCCACTCCGGTGGCTAGTAATTAACTGTTAGCTGGGTGGAATCTTAGCCACAAGAGAAGTGGCTAATGAGAGCCATCACCATCGGGTAGTAATTTCCACAAAGGTAAATCATGAAGATCTAATCACTCATTACCATGTCTAATCACTCATTACCATGCACTCTAGTTCTCTACTAAGCATTTGAGCCCATTGACTGGTAATTTTTATTGCACTCGTAGTGATCATGCATGCTAAAGCACGGTGGTGGGTGAGTGGTGGCACGGTGGAATCGTAGCCATGATAGACATGGCTTATGAGAGCCATCAGGCAGTAATTCCCACAAAAGTAAATCATGAAGCCTAATCACCTCTAATCCCTCATTACCATGCACTCTAGTACTCTCCTGAGCATGCAAGCCTGGTGACTGGTAATTGATTGCACTCATAGTAATCATGCATGCAAGCCCGGTGGTGGTAACTGCAAGCTGAGTAATTGTGGGCCACTACGGTGGTTGGTAATGAACTGCTAGCCTATGGGTCTTAGCCGCCACCACAGACGTGGCTGGGAATCTTAGATACCACCACCTCTAATCATTCATTACCATGCAAGTCAGTACTACCGCCCTGAATTATTCAAAATTCGGGCCAACCACCATGGTGGTCTCACCTTGATAGTAGTCACACTATAACCACCGCAGTGGCTCTCACCTTGACATTGTAGTCTACAAACCGCTATTCCATTCCCTTAACCATTTTGTCTTCTATCCCTCTCAAACGTTTCGTTCTCCCTTGCAATATCAAGCCTCCACGATTCCATTTCCTTCATTGTAATATCAAGCCTCCACTATTCCATTTCCTTCACTACTTCATCTTCTATCCCTCTCAACCATTTCTTTCTCCCTTGCAATCGAATTACAAACTCAAGCCTTCAGTATTACATTTGCTTCACTATTTCATCTTCTATCCCTCTCGACCATTTCTATCTCCCTTGCACTCTTCTTGCAACTTCTATCCCCTCTCGTAATGGACCCTACACAGTCCGGGAGCTCCTCACACAATCTTTTCTTCCCCTTTGCAGCACAGTGCGACAGCTCTCCTCCCCTGATCTTGAAATCCTGACATATGGGAGCTCCTCTCTTGCTCTTCAGAATCCCAATTTGAATGCTCTCTAAAACTTCACCAGGTTGGTACAGAAGGTGAACGTGAAGGAGGGGTAACTAGTGTGTCACGTTTAGAAGATTACCATCAATGAAAGTGTGATTGAAAATGCTCTAGGAATTTCTGGAGGTAGTTTGCAAGCACACTTTTTTGAGAAATAGCTCCTTTTTTCCCAAACTTGAACTTCAAGATGCGCCCCTTCCACTCATGCAAGATATTGCCTCTCTTGCTTATGTGGACCTTTGGACAATCCTTTCATCAGTGTCTAGTCTCTCCTGAGCATGCAAGCCCGGCAACTGGTAATTGATTGCACTTGTAGTAATCATGCATGCAAGCCTGGTGGTGGTAACTGAAAGCTGAGTAATTGCGGGCCACTACGGCAGTTGGTAATGAGCTGCTAGCCCGTGGGTCTTAGCCACCACCACAGACGTGGCTGGGAATCTTAGATACCACCACCTCTAATCATTCATTACCATGCAAGCCAGTACTGCCGCCTTGAATTATTCAAAATTCGAGCCAACCACCGCGGTGGCTCTCACCTTGATAGTAGTCACACTATAACCACCGCGGTGGCTCTCACCTTGACAGTATAGTCTACAAACCGCTATTCCATTCCCTTAACCGTTTTGTCTTCTATCCCTCTCAAATGTTTCGTTCTCCCTTGTAATATCAAGCCTCCACTATTCCATTTCCTTCAATGCAATATCAAGCCTCCACTATTCCATTTCCTTCACTGCTTCATCTTCTATCCCTCTCGACCATTTCTTTCTCCCTTGCAATCGAATTACAAACTCAAGCCTCCACTATTCCATTTCCTTCACTATTTCATCTTCTATCCCTCTCGACCATTTCTATCTCCCTTGCACTCTTCCTGCAACTTCTATCCCCTCTCATAATGGACCCTACATAGTCCGAGAGCTCCTCACACAATCTTTTCTTCCCCTTTGCAGCACAGTGCGAGAGCCCCTCCTCCCCTGATCTTGAAATCGTGACATATGGGAGCTCCTCTCTCGCTCTTCAAAATCCCAATTTGGAAGCTCTCCAGGGGCAACTATGTGTCAAGGTCAGAAGATTACCATCAATGAAAGTGTGATTGAAAATGCTCTAGGAATTTCTGGAGGTAGTTTGCAAGCACACTTTTTTGAGAAACAGCTCCTTTTTTCCCAAACTTGAACTTCAAGATGCGCCCCTTCCACTCATGCAAGATATCGCCTCTCTTGCTTATGTGGACCTTTGGACAATCCTTTCATCAGCATCTAGTCTTTCAAGGTGTAGGTGCAAGGGATCCACTCATCGACCAATGCATTTTTGGTGTTGTGGAAGATATAAGAGGTCACATCATTGCATGGTCTTGTAGCCTTGCTCCTTACCATTCTTACAGAGGTTGCAACAGCAAGAATGGGACTCCACACAGGGCAATGAATCTCCAACAGAGGCACAAAAGAGGAAGAAGGAGAGGGACAAAGTAGCACCAATAGAGGCACAGGAGAGAGAGAGAGGGGGGGTAGGGTGTGAGGTAAAAAGAAATAATGGAAGAGAGAGAGAGAGAGAGAGAGAGAGAGAGAGAGAGAGAGAGAGAGAGATGAGCTATAGCAAGCAGGCAAGAGAAAGAGGGAGCAAAGAAAGAGGGGGAAGAGGAAAATGCAAGGGTTCGAGGGCAGGCTTACATTTCAAAAATAGAGGGAATGGTAGGCTAGACTAGAATAGTGGGGCTAGAAGCCGTTCAAAGAGGGAGGGAGGAAGAAAACTTCACCACCACAAGAGGCCCACCACGTCATTGAAAGTGAATTTGGGCTCATGTGGGGGAGAAGGCTCAAACATGGGTTAAGGGGGGGGGATGATTTGGGTTGTCCCCATAAAGGCTCTCTGCAGGCCTTCGCACCCTCCACCTCAACATACCATTACCCTACACCTTCTAGCACTCTCATTGGTAAACCTCAAATCTCTCTATAATCCCTTGAAATTAGGAAACACTAATTGAAGGCCCTTTCTGAGACCCCATTTCTCCCTTAATGTAGTGCAATTAATTAAAATGCAAGTGACCAGATGTTACAATTCATCGTTCTTTTTTTTATCGTTTAATGATGCAATTCATTTTAAAATCAGGGAAAAAATTAGGGGCGAATTTTAGCCCAAGGGCTAATTTAGAGGCTTTCCCAAGTTGGTTGGGCTAATATTTAGAGCTTTAAATTTGATAAATTAGCCCAAAAATAAAGGTGGGCTAACTTTTAAAGCCTCAAATTTGATAAAGTCGCCCCCCTAAAAGTGGTAGTAAGGCTAATATTTATAACTCTATATGGGAAAAGATTCGCCCATTGACCTACACTATTATAATCTTGTTGCCTCCTTATTTTTTACCATGTTTAAAATGTAAATGAGATGTTGCAATTCATTGTTTATTTTTATATCGTCATCATACATGTATGTGCTTACAAAGAACCTCATAACTTTGCAAATAACATGTAATGGAGCATTGCACTATTTATTTTGTTGTGCTAGTTGTTAATGAAGTTATAAATCTTTCCCAGCACACTTTCATCGGTAGTCGATGGCACAAGACGATGAAGAAATGAGAATTACATAGAAGATTACTACCTCATGAAAGTGTAAGGGAAAGATTTCTAACTTCATGAAAGGAAATTTCATGTGTTACATGTCCATGGCAATCCTACAAATACTCAAAGAAGATGTAAATGCATCACACCTAAACCATCAACAAAGTGTAATTTTAGTAACTACGAAATTTTCATTACCCAACAATTGACATATAGTAAGTATAAGTATTAAGGAAATATGGGAGGAGCTTGTCATCACGTTGTATATGGGAAAAGTATACCTGGTAAGCCACATTAGATCTGGGCAAAGTATACATGGTGAGCCACGTTCGATATGAGCAAAGTATAGGGGGTGCCCATTTAGCAAAAATTATAAATACATTGGGTGAGGCCAAAAAATACAAGGAGTGCTTATTTTGCAAAAATTATGATTACATTTGTTGTGGCCAAGAAAAAAAAGGCAATTCCATTTGAAGATGAAGAACAAAAAACGTTGTCATTTTGCAGTGCCACACTTGAGTGTCAATTCACCTGTCCCCAAAAACAATCACATCACTGGCAATTGTTCAACAAAGCTGTGAAAATCTTGCAAAGCAAGACGATCCCAATGAAAGTAGCTAGGATGAAAAGTAATATCACCAACGACTTGATGATTGTAGAGTGTCTAAAAGGAACCGATTTGCAAAACTCAATGATTAAAAGTGAATGTAACCAACTTGCAGATATATCATTGAAACATGTCAATATGTCTATGCTCAAGTAACACGGATAGAGATAACTCCAAACTCAATTTTAGAACTAACACAATACACATTAAACATTTGCAAAGACAACATGGAAACTTATTCTACTTTCTTCCAACATCTCAAAATTCCATTTAAAAAATTGATCTATTTCATTATAATTATGTCAATATGTTCTAGCATAACTAACTTGGATAGGAGTCCCAACATGTTACAGTCTGCACAACCGAGGATTAGATGAAAAGGTTTCTTCGATGCCAAGAGTATCATACAATTTTTGGGCTAGAGGAGAATTGCAATTTGGACATGCACTCAGCAGCTTTTAAGTATTTACAAGACAAGCCAGAGGAAAATTACAAGTTGGACATGCACTCCTAACCTTTAAAGTATTTACAAGACAAGCCAAGTGAAACAATGTGACATGGGAGAGCATAATAACCGGTTGTCCTCGTATTGAAATGATCTTGACATATAGGACATATAGGTCCATCATCTAAAAAAGAAATGGGCATCGGAATGCTAAAGGCTTTTAAATACCCGAGCCCACAAAATGTGGATCAAGGTTACGAACATGGCCTCCTTCTTTGGTATGTTGATGTGTGGCTTGTGCATCTCATGCTTAAGGCAAAAAACCTACAACTCCGAACATGATAGCGCGAATAGTATTTTTTCCAACGAATGCGGGAAGATGGCCTTTTTATAACCTATTGTAGGCATACCGCACGGTATTTCGAGTTACCATGTGGTATCTCAATGGACATGGTTGCGCTCATCGCGGTGCCCTAAAATCTAATGAGTGATATATTAATATACCTTGTGATGTTCATAATATTGCACCGTGTTTTTATATACTGTGCGGTAAGCTCAGAGATATACAACATAGAATTTGTGTATATGGAACTGTAAGTTCAAAGAGGTATTTGTGAATACCATGTAGTATTTGGCTAGTCAATAGGTCACCTTTGGTTGGTTGAAAAAAATGTGTTTTGTGTGTTTAGAACATGAAGAAGTGTTTTTGAATCAAAAAATGCATATTATATTTAAAAAACAATCCCTTACTATGAAAAAAGTTCTACTAGGGAGGTTGCATGGTATGGCACTTTCAAGGAGAGTAGAATGTTATAAATTGCAAGACATTTGATCATGTAGTCATGGAAAACTTTTCACAATATAGCAAAGATAGCTATAGTAATGTGAATTTCATTTCAAGTAGGATGAATTATATTGGAATGATACAATACATTTTCTTGAATTCCAGAGAATTCAAAGTATTCATCTTTGGTGTCAAATGGTTCAAGGTTCAAGGTTATGTGTAGAGGGTCTCATGCTGCAATGAAGAAAGAATTTTTCCATTGACTCTCAAATGACTCAACAAAAATTTAGGAGAATATTATAGACATATAAATTTTACCATGAATTGTGAGAAAGTAAGCACTTTCTACCATGTGGACGAATCTATTCTACGCATGCATTGTGAGCATGTGACCCATAAATGTATTATGGATTATTCTATTCAAATCTTATATTTTTTTTCAACTAGATCGCGAGTGGAACTTTGGAGGACATGGAAGCTAGCACTTCTTTTATGCCTCCTATACATGTTGTCAAGAATTGGGATAGTTTGAGCTCACATGAGTAATTTCTTAGACATGACTATGACTTTATGAGGTTTTATTTTGATTCACAAGATTCATATAACTTGGTTATAGATAATATAGAATTATCTGATGCTTCTTTGGACTAAAGTTGAACAGCATCCAAAGATTACCTATGACCCATCTTCTACAATTGAGTCATAATGTATTTTCCAAAAATCACAATTAGCAATCTAGCTCATATGTTAATGCTTTAATCAATGCTGTCATAGTCTTACTCTAGCTTGGTTTTGACATTTATTTTGATGCTTATTTCAACATTTATATCAATGCCCTATCGATGTTAATTTTGATGCCTATCAATTTCACAAAAAAATTGATGTTTTGTATTTTCTAAATAAGAAGCCTTGAAAATTAACATCAAATTAAAAACATTTAGTATTAGTGGTAGTAGTGTCAATAAAGGTTGATCACATACCATACCCAACTCAAACGCTTTACCCATCCCTAAGGAAAAGAGAGTAGGTTCTTCATTTGCATGCTTCTTTGGACATGAATCAAACTGATGCAATAGCTACATGCCAATCAAAATAATCTTTGCCTACTTATCCTTAGTCCTACCATACTAGCTTTGGCCAATTCTAATGCTCCTACCAATGTTTAGATTATATGAAACTCCAACCTTAAGCATGCAATACACTAAGCAAGATCACATCGTACCATGTGGAAGGAGTGTGGAAGAGAGGCAAGGAAAAGTTTATTGGTTTGGAAGTTAATTCTTTTTAATGGATCATATATCTATTCCTTTTAAATCATTATTTTGATGCTTTCTTCCATGACAATTATATCAATGCCCATCCTTGAAAACTATTTCAAATATGTCCAGGGAGCTTACTTGAGAAATATGCAAAATTGCTAACTGGTGTGCACAGCAAGCTTTATTTTCTTGCGGTTTTACAAAAATTATAGGATATTTAGCTTCAAAAAGTGAAAACTTCCATACAAAGGAGGTGTATATAGGCTATCGAAACACATTGGTATGCAATTTCTTAAATACCCCTTGAATGTATGTGCTAGCTATATGGGGGTTTTTACATAGTGAATGCCTCAGGCAAGGAGGCATCTCAAATGCCCTTATATATACTAGTGGAGTTCCAAAACAAGGTGATGTAAGTTTGGTGGACTAATGGAATAAGATGGAGCAAGTTGGAAACCACTTGAAGAGGTGGGCACACTTGGGAACCGTTCTGGAGGTGGCACACTTAGGAACCTTTCTCAAGGCTTCAAGGCATTGTTGCTTGAGGCAATTATTAAGAAGGTTTAAGGCCATTGGTTGCCCAACACAATAGTGAGTGAAAGGGAATGTGGATAGGATACAAAGTAATGCCACGAACCCCTTATGAAAGATGAAAGATTAGAAGTAGTTTCAAGGACCAAGGAGTAGCATCTAGTGTTGGATAGATGCCTTAGGGTGGAAAACACAATGATTTTATAGGGCAGAAGCCGTTTAGTTCGCTATGGAGTTCCAACAACAGCTTCTCCAAATTTAAGTATTTGGGTAGAAAATTCTTCCTTAGTGGCTTGCTCTCGTAGGGTTCTTAGTAAGAGGATTTAGCTACAAAACTGTATATTTCTTTGTAAGTTCTCAGTTTTTATAACTTGGCATCTCTCATCCTCTCACTTCAACATGCTTTATGAGCTAAAAATGACTTGAAACATGGCATCCAAGACTTTGATAGTGTCACCTATGCAATCTTGTCAAATCACCAATAAGGTCGACGGCAATATCCCACACTCATGCAAAGGCATGCTGATTGTTTAATTTTTAGATCTTCTTGAGGTAGACGTGCAAGGTGAGGAATTTGTAATAAATTTATTGGAATTTGGCAAGAGGATTTTCAAATGTATTTTGGTTATAATTTCTACCTATCGAACGAACAAAAGTTATTTTTTATGTAAAAACTGTATAAATATTTCTTTGTAAGTTCTCAGTTTTTATAACTTGGCATCTCTCATCCTCTTGCTTCAACATGCTTTATGAGCTAAAAATGACTTGAAACATGGCATCCAAGACATTGGTAACGTCACCTATGCAATCTTGTCAAATCACCAATAAGGTCAACGGCAATATCCCACACTCATGCAAAGGCATGCTGATTGTTTAATTTTTAGATCTTCTTGAGGTAGACATGCAAGGTGAGGAATTTGTAATAATTTATTTATTGGAATTTGGCAAGAGGATTTTCAAATGTATTTTGGTTGTAATTTCTAACTATCGAATGAACAAAAGTTTTTTTATATGTAAAAACCGTATATTTCTTTGTAAGTTCTCAGTTTCCATAACTTGGCATCTCTCATCCTCTCACTTCGGCATGCTTTATGAGCTAAAAATAACTTGAAACATGGTCTTCTAATAAGTAGATCTATGACTATAAAGAGCCAGGCCTTGATCACCCATTTGACAGGCAGCAGTCCTCAACCGCAAGCTCCAGCTATGGCTGCTACCCCTGCTCTTGTTGCTCATCAGACTCATGCTTTGGTGCTCTCGGTGCCTGCTCAAGGCCATATCAACCCCATGCTCGTCTTCTCCATCCAGCTCACCCTCCATGGATCCATCATCACCTTCATCACCACTCAAGCAAATCACTCCCGCACCCTCCACTCCTACTCTCAAGTCGTTCCCCCCCTCCACAAACCTCTTCTTGACATCTGATTCCTTTCCATCCCCAATGCGTCATGGCCTTCCCCCTCCACAACGTCCCTTTCAACTTCGGAAGCATGGTGCAAATCCTCAAACTAATCCTCTACTTACTAAAATTTTGTACTTGAAACATGTCCAACGATTAAAATGTTGAACATTGTCACATGTCAACTTTCCTTCCAATTAGGATTCACATATTGAAATGAGTGAGACACATAAATGAGAGCTTGACATAGTTTGAGACCTAGTATTATTCTCAAAAGATGAGACATGCTATTGATCCAAATTGGTAGTTTAATTGTCCCACTATAATATTATGACTATAGAGAATAAAATGAGAATTGCTAACATCTTGGGCAGAAACCAAAGGTTGAGTGGAGGAGTTGAGTTTCCCTGTGCATGCACGATTCTTCCAATCTCTGGGATCCTCCCGGCTCCCTGAAGATAGCGCGGTTGGATTCAAAGACTCTATATAGTGTAAAGGACATGAGTATTGAGGTGGAGAGGGTGGGTGCCTTGAATGAAGAGGTAGAGATTAGTTTGGCTGGTGTGAGAGATGAGGAGAACATTGTAGTGGAGGAGTTGCCAACGCCGACATCTTATGTGGATCTATTGGGAAAGAAACTTAGGGCAAGTTTTACAAGGCTGGAAGAGGATGAAACCAAGAAACTATTGCAAGCTGAGGTCGTTCGCAGGTCTAAAGAAGTGGCAAGAAAGGATTGGTTTGAGAACTCGAGGCATTCACCTCACAAAATTTTACTGTACCATGTGCATTCAAAAGGAGGGATATCTTAATTTTTCTTCTCATAAAAATTTAATAGGTTTAAAATAACAGGAGGGGTTTTTTAATTCAAATTTAGAAAAAAATCACTTAGTTCATAAGTAAAGAGTGGTATTTTTAATGGGGATGAAATTTTAGTTGAGGCGTTTTTTTAATACCCCTTGCACACACATGATACATAGGGTTTTCTAGTAGTGCACCCCCTGAGTTTGAGAATGGGAATAAACATGCGATTCTCCATAGATTGCAAGTGAAGGATGTTAGACCACAATTGAAACAGTTGTCTAGAGGTGCTGTGTATTTGTTTTCCATAGGAGTGACTTCCCACGTTCGAAGAGGTGTGTCAGTTTATTTGGTTTGAATGTTACATTCTAGCCAATGCATATGTGGCCGGTTTTCTTGGGAAGGGGTCTTTGTTGGTTTGATGTGTATCATAGGGTCAACTCTAATGTGGGATTGTATTAGAGGGGCCTTCCTCTAGGCCGCTTTGTTGGTGTGTAACCAATATGCATTTGGAGGGACGCCTCTTGGTACCTATTCTTGTTTTGTGGATAACTTTTATGAAGGATGGAGCTACTTGGACCGAGGGGCAACTAATGAAGTTGGAGAGGAGGGGCATTTCAAAGAGGCGGAGAATGCTATTACCCCCTCTGTACTAACGCTATTATTGTTATGTGGATCTCATTTATGAAGGATGGAGCTACTTTGCCCAAGGGGCAACTCTCGAAGTTGGAGATTCAAAGAAGAGAAGAATGCTATGGCTTCTCAAAAGACACTACAGGATTTAACAGTAGCGCTGCACGAAGTGGGAGGATCTTTATGGATCACCTCGATCTCCTTGAGGCTACGTTTTGAGGCCATGGGTTGCTACAAGCCGGGCAAGAAGAAATGGACAGAAGGAATAATGGGTAACAGGTTGCGAAAAGGGAGGGCTTTGAAGGCAGATCCTGTACAGATTGAAATTACAGCTCTTATTGCCTCTTTTAAAGAGGGTCGGTGGGGAGATTATAAGCTTCCGCTTGACGTTAATCGATATTGGAATAGAAAAAATTCGTGGAGAAATTGAATCGGGAACGCAATTCCAAAGCCGTATATACAATCTCCGCCAGAAGGACAGGGATAAAGCTGCATGATCTTCAAGCTACACGAGGGCGGCTCAACTCGACTCAGGAAAAAAGGTACAAGCGATTCGATGGGCTTCTGTGTACCGACATGCTACCGCCTACCTAGTACTTCTCACACATTGGAGCACGCGGGCACTCTGGAAGAATTTTCATGACGTAAAACAAACCTCCAAAACTTTTGAAATTCTATCTCCTAGGGGTACCCAATGGGTCACTCTTGTTTTCTTTGTGACTTTCTCGAGGATTTTGTTGGAGTTTAGGAGCTTGAAGCTCGACCTACTGATGCCCGTGATGATCAAATGGTTATAGGTGCCCATGACGATTGATTGAATGGTTATAATGGCTTGCTTTCCTGTAAAATAATCTAGAACTCCTATATGCCTGCTACCAAAGCCAACATTCTTATATTTTTTGGTATAAAACTCCCATGCCAAAAAACTAATTTGCATTGCATTTTGGAAATTCACATTAATGCAGTGCACCTTCATTAACCTAAGTGCAATAGTTGATTAAAGAAACCTAACCAACCTAATGTGAGCTAATGTAACCCAACCTGATGTAGCTCAACCTAAACCTAATGTAACCTATCTGAGGAGAGCCGACACAAGGGAAGGGGAGGCTTGTTGAGAAGGAAGAAGGGGAGGGAGAGGGCAGAGGGGAAGGCATTGAGAGGAAAAGGGAGGGAAAGGAGTTGACAAGCCAAAGGGAAAGCCCAATCAAAGCCTTCATACTACAAGTGAAACTGCAAAGGCTACATGGGTAGCAAACTGAATGGGGGGAGGGTGAGGAGAATCACCAAAAATCTGTAATCTAGACGAGGGGATTTTTAATGCCAATTTTCACAAAAAGTTTTGGTACACAAATGACAGGGTTATTTGTTCCTTTGAGAAAAAACACAAACTTTTCTATAGTAAAAGTTTATTGAAAATTGCATATAATTATGTGGTTTTAATTAATTCTTGAATGCACTTATAATCTTTATGGTATACTTCTAGATAATGATAGAGTATAATACATGACTTCTTTATAAGGAAAACAACTAGGTCGGAGACTTTAAGGGAAAGTAAGGCTAGGAATTTTTACCCTTCGGAAAAGGAACTTAGAAATAAAAGAAAATAAGGTCTGTGTGCTTGTGGGGAAAAAACATCAAGGACAAAAAAATGGTGGGCTTCCTCTACCCCTTCACCTATTTAATGGCATGTGAGCCTTCGAGTTCTCTCAAGCTTTTTGGGTCTTAAGCTCTTTGTTCTTCTTCCTCGATCTCTTACCATGGGCGTTGTTCTTTGTCTCCTCCTCCTTTGCTCCATAGTCTTTGCCGGAGGTAATCTCGAACATATCACCTACACTTCCTCTTTTCCATCCCATTATATACGTCTTACGTAGTCGCATTTCCTTCACTTTTGCCATCCCAGATGGTGCCGCCGACGGCCAGTTCGACTACAGCTGCGACGGTCCCCTCGGCCCAGCCCACTGGGGCGAGCTCCAGCCAGAATGGATTTCGTGCAGCATAGGAGTATCCCAGTCTCCCATTGACATTGTCGTAGAAGACGTCGTCAGCGACGTTATCCCAGGCGTGGAACTCAGCTACTCCAGCGGGAACGCTCTGCTTCAAATAAGGGAGCACGACGTTGCGGTACTGCTCTTTACGATAGTTCGAATTTTTCCAACGCAGCCTCGGGTTTGGATTGCGGAGCTTTTTACAGCTTCTGGAATCAGCTGCTAGCTCCTCCTTATATTTGACAGAATTACGATGAATGGCAGGTTCAGTGGACGGAAGACGGTGGAGGCCTTTATAATTTCGCGGGCGTTGAGTACAAGCTCGACCACTTCCACCTGCATTTACCAAGTGAACACACTATAAACGGTTCCAGGTACCCTCATTCATCCTCCTCTCTCTCCCACCTTTTCCCTTCTGCATCACCATACTAAAAGTTTTCGTTACCTCTGCAGATTCCCCCTCGAAATGCATATGGTACATCGAAGTCTTGACAACAGGCTAGCGGTAGTTGCTGTCCTGTACGTACGTGGAGAAGAGGATGACTTTCTGGCGCAGGTAATTTAAACCTGGCATCAGATGCAACGCATTAGCTTTAGTCCTTCATGCAATCGTCCGAGGGAGAGAATTACAACCAACACAATCGAATAAGTTGTTACATGTCAACAGACACTCGAAAAGCTTCCCCAGCTTATTGAGACTAGAGAGACAGAATTCGACATCGGAAATACGACCATCAATAGCATGGACTTGGGCAACCTCTACTACCATTACACGGGGTCCCTCACAACCCCTCCTTGCACCGAGGAGGTTTCGTGGATAATCATGAAGAAGGTACTACACATTTTCCTTTCAGTTACTAATTATCAAAATCTCTGTGTCTAAGCAATATCGATGATGCAAACCTGCCGAAAGATTGAAAAGCTTAAGTTAATTGCATTGCAGATACGAACTGTGGCAGACGAACAAGTTGACACACTTGGAAAAACTGGATTGGTACGTTCTGTTTGCTTTTTTCACAAGCGTGACTGAAATTTCTAGCTACGTCTCTCTAGCTTCAGTGTTACTGTCACTGTGTCGCGGGATGCCTCAAATCCGTAACTATTACCATGCTTTGCAGTTCCCAAATGCACGGCCCATCCAAGACTTAAATGGAAGGCAGATATACGAATCCGAAATCATTACCAACGATGGAATAGGCATCATATGACAACTTTATCCAGCCACATTTTCGATAAAAGAAACCTAAAAGTCATGTTTCACGTGATCGAGTCCTTACGCACATGAATTACATTACAATAACACTGATATAAAGAGTAATATATATATGTCAAGTTTCAAGGACTCTTCAATGTGTACAAGTTCTCAATTGAAAAAATGAAAGACAAGAAGCTTTATTTAATGTTTAAACATTAAAACGTTGATTTATGTCCCCCCACTCACATTGTGGGCTCTATAATGTAGGGTGTACATAATATAAAGTTAGTACATGCCTATGAGATTATTTTATTGTACCACTATGTAACGTGAGGATACAATTTAGTTTTCTAAAAGTGTCCACAACATAACATATTTCATCGGTGCTTGTTTTAGTTGGATAAAAGTAATGGACCTGAGGGTGTCTTTCTATGTGTACTATGCAAAACCCCACTACCCCACCATCCCTCCAGCATAAACTAGATGATAGAAAAGGCATATTGTTTTGAATGAACTAAACTGCCTATTACTGCATACTTCTTGTGATAGGTAATAAATGAAGACCATCTGTAATCTCTTAACTCTCGCTGTGATTTTTTTGTTTCTTTAGTGAGGATGATGTCAAATGGAAAAATTCAAATTGTAAGAGGAAGTTATTTAAAATATTCATCTATGCATTCACATGCATGGGAGAGGTCATTAATAATTATCTACTGCAAGAGCAACCTTTAGATTGTGATCACTTAAAGGAACTAAGAGATTATATCAATCACGATACCAAAATAATGTATACGGGATTTGAGGGGAAACCTGCTTGTGTGTGGGTGAGTTTACAAAATTGCTTAGTGAAAATATAGCATAGATCAAACCATGTGTTCAAGAAGGCGATGATGGGATTGGACAGTACTAAACGAGATTCAATAGAGTTTGAGTATCAAGACCAAGAGTGTAGATTTGAGGTAGGATGATGTGAGAACTTTCGTTTCACAACAACACAATGCATCCATAGACACGTTTACTGAATTTAAAGAAAAAGTGACAGGCGCATCTATTAGTGCGTCTGCAGACCCGCATCTATAGGCACATCTATATAACAGAGAGATGCACCCATAGATGCGCTATTAGACATGCTAATAGATGCTCTACATAAAGTTTTTAAAAAAAAGAAAGACGCACTTGCAAATTTTTAAATTAAAAAAAACAGAATGCTGTGTGGTTACATGAATCCCATTTCTACAGTGTACAATTCTCTTTTTCCGCATGAGCATAAGCTCCTTCTCTTTTTCCGCATGAGCATGAGCTTATGCTTGTTCCGCATGAGCTTATGCGGAAATAGAGAAAGGGAGAAGCTTATGCTTCTCTCATTCTCTTTTTTCGCATGAGCATAAGCATGAGCTTATGCTTATGCTTATGCTTATGCATAAGCATAAGCATAAGCATAAGCTCATGCATATGCTCATGCTTCCGCATAAGCATAAGCATAAGCATAAGCTCATGCTTATGCTCATGCATGAGCATGAGCTTATGCTTAAGCATAAGCATGACCTTATGCGGAAATAGAGAATGAGAGAAGCTTATGCTTCTCTCATTCTCTTTTTCCGCATAAGCTCTTTCTCTTTTCCCGCATGAGCATAAGCTCCTTCTCTTTTTCCGCATGAGCATGAGCTTATGCTTGTTTCCGCATGAGCTTATGCGGAAATAGAGAAAGGGAGAAGCTTATGCTTCTCTCATTTTCTTTTTCCGCATGAGCATAAGCTCATGCATAAGCTCATGCTTCCGCATAAGCATAAGCTCATGCTTATGCTCATGCATGAGCATGAGCTTATGCTTAAGCATAAGCATGAGCTCATGCGGAAAAAGAGAATGAGAGAAGCTTATGCTTCTCTCATTCTCTTTTTCCGCATGAGCATAAGCATGAGCTTATGCTTATGCTTATGCTTATGCATAAGCATAAGCATAAGCATAAGCTCATGCATAAGCTCATGCTTCCGCATAAGCATAAGCATAAGCTCATGCTTATGCTCATGCATGAGCATGAGCTTATGCTTAAGCATAAGCATGAGCTCATGCGGAAAAAGAGAATGAGAGAAGCTTATGCTTCTCTCATTCTCTTTTTCCGCATAAGCTCTTTCTCTTTTTCCACATGAGCATAAGCTCCTTCTCTTTTTCCGCATGAGCATAAGCATGAGCTTATGCTTATGCTTATGCTTATGCATAAGCATAAGCATAAGCTCATGCTTATGCTCATGCATGAGCATGAGCTTATGCTTGTTTCCGCATGAGCTTATGCGGAAATAGAGAAAGGGAGAAGCTTATGCTTCTCTCATTCTCTTTTTCCGCATGAGCATAAGCTCCTTCTCTTTTTCCGCATGAGCATAAGCATGAGCTTATGCTTATGCTTATGCTTATGCATAAGCATAAGCATAAGCTCATGCTTATGCTCATGCATGAGCATGAGCTTATGCTTGTTTCCGCATGAGCTTATGCGGAAATAGAGAAAGGGAGAAGCTTATGCTTCTCTCATTCTCTTTTTCCGCATAAGCTCTTTCTCTTTTTCCGCATGAGCATAAGCTCCTTCTCTTTTTCCGCATGAGCATAAGCTCCTTCTCTTTTTTCGCATGAGCATAAGCATGTGTTTATGCTTATGCTTATGCTTAAGCATAAGCATGAGCATAAACTCATGCTTATGCTCATGCATGAGCATGAGCTTATGCGTAAGTTTCCGCATGAGCTTATGCGGAAATAGAGAATGAGAGAAGCTTATGCTTCTCTCATTCTCTTTTTCTGCATAAGCTCTTTCTCTTTTTCCGCATGAGCATAAGCTCCTTCTCTTTTTCCGCATGAGCATGAGCTTATGCTTGTTTCCGCATGAGCTTATGCGGAAATAGAGAAAGGGAGAAGCTTATGCTTCTCTCATTCTCTTTTTCCGCATGAGCATAAGCTCCTTCTCTTTTTCCGCATGAGCATAAGCATGAGCTTATGCTTATGCTTATGCTTATGCATAAGCATAAGCTCATGCTTATGCTCATGCATGAGCATGAGCTTATGCTTGTTTCTGCATGAGCTTATGCGAAAATAGAGAAGGGAGAAGCTTATGCTTCTCTCATTCTCTTTTTCCGCATAAGCTCTTTCTCTTTTTTCGCATGAGCATAAGCTCCTTCTCTTTTTCCGCATGAGCATAAGCTCCTTCTCTTTTTTCGCATGAGCATAAGCATGTGTTTATGCTTATGCTTATGCTTAAGCATAAGCATGAGCATAAACTCATGCTTATGCTCATGCATGAGCATGAGCTTATGCGTAAGTTTCCGCATGAGCTTATGCAGAAATAGAGAATGAGAGAAGCTTATGCTTCTCTCATTCTCTTTTTCCGCATAAGCTCTTTCTCTTTTTCCGCATGAGCATAAGCTCCTTCTCTTTTTCCGCATGAGCATGAGCTTATGCTTGTTTCTGCATGAGCTTATGCGGAAATAGAGAATGAGAGAAGCTTATGCTTCTCTCATTCTCTTTTTCCGCATAAGCTCTTTCTCTTTTTCCGCATGAGCATAAGCTCCTTCTCTTTTTCCGCATGAGCATAAGCTCATGCTTATGCTCATGCATGAGCATGAGCTTATGCTTGTTTCCGCATGAGCTTATGCGGAAATAGAGAAAGGGAGAAGCTTATGCTTCTCTCATTCTCTTTTTCCGCATGAGCATAAGCTCCTTCTCTTTTTCCGCATGAGCATAAGCATGAGCTTATGCGGAAATAGAGAATGAGAGAAGCATAAGCTCATTCTCTATTTCTGCATAAGCTCATTCTCCTTTTCCCACTCTATTTCCCCCTTCTCTCATTTCCCCCTTCTCTCATTTCCCCCTTCTCTCCTTCTCTATTTTCCCTCATCTCTTTCCCCTTCTCTATTTCCCCCTTCTCTCATTCTCTATTTCCTCACTCTCATTCTTTTCTTTCCTTTACATCTTCTTTCCCTCTTATCTTTCCCTCTTCTTTCCCTCTTTCCTTTCCCTCTTCTTTCATTTCCCTCTTCTTTCTTCTTGCCTATGCCTATGCCTATGAGAATGCTCATGTTTGTTTTTTGTTTTCTGTTTTCGTGTTTGTGTCTATGTTAGACATGGGATCACGTCGCTCATCGGACGAGTACGGACAGCCTCGCAGGAGGAGAGATCACGATCTATATGCTCCAGAGGACTTTGATTCCTCTTAGGCGACTACCCCGAGGAGTACCCCTGGTCCGACTCCTCTCGGTCCTAGCACTGCGACTACCCTTGGTCCGACCCCTCTTCCACGTAGCACTGCGACTACCCCTCAAGGGACTCCTTTGCTAGCCGCGCATGGCTTTGTCGGGACTCCCGACGAGTTTGTAGCGCAGATGAGCGATGAGGAGGCAGTGAGATTCTTCTCTCTGCTCTCTCAGAGGACCTCTGCAATTCCTTCCCCTACACCGACGGGTGGACGTACTGCCCAGCCATCCCCTCGCGCCCCTTCGACCGCGGGATCATCACCTGCGCATGCCTCCCGCAAGGGAAGGAAGAGTAGGATGGGCGGCTCATGTTGTGCTGACTCAGGAGATGTAGACGAGTCAGCACACTCACGCTCCTTTAGGTCTCCACTTGGTCCAGAGACACAGTATCAGTCAGGTCCCTTTCCCTCTCCTACTCCCACAGCTACTCCTCGATCCGGAAGCGGTCGCGCAGCTTCCACTCCTTCAGACTCTGCTACCGTCAGTCCCCCTTACTCATCAGGGGATCTCTCCTATCAAATCACATCTGCCGGAGAGATAATAGAAGACAAAAAGGGCAAAGCAGTGATGGCTGCCATGAGGAGGTTGATGAGTCATCACTTCAAGAGCGGCATAAATATCGATTGGCGGTATCAAGATGCCCAAAAGAAGCAGGCGGTGATCGATGAGTTAAAACAAAGATATCCTAATCCGCCAAATGTGGAGTTTAATAGCAATTATATGCTCGAGCGCATGGGTTTGGTCCTAAAGCATCGCAGATCAACCTTGCGTACTTCCATTACAAAGGGGTTGGCTAAACCCAGCTGGGCAGACAAAGCTGATTGGAAGTACTTCAAGAAGCAACATAGGGACCATCCCGAAATGTTCGAGGGTCAAAGGAGGGCTGCGAAGAGACGGCTGGACGTCGTAGGTACTTCGCACTTTGGTGCAGGCGGACGGTATGCGTTCGAGGCAACCGTGGTAAGTCTACTTCTTCCCATTTAATGTATTGTTCTATTTGTTTTACTTACATATTACATGCACTTTAGCTAACTCTAACTCTCGTAAATTGGATCCTCAGCAAGCTGCGATGGGTCGGCTTCCTACGGATGCAGAGACGCGGCGCGCATTTCGGATAGGAACAAGGCCGTGGTTCATTGAGCAAGAGGCAATGGGAGCGACAGTCGATTGGGCTGAGGTGGCTGCTCGCACGGTATAAGTTTACTCCTACTTGTAATCTCACTTTTTAATTTAAGTTCCAATCTAATTTTTGATTTATATGGTTCACTCTTAGGGTCAAAGCTCAAGCGTCCCATCATCAGAGACGAGCGATCAACAGGGGCAAGGATCGGACGCAGGTGCTGAGGACGAGGGAGAAGACGCAGGTGTCGGGGACGAGGGAGAAGACGCAGGTGTCGAGGACCAAGGAACAGGCCATCAAGACGATTCGGATTCGGATTCGGATTAGTAGTGGTAGTAGCTCATTGTATATCCGCTCGTTTGAGCAATTTTGTATCGCCCTTTCACAGGGTAATTTTGTTACAAACACAGTTGTATATGTATATGCATTTCTTCCTCATCGTTCACAAGAACAATTTTGTATCATCCTCCAAGCAAGGGAAATTTTGTTATAGAAAACTTTCTTTTGTAATTACAAAAAAAAAAAAAGGATTAGTGGGGCTAAACAGGGCCAAAAGGAAGCCCTGTTTAGCCCCACTAACCCTTTTTTTTTACTTCTGTTAATCGTCGCTATATAGCGACGTTTACCAGTGTCGCTATATAGTGACGATTAACAGTGTTGCTATATAGCGACGTTTTCATCGTCGCTATATAGCGACGATTAACAGCGTCGCTATATAGCGACGATTTATAGCGACGCTCCTTTTCCGACGATTTTAACGACTTTTATAGCGACCTTTGCGCTCGTGAAAAAAAAAAAATTTAATGTAAAAAGCGTCGGTATTTCCGTCGGAAAATGGCCTATGCCTTGTAGTGATTGTAAATAGTTCTAAACCATTTTACATAAAATACTAAATCGTCTGAAATTTCGTAGATATTGCGTATGGTCCCACAATAATCCAAATGCGAGGAGAGAAGATTGGTATCCGAAGTACTTGCTCAGCTATCTTGTGTGAAGTTAGCCATGACTCCACAATCATACATGACTCTCTTTGAATCGATGAGTTCCACACGAAAAATGTCGTCCATATGACCAGAATGCACTGTACTTTTTGTACTGCAAAAGAGCATCATTAAAACAATGAGGATGCATCTATTTTATAGCGTATATTGCCACAAATAATTACTTAATTACATCAAGAGGTAAGAAACTTACATCCATCATACATCCAGATGAAAACTCTTGCTCGCGCTCATTTATTGTCTCTCCATCATGTTCGGCTTTACGTAGAGCTAGTTGTAGCCAATCAAGTGACATGTGTGGGGAGAAGGGCGAGATCCTGTGGATATGGTTGCGATCCCCTGTACATTACTATGAATCTCTTCCTTGCAACTATTATTTCTGCTTTAGCCGCTTCATATCTCTCAATCCACTTATGCATCTCCTTGCTATTGAGGATACAAAACTTATTGAATTTCTCCATTTGCTCTTCGCTCATCTTTCTTTCAATCCCTTTTCCTTGGGGAACCTCGCCAACGATGCGATCATCATCCTTGTTATGCCAAGCCTGTGGCATATCGGGATCCATGGATGCAAGAAACTCTATGATATATACTAATGACTCTTGCACAAGCCATCCCTCTTCCATGCTTGCTTCCGGTCTTGATCTTTGGCTTACAAATTCCTTCAAATTTTTCATAAACCTCTCGAGAAAAAACATCCACCGACTATGAACAGTACATGCAATGGCCACCTGATCAAGTATGTGCACAAGCAAGTGCACTTGAGTTGTCATAATGCTCGAGGGAAAGGGCTTTGATGGAGTCCACCCTAGCCTTCTCGATGCTCGATATGGAGATCTCTTTTTGAGATATCCACCTATTTCACATGCCCATGTAAGATATATTCATAATCAGTCTACAAATTATTCAACTTAAATTGAAGAAAATGCAATCAATGCAATTTGATAGTAAGCATACCTCACAATACCACTGATCTTGAATATAGCATTTCTAACATCTTCTTGTAAGCACCCTTTCATTGTAATTGGGAGGATGAACTATCAAAGCAACAAAGAAGTCATGTCAATAATATAACATAATTATAATTACACTAACGCATCACGATTATCAGTACACTAATCCCACAGCTTAGAATACTTATAAGACCTTGTGGCAATCATGGGACTTAAGCCCACTAAGCTTATTGTCCTTTCAAAATGCTCCTTTCAAGCAATGCATGTACCCTATGGGTATTCGAAAAGAGGCAATGTATGCCTTGACCACTGCCTCCTCTCTCTTAGAGAGGATCCATGTTGCTTTTCGGAGGATAACTTTGCGAGCACACACTTGGGGCCACAAATGAGACATCCTATTCATAGCGCACAAGTCTTCTCGCACTCCTCTCGTGTCTTTGGAACCCACCAAGTGTGCCCAAATAGTAGCCCCCACATTCTTGAAGATATGCATGGGATCTAAGAGATGATTGATTTGCAACTGGCCCCAATAAGGAAGCTTGTGAAAGATGGATAGCCTCTTCATACCACGAGGAGGCTCCTCTCCATTTGCCCTCCAAGCCTGAATGTGATCACTTGCCTTCAAATATGGTGGTGGTGGATCAAGCTGACCTCCACGTGCGAGATGGTCCAGCTGAAGGTATCGAGCATGACCTTCATAAACATTTTTCCTCATATGTTTGGAGTATCATGCAAGCAGTTTCAAACTCGGTCCACAAACAGGACAAGTATGGTACCCACTTGTAACAAGTCCTCCACGAGTGCATGAATGTGTTAGTATAAAACATGCACGCAAAAGAGAGTCATAAAAGCATAATCCTATATTGTACATGTAAAGACACAACCACGTACCTGTGCACTCTCCATATCCTGGGTAGTCATGCATGGTCCACATCAAGATTCCCTTGACCAAAATGTCATGGGTATGTCTAGGAGCTCTGGAAATATCAAAGACCCGCACTCCTCTCCATAAGATCTGTAACTCCTCTATCAAAGGTTCCATGCACACATCCATATTTTTAGCCTTGTACTTCCTTGGCACAAGCAGTGCAAGCATGAGGTGTCCCTTCTTTATTGTTAGCCATGGTGGGATATTGTAATTCACCAAGACTATGGGCCATGTCGACCATGATGTCGAGCGTAACCCGAAAGGGTTCACATCGTTCATGGCGAGCCCAAGATGTAAGTTGCATGGCTCCCTCACAAAGTCCATCCATTGATTTTCTATGTGCTTCCAAGCTACACAAACTGCGGGAATCCTCAATGTGTTATTAGTGGACCGATGAGATGCATGCCAAGTCATCAACTCCGATATGGATTTGCTTCGGAACATGTGTTGTATTCTTGCAATGATGGGAAAGTGTCTCAAGACCTTTACCAGGATTTGCTCACCCTGCAAATCATCTCTATATCATTGTTCCCCACACTTCGGACAACTAGCCAAATCTCCATGCTCACAGCGAATTAGAATACAATCATTACGGCAATGCTTATGCTTATTTCCTTCTCCTTAGCCGTATTCGGTTCTTTTTTCACATGCTCCTTAGCTGTATTTGGTTCTTTTTTTTTCAAACATATTCTAAATGGAACAACCACGCCCTCACCCACAGGTGTCCTCCCTAAACCCCAACCCTATTCCCCACGTCGCACATGCGAGAGTGCATGGGTGGGTCTTGAAGCACCATAGGTCAACCTTGTGTACTTCCATCGCAAAGGGGAAGGCTAAACCCAGCTAGGTAAATAAAGCAAACTGGAAGTTTTTCAAGGAGTACAGGGACCATCCCAAAAAGACGGTTGGCGTTCAAGGCAACCATGGTAAGTCTACTTCTTCTCATTTAATTTATTGTTCTATTTGTTTTATTACATATTGCATGCACTTTATCTAACTCTCGTAAATTGGGCCCATAGCAAGCTACGATGGGTCGCCTTCCCATAGACAAAGAGGCGAGACACGCATTTTACATAGAAACAAAGCCGTGGTTTATTGAGATGGAGGCCATGGGAGCGACAATTGGGCTGATGTGGCTGCTCACACGATATAAGTCTACTCTTAGTTGTAATCTCACTTTTGAAATTGTTTTATTCTTTAAGTTCCAATCTAATTTCCAATTAATATGGTTTCACTCTTAGAGTGCAAGCTTGAATGTCCCACCAGTGGAGGTGAGCAGTGATGATGAGGGATTAGGCTTATACGACTTCGACGAGGGATAGGGATCAGGTGTAGGTCATGAGGGCCAGGGATCAGGCATAGCTCATGAGGGCCAAGGATCAGGCTAGCGTGACCACGACGAGGATGACGATTCATATGAGCAATAGTAGTAGTAGTAGTATTAGTAGTAGTTTATATATACTTTGACATGTATATGCTTTCGTATGTCAGCTCGTTTGAGTGATTTTGTATCACCCTTTTCGAAAGGGTAATTTTGTAACAAACAATGTTGTATATCTTCGGCATGTATATGATTATGTCGCTCACCTCGTTTGAGCGATTTTTTATCACCCCTTTCACAAGGGAAATTTTGTAACAAACAACATTCTTTTGTAATTACTTAAAAAAAACATTAGTGGAGCAAAACAGGGCTTGTTGTGGCCTTGTTTAGCCCCACTAATGTTTTTTAAAGCTTCTGTTAATCATCTACTTATATAGCGATTGTTCTTTTCCGATGCTAATAGCGACATAAATACCGACCTTTGTGCCCATCAAAAAAAAAAAGTGTAAAAAATGTCGGTATTTCCATCGAAAAATGGCTTGTGCCTTGTAGTGTCTCGAGAAGGGGCTCTCGACTGCACAGGAGTATGTTGGTGGCTCTGCAATCCTAGAAGGGACTCATAGGAGTATGTTGGTGGCTCTGCGATCCTAGAAGGGACTCTTGACCATAGGGGAGAAGGGACTCCTCATCACAGGGGAGAAGGGACTATAGACCGTAGGGGAGAAGGGACTTCTGATGATCGGGGAGAAGACTGGCGGCTCTGTCGCCTACTAGGCTATCTCGAATCCACAGGAGTAATCTCTGATGGTGTAGGTGTGGGGTGGTTTGGATTCTCACACGCATGTGCGCATGTGTGTGTGTGTGTGTGTGTGTGTGTGTGTGTGTGTGTGTGTGTGTGTGTGTGTGTGTGTTCATCCTAGCATATCTACCCTTCTTTCCTTTCATATAAAATTCAAACATAAATAAAATCCTTATAAGTCCATATCAACTTAAATCAAAAGAGCGGGCTTATATCCGTATGTGTTCAAATTTTTGTTGTAAACATTGTATTTAGAAAAATTGGATTTGCATAAAGTCCATTTCCAAATTGGACTAAATACAAGTCCAATATATTTGAATATCATAGTCCCATGGTTTTTTTTCATATACTTCCAAACAAATATTGCAATATTGGTTGAAACTTTACACACCCACTTATATAGAGTAACCATTGGCAATTTTTCTAGCAAACTTTGAAAACCCAAATTTTATCAAATTACCAAACACTAGATAAGCTTACAAAAATATCTTCTATGATTAACCAAATAATTACACTTTGGTCAACACGACATAGTTTTGAACAAAGTCCTAAGTATATCAAGATGTCTTGTTGTCTTGGAGAGATGGTCTACATATACACCTTCTTGGTGTAAAAATACACCGTTTAAGTATAGGCCTTTTTCAATTACAATTGTGTGCCTACTCTGTGCCTACTTGTTTTGACCAACTTTATGATGAAGGGTGGGGCTTGTCCCCTTATAATGCCACTAGGGAATCCAAGTGGAAGCAAAAATTGGATGTAGAGGAGAAAACTGTTTGTTTTATATATATATGTATGTATGTATGTATGTATGTGTGAGTGTGTGTGTGTGTGTGTGTGTGTGTGTGTGTGTGTGTGTGTGTGTGTGTGTTATCAGAGCATAGGTTTAGCTAAGCCTAGATTTAGATTGAGGGAGCTCATGAGTGTGCATTTCTGAGAAATTAAGGAAGAATTGTATATTCATTTGAGAAATATACTAGCATGGTTGGCGCCAAACATTATCGCTCGGACTTTTTTGCTCAGAAAATGTGCACATCCGTAAATTGAAAATGGAGGCAACGATAAAGGATTTGAAGACAAATATTCCATAGATTGTTGGCGATATGTTGTACCTAATGGTTATACTAACTTCAATATGTACTCAGGAGTGTAGTGTTTTCCACAAATTCATGCCATGTATCTTGATAAAAATTTGTTCCAAATTTCCTCTTTTTTGGGACTAAAATATTGAGAGTTGAAAAAAATGGGACTTGCGATATTCCCACTTTTCCTAATACAGTCTTATGACTGCAAATTTCTAGTGAAAGTTATGATGGAAATGATTGGGGGTTATTACTAACATACAACCAAAAATCACAAAGTACATAAGCTCAAAGAGAAAAACATAATTTCCAATCAATTTTATCTTCTCATTAGTTTTGTAATTAATTATTAATTGATTTTCTAATTAACAATATTTACTAATTAACTTCTCTTAAAAATTTAATGAATTGTTAATTAATCGTCAAACTAGTTGTTATATAATTTTAATTGCTAAATACCTCCTTAATTATTTATCAAATTATTTCTTAATCATTTACTAATTAACTTGTTATTATTTATTAATTAAATAAGATAACATGTATATGATAATCCAAGAGTTGTTGCTATCAACATAGAGGTGGTGTAAAGATACACATTTTTTTGAAAATGATGCATAAGATATCTTCTCTTATGTCTCTAAATCTCTTCTAGAGTCATTAGTCTACTTTGTTGCAGACCGTTAATGCACAATTGGAAACCTTATAGCCCATTGATCCACACTTGAACCCTCATGTAGATTGAAATCCTACATTCAAAGAAACAAAGATTAGCAATGGAAATGGAAACTAGAATTTAATTGCTTCTAAAATAATTTACTTGACAAGCAACCATCCTTCAAAATAGGAAACAAAACAAAATATGTATGACTATGCTTCTAGCTTATGCATGTATCTCTAATGGGCTTGATACTTTGCACAAGCATTAATGTAAGTGAGATTCATGGCTCTACAAAGTATCAGATATTTTTTTGCATGGTTGAACATGCATATTTCCTGGTTTCTTACCATGAATCATGCATGAGTGTTAAAAATATGCATACTTGTGTACTTCTAGCCTATGGACCCATCTTTGGTAGGCACAATACTTTAAACAAGTCTTAATTTAAGTAAGGTTAAGGCCTGTGCAAATCATCATATCCTTTGGATATCATTTTCATGGTTGGACATGCATATTTTCTTCTTTTCTAAACCCTAAATCCTAAACCCTAACCCTTAAACCCTAAACCCTAAACCCTTAACCCTAAATGCTAAACCCCAAATCTTAAAAGTTAAACCCTAAACCCTAAAATATAAAATAAGTTCCTTTGTTAAACCCTAATTTAGTGGCATAAAATTAGAAAAAACAGCAAATTCTACAAGCCTTTTTTTTAGAAACCCTCATTTTATGTTGTTAATTTCTTTAAAAAATCAAAATGTGAAAATTGTTCCAAAAAACCCCCATTTTGAGGTACAAAATGAAAAAAAAAAGTGAAAAAATGTTTTTGGGGAGAAAAAGCAAAAATTTCAAATCTAGGAACTTTTTTGAGAAACCCTAAATTGATGCTATTAATTCGAAAAAAAATCAAAATGGGACATGGTTTGAAAACTCACTTTTGGGTATAGAATTGATTAAAAATTAGAAATATGAAAAAAAAATAAAATTAGAGAGTAGGGGAGGGCAGCCAACACATGTGCATATAAAAAGGGGAAGAGGGAGGAAGTGAGGGGGGAGTTGGGAGAGGGAGAGGGAGAGGGAGAGGGGGAGGGAGTAGGGAGAGGAGAGGGGGGGGAGCGAAGAGGGAGGGCAGAGGGAAAGTGAGGGAGGAGGAAGTAAGAAGAGGGGAGGGAGGGAGGCGGGAGTATGGAGAGGGAGAGGAGGGTGAGGACGGGGAAATTAAAGGGTCTCTCTCTCTCTCTCTCTCTCTCTCTCTCTCCCACCACTTCAAGCCCCCCCCTCCCCCCCCCCCTCTCTCTCTCTCTCTCTCTCTCTCTCTCTTAGCCCCCCCTCCCCCTTCCCACCAACATATGGTGCACGCCATATGTCCCCCCCCCTATGGTGGGAAGGGGGAGGGGGGGAACATATGGCGTGCTCCATATGTTGGTGGGAAAGGGGGGGCTTCTCTCTCTCTCTCTCTCTCTCTCTTCTCTCTCTCTCTCTCTCTCTTCATTACCCCCCCTCCCCCCCACACACACACACTTCCCCCTCTCCCAACTCCCCACTCCCTCACCTTCCCTCTCTCCTAGTCTCTGCTCTACGCTCTCCCTTTCCCTACTCCCCCCTCACTCCCTCTCCCCCTTATTTCTTAACACCCCCCCCACCCCCTCCCTTTCCCCCTTCACCGTCCCTCTACTCCTCCCACACTCCCTCCCCCTCCCTTTCACCCACATCGCATGTGGTGAGAGGAGGAGGAGGGAAAGGGAGAGGAGGGGAGGGGAGAGCTGAGCGACATGAGAAAGAGGAGGGGAGGGGAGAGCCGACATGAGAGAGAGAGAGAGAGAGAGGGGGGGGATATGAGGGGAGAAGAGAGAGAGAGAGAGAGAGAGGGGGGGGGGAGAGGGAAGGGGACAGGTAACATGAGAGAGATAAGATGGAGAGGTGAGCAACGTGAGAGAGAGGGAGGGGAGGGGAGAGGGGACGGATCCGTGAGAGAGAAGAGGGGAGAGGGGAAGGGCAACGTGAGAGAGAGGGGAAGAGTTGAGCGATTGGAGAGAGAGGAGGGGAGAGGTGGGCGATGTGAGAGAGGAGGGGATAGGTGAGCAACATGAGAGAGGAGGGGAGGAGAGGAGGGGTTGGGAGAGGGGAGGGGCGAAATGAGAGAGAGGAGGGGAGGGAGGATAGAGGAGAGAGGGGAAGGGGAGTCAGGGAGAGGGATGGCGGGGAATTTTTTGAAAAGTCAAGGAGAGGGATGGCGATTTTTTTGAAATTTCTACTTCACTCCTCTATCCCACCATAGATTTCAAAATAA